>NW_028261383.1:58452859-58778538 GCF_051295495.1 Thamnophis sirtalis | reverse complement strand
GTCCTAGGGCAACCAGGCTGAATTAACCCATTGCTTGGACTCTCCCGTGGTGCACAGAAAAGGACCCTTCAGGTAAGCCAATGGTCTTTTTCACAAAATGGCTTCTAAATTAAACATTTACTAGAAGGCAGATTGTTGAGGTTACTTTTTGCATAGAGCTTTTTGTTAGTTAAGAGGTTGGTTTTTGTTTTGTTTTGCTTTTGTTTTGCTGAGCAGATAGACATACCTACAGAAAAAACCTTGGGGTGCAGCTATGCACCATTTTATTTTTAATAATGTCTTTGGGTTCTATGTGTGATCAAGAAGACTGTTTAAAATAAAAAGTCATATTAACTGCCGATGTTTTGTGGTAAATCAGTTTCCTAACTAATATTTTTTCTCCAAACATTAAAAATCAGATGAAGCAGTAGGTTTAATGAACCTTCTATAAACCTAGTTTATAGAAGCCTTAATGGCCACATGCACTATTTTGCATATACCTGAGCTCCAAAATGGCCACACTATTGACTTTTTTGCCATTATTTCAAGAGGATTAATAGTTAGAGGATGTTCCATGTAAAATATTGTAGGTTTTCTAAATGCATCTTTTGACATGACGCAGCCTTCTGAAGGCCAAAGTCAGCCTTCTGGTTCATAGTAGCAAGTTATTATTTGAAGATATCTAGGAGGTTTTCCTTTTTCAAAGTATCTCCTACACAGATAATTCAGAGGATGTTCATTTTGAAAATTCAAAAGAAAGTTAACAGTTTTCTATTGCCCAATACTAAAGCAGAGAGTTGATATTCAAAATTTGTCCACATTTTGAAGTCCATGACTATCATGAACATCATGAAAAGGAGTGTTGCTTTTTCTCTTGACGTAGAGAAGTACTCTTTCAGCTCAGTAAATATGCAAATAACTTGGAGAAGGAAAATATTTATTGGACATCTATAAGAATAATAGCCACTAAATGGGAAGGAGCTAGCTATCATTTGACCTTTACAAGTCATGATCTTATTTTTGTCAGTTTTAGAGGGTATCCTTTTCAACTATATCTGAATGATGGTCCAAAAAGGTGAGAACATGGGCAAACTTCCTGACAGAAGTATCATTGCTCAGCTAGCAGGCCAGAATCAGATGTTTATAGAAAAAAGATTATTTGGCAATCTCGTGAACAATTTAAGGAATTTGTACAATAAAACAAAATCACCTCCATTCTGACCAATATTAGCATTCAGTACTTTGTGGAATCATTTATATGACTGCCTTTGTATTATCCACTTTTATGGACATTTCCATTTATTTCCCGTGTATAGACTACTTTATTTTACATATAAACCAAATGAAAATAAATACTTTCGCAACATACCAATAGTTTAGAATCAACATAATTTTCTTGTTTGGTATGTTATTTTTGTATTCAACGTCAAATTACAGTAGTACTCTTCCAAGAGTTAAAATGGAGATTTATAGTTTTCCAATAAATAACTTTAGAGATAAAGTTATAAATGAATTATAATATACAGTATTTTTGAGGGGCATACAATTTAATAATTGCATAAATAATATTTTTAAAATGTTAATTTAATAAGCTTTGAAGATGAGAGGTGATTCATAAACAATATACAATAAAAGTTTGTCTTGATGTTTCATTTTATTGTCATGTATCAGAACAACAAAATTATTATCTGATGAAGTTTACTATTTTGTTCATTGAATAATCATAGTTGGATCCAGGATAGACTAAGGAGAAAGCTCTGTAACCTAGGTACATCCTTCCCAGTGAAATTAATTGTATTATTAGACAAACTGCTTCAGCAGCTGGCAAAACAGCAGGAACACGTCGATTCTGCTTCCTTGGTTACAGGGAGTGATAGTGTACTTGACCTTCAGAGGAACAGGGTCATGGGGAGGGCATTTTTAAATAATTCTGTCATTTTATCACTGGAATCTTTATAAATGGAGTTCAGGTACAACCTTTGGGAGTAGAATAAAACTGATGTCTTCAGTTTTCTTTAATTGTTTTGCCCAAAGATCTTTGCAGAGGAAAAATGTAAATAAAACTGCAGAACGATTTGACACTGTAAGTATTGGAGTCTGTATAGTTTCAAGCTTGAAAAAAATAATTCTAAGATTACTATAGAAAAGATTCTTCTTTAAATGAATATATATAATATATAGGTAGTATTTGTTTATGCACTATCTTAATATTTTTTTATTACATGACATTTTACCATAATTTAAACTGTAAATAAAAATAATAGTATTTTTACCAAATGAATGGATTTATAAATCAGGAATATTTTAAGTGTTTAGAAAAGGCCATTATTTTCATACTGATTTTAACTAACAGTTTTAATCATAATTATCAGTTATTGATATATTTTACTGCTTTATATCCTTTATATGGTAAGCAATGTTCCTTAACACATAATGTTAATTCATACTTTGTAACAATTTTATAACAATCGCAATAATTATTAACATAGTCTAATAAAATAAACTACTGTATTTTATTTTGCATTATTGAAGTCAGATTATTGCTGCATTCCTTAAGAATAAGCCTCGTACTAAACAAACTATATGCTTTCCTATTTCAAAATTGTTTAATGCAGTCTTTCCAAAATTAGTACTTTCTAAAACTACTTTTGATCATGGTGGCTGGGAATGATGAGAGTTTTTCTTAAAACCATCTAGATAGAAGCAGGTTGCCAAAGGCTGTTTTAGATAGAAGCAGGTTGCCAAAGGCTGTTTTAGACTAAGATATATAAAGGTGAACTAGTAAGAAAAAATTGTTGTTATATTTATCATACTAATGCATGCATACGCACAGATAATACAAAAATGTTTGAAATTGAAATTTAAAACTGTAAATCCATGTATTTGCATATTTTACTTCAAACGTCAATTGTTTGACAGAGCTAGTTATATATTATTGTTTGTGGCAAATAATTCTTCAGTGGCATATCTGACATTTCTTGTACTTCATATCCATTTCCAAAATGTCATGCAACTTTCTGAATGAAAAGTACTTGTGCTTTTTAACCATCTTCTATTCTGAGGAAAAAAATTGGTATTCCTTTATAAGTGGCAACTTGTATTATATATTTGTATCATTGATTTGTTTCTTTTAATTCAAAATGTCAGCAATATAACATCAAGGACCAAGCTGAAAAGCTGCAAATAATTTATCTATCCTAAATATCTTAATATTGTAAACCACCAAGAGTACTTCAAAGCAAGATGGGCAGCAAAAAGAAATAAACAAATAAATACATACCTTATTTTGTATATAAGCACAGACTATAGTAGACATTTTCGGCTCATTCTGTGTTACTGTGCTAACCCATCTATTTATAGCTGTAAACTTAAACATTTTTAGATAGCATTTCATGAAGTGTTTTTTTAGATCATTGTTAATTGTATTTCTAGTTAAAATAAGTTAGCAAAAGGCACTTATTATTTGTGTTTAATGTAAAAAGACTTTGTTTGGAATTGGATTTTCTTCAATATGTACAGTACTACAAATAGTCACTGACTTATGACCATAATTTCATAAGCCATACGTAATAACCATAAAATGGTTCACCCACATGACCCGATTTTATGACCTTTTTTATAGTGGCCATTAAAAGAATGCAATTATTGTAAAGTAACTTCAATAAGCGTTAAATCAACATTTTGGTTGTTAAGCATACAAATAATTTGTTATAGGACAGTTTTGCTGAAAACCATAAGTAAATGTCAGTTTCAAGCAAGACTCATGTGACCATGGGACACTGCATATAGCAGGGCTATCTGCCAAACATCTGACATGTGATCACATGACCATGGGACAAGAGTCTTGGAACTTCAGACGTGGCTCATAAATATCTTGGGGTACTCTGTCATAACTTCAAACTGCGCTTAACGATGTGATTTGCTTTTTGGGCTTAGTAATTTGCTTTATAAGTTATAAAATCAAATTGGTCACATGCTGCCTTGATTTATCAATGCAACATCTTACAGCCAAAATTACAGGCTGCATTCTGATTAATGTGTCTTATTTATTTAGACTACAACTCTTTTTATATCTAAGTCTATCTTTCATATAAGTGATGGCAAACTTTTTTGGCACTGTGTGCCCAAAATGGAACACGGGCATGCGCACTTGAAACCCGAAGACCAGCTGGCTGGCACATTCACACTGGTCAGCTGGTCTTTGGTTTTCCAGCACTCTAGTGTGCACAAAAATCAGCTGCCGGCGCTTTCGCATGACGGAAACCAAAAGAACAGCTGGTGATGGTGCGTGTGCCCACAGAGAGGGCTCTGCCTGCCACCTCTGGCCATAGGTGCCATAGGTTCACCATCACAGCTATATATAATTGATTTCTTTTTGACATTTATGTGAAAGGATAGTAAGATGATTTATTTGAATATTTGTTTTTTTAAAAAAAAAACATGATAAAATTTACTTCAAAAGATAATGTAGAAACTGTACTGTGTGACCCAGGAAGTTCATGCTCCGTTTGCTTGCTTGTATTGTCATATGTATAACATTTGAATAAGATATTTTTTTAAGCCTTCACCTGAACTTGAAAATAAATTTTGGTAGAATGTCAAGATTACATGGCTTAGGACCTGGATACCTACTGGACCGCCTCCTGCCACATACCTCCCAACGACTTATAAGATCTCACAGATTGGGCCTCCTTCGGGTACCGTCGACCGGGCAATGCCGGTTGGCGACTACTCGCAGGAGGTTTTTCTCTGTAGCTGCCCCGGCCCTGTGGAATGATCTTCCCGCAGAGATCCGGACCCTTCCCACTGTCTCGGCGTTCCGTAAAGCCACTAAAACCTGGCTGTTCCAGCAGGCCTGGGGCTGTTGACCCCAAAATATGGTCCAGCCCCACTTGGAATGGAGTGCATGGTGTGTTTTTAATTCTATCTTTTCTTTCCTTCTCTTCCTTTTGATTTATTTGTATTGTTAGCCGCCCAGAGTCCTACGGGATTGGGCGGCATATAAATGTTATTAAACTTATAAACTTAAATTTATAAGATTGACACATAATATCAAACAATGGACTCATCTTACTGCATGAACTTTAGGCTTGTTCATTCTGTATTCCCTTGCATGTACTCCCTTATATTATTATAGCAAACCATTGCTTACCATGATATCTTAAGTAGATATAGATGCCACACCATTGAATTCTAGAAAGAAGTCTGTTAATCCCGAAATATTTCCATCTGAGTTGAACTATTAAATTGATCACATTTATGTATATTGAATAATGTTCCAAATATTATCTTGGAAGTGTTTGGAATTCATCTTCCTACGATTCTGCTGTAAGAGACATCTCCCTTCAGTTAGAAAGGAGATTGATGACTAATGTCTCTTAACTTGCCATCTTCATGGAAATTTCAAATATAGTCAGTACCGTAAAGCAAAAGGATATTTAAATTAAATATGGTAAGTCTTATTTACAAAATGAAAAAGAAAGTGTTTATCAGTCTTCTGTAAGGCCTTAAAATCCTGAGTGTCACAATGTGGAGTTGGCCCAGTAGTACATTGGATAGATCTGTTTTTATGCTGGCTGCTATTTTATGTGTCTTTAATTTTTTTAAAAAACATTTTAGAAGCCCAGTCATTAATTTGAGATGGGCAGCCATCATTATTTATTTATTTTGTATCCCACCTTTATTATTTTTTGTAAATGACTTAGGATGGCAAACATCCAACATACCTTCTTCCTATTTCTCCTTAACAATAACCCTGTGAAGTAGGTTGGACTGAGAGAGTGACTGGGCCAAAGTCACCCAGCTGGTGTTTGTGGCTAAGATGGGACTTGAACTTATGATCTCCCACTTTCTAGTGAGATGTGTTCAACGCTAGACCAAACTAGTCTAAATAAATAAATAATAAATAAATAAAAACTTGTAATCAGGAACTTGTCCACAACCTCTATTTTACATTTATACTATGTTTGGCAAACTGTTCTCTCATTCAAAACATCCTTAGTCAAGGAGGAGGAGCCAATGTCGCGACGATACGGATGTGCGGTCTCAATGCTCAGAAACCGCAGCCGGGACTTTTGCTGCTGGGTGGTCCAATTGGACCTAAACCATCCCGAAGAGATGGTGAACAAGAAGAATATGTCTTGCTCACCTCAGGGACATTGCAAAGTCCCTGATCGGTGCAAGAGAAGTTCTTCAAGACGGCGACAAAAAATCCAGCCAAGGCTGACTAAGTCGGGGCAGCTCCAGAACGGAAGGATACGGAAAGAGAAAGTGTTTCCAGCTGGTGAGGAACTTTTACTGTTTTAAAAAGAGACTGCCTATAAAAAACTTAAAATTAATTTAAAATGGAGAACAGAAGAATCAAGCGGTGGAATTAAATTTGGAATGGTTTTGGACAGTGGTTATCTTACTTTTTAAATGCTAGAAGATGGAATTTATGCAAGCCTTTTAAAACAAATTGATTAAGTTTTCTTCTATTTTTTCTTTTATTATTTTCTATAACCTATGGTCTAAAATTTTCCTCTTTCATTACTGTGGGTGTTTTTCTAATCCATTTAAAAATTGGACTTTTTCTAACTTGAAATTCAAAAAAGACAAAAGAAATAAGGAAATTTGCAACAATAACACTGCTACTCGGAGGCTGGAAGTTTTGTGTATTTGGAAGGTTTGCATATTGGAAATGGAACACTTTTTTTCTTCACTGATTGTTTTGGCTTGGCACTACAAGGTCTCACTGCTTGGTTATAGAGAGTGATAAGAACGGAAGCATACAGATGTCCCTTTGAAGTATATCTTTAACCAGAGAAAAGTGAAAACAAAACGTTTTTGTGAATCTATGTTTAATTTTATTAACCTTCCAAGCTAGAGCAACTGTGTTTGTTAGCTGGAGAGAATGGCACAAGTTCAAAAGCAAACAGAAATCTTAAGGTTGCAAAAGATATTTTCAGAAATACAGAAATTATCAAATACATATGAGAGGATAGAGAAGAAGCTGGAAGACTTAGAGCATATAACAGCAAAATATGGTGCAGAAGTTGAGGAAGTTTATCAAATGCAAAACGTGGTGGTTAAAACTCAAAAAATCGAAGTGGAAAATGAATATAAAGAGATTAAATTTGCTGATATTTATAGTGATTGGTTTGTCTCAGAAAATGGAAAGAGTGGAATACTGAAAGAGGAATTAAATAGAGGGGAAATTTATCCCAGAGGGCAAGATACAGAAGAAGAAAAACCCAAGGAATCTATGGATTTAAAGAGAGAGCTTTTATTAGCAATAGCATTGATAACACTACTGACAATCAAAGATAAGCTGACTAAGGAAACAGAAGAAGGGCATCAAGATTACATGAGAGATCTTATAAGCAAGGAGTGGCTAAGAGGAGTCCATATAAAGTTGATCAAGGAGATGATTAGAGGAGTGGCACCACAAATTGCAGAAGATATGAGACTTTTCTGCTATTGGAAAGATACAGGTTGATAGATTATATAATTTAAAACTAGTTAAACTTAGTGAAATTTATTGACAATAGATATAGTTTAAATAAATAATTGATAATGTTACTAATGTATACAATGTGTAATGTTATGATGAGTATAATTGGATATGAATATTGAATGGTACCCATGTAAGGAAGATTAGAAATCCCTTTGGATTACACATAAAGGTTAATAATAAAAAAGAACCAAGTTAGATACAGTTAAAATTTTGATTATTGGGGGGAAATGTTATGATACAGGATATAGTCAAATACAGGAGGGATAAGAATAACAATGTATATATAGATATGGGTATAACATAAGGAAACTGGATGTAAACTTTAGTGATTTGGAGAGGATTAGAAAACTTTATTATTAAATATTATGGATGTTTAACTAGAATAGGACATAAGGATTTAGTGTTAATGGAGGATTTTAGAAATACTAATTGAAAAGCCAATATGTCGTTATGTATTAAATTTTGGTATATTTTATGATGAAGGACGCTTAAACAATTATAGTCAAATGAAAATGGAGATATGATGATGGTGACATGTATAAATATTTGAGTTAAAATGCTTGAGTTAATATGAAGTATGTTTGTTGACTGTGGAAGAGATATATGAAAGTCTTTTTGTAACCAACATACACTTTCTACAGCATGTAAAGAAGGATGTTGTGTTTGTTTTAAATTAAAAGTAAAAAAATATATATTAAAAAAAACATCCTTAGTCTATCTCATAGGAGATCCTTTATCCTTATGTAATATGCTGATGGTGCAATGGTTATAATGCAGACATACTCTGGCTTCAGCCATGAGTTCAGTCCTAACAGGATTCAAAATTGACTTAGCCTTCCATCCTTCAGAGGTTGGTAAAATGAGGACACAGATTGTTGGGGGCAATATGCAAATTATGTTGACATTGTCCAGAGAGTACTATAAAGCAGTGGTCCCCAACCTTTTTATCGCCGCGGACCAGTCAGCCTTTGATAATTTTACCGTGGCCCGCTGAGCGCGCGCAGGGGCGCACAGGGCTCTCTTCCCTGGAGCCTTTGCGCACGGCCCAGGAGCCTTTGCGCTGCAGCCTGGTCCTTCGCCTCCCCCCCCCCCGGAGAAAGCCGGTCCGGAGAAAGCCAGTCCCCGCGCCTCTCACTCCCACACGCGCCACCTTCGAGCGTCACAGCCCCACCAGCCCCGCATAGAGCGAGCGAGCAGCTCAAGGTCACCTCCGGACAGCGGCAGTGGCCCCTTCCAGAAAAACCTGCAGCAAAGGCGCCAGTTAACCACCACCTGCTTACCAGGGTTGGCTGCCTCGGGCGCTTGGGCAAAAGTGGCCCCGAGGAGGCGGACGCGCACAGCTGACGCGCGTCTTTCCGAGCTCCACAAAAAACCCCAACGGCCCCCTTTCGGTGCGGGCTGGAAGCCAGGCTGGAAGTTCCCGTTCTCTTACCTGGGCTGTGACGACTATTGGGGAAGTGTGCAGCGCCTCAGAAGTAAAGCTGCCGCCGCTGACGCCGTTCCTTGGAAGCGACGGAGCGGCTGAGGCAGGAAGGCGTGCGGCGGTGGCAGCTGTTCAGCCAGCCGCCTCGCAGGAGAAGAGCCGCTCTTGGGTTTCGCAGGGGGTGGCGGTGGCGGCAGTACCAGCAGCGCCCGGGGATTCCACCAGCGCGTGCGCGGACCTTTGGGCAGCTGTTCAGCCAGTCGCCTCGCAGGAGAAGAGCCGCTCTTGGGTTTCGCAGGGGGCGGCGGTGGCGGCGGTACCAGCAGCGCCTGGGGATTCCACCAGCGCGCGCGCGGACCTTTGGGCAGCTGTTCAGCCAGCCGCCTCGCAGGAGAAGAGTCGCTCTTGGGTTTCGCAGGGGGCGGCGGTGGCGGCGGTACCAGCAGTGCCCGGGGATTCCACCAGCGTGCGCGCGGACCTTTGGGCAGCTGTTCATGTCCCCCGGCCGCTGCGCGGCCCGGTGCCAGGTACTCCACGGCCCGGCACCGGTCCATGGACCGGGGGTTGGGGACCACTGCTATAAAGCATTATGTGACGGTAATGCTTTGCCACCATCTTTGAAGAAAGACTTCAAAATGTTCCAACACAAAAATGATTTTACCGATGCCCCTAGACACAGAGGACACAGATTGTTGGGGGCAATATGCAAATTATGTTGACATTGTCCAGAGAGTACTATACAGCATTATGTGATGGTAATGCTTTGCCACCATCTTTGAAGAAAGACTTCAAAATGTTCCAACACAAAAATGATTTTACCGATGCCCCTAGAGGTTGTTTTTTTTTTTAACAGGACATGGCATATAGTCACCCAAGATCATAAAGATCAGTTGCTTTCTTTTAGCTGACAGCTCAGTAAATATTTGTAGAAGGGTTACCAGATTTCTTGTAATTGCTGTTGCTGCAAGACAGTTAATTATATAGCAATCTTGTTAATTTGTTTCCTCTAAGGTGATTTGTATTCCTTTTGGATTGCTTGGTTGGTTATAATGCTCTTTATTTATTCTCCTGTTTGTTTTAATACATGCATTATTTTAGTTTTACCTTCTATGCTTTGTCTTCTGACCATAAATATAATTTAAAAACAATTCTAATTTTAATAATTATTTAATTATCCATTTATCTTAGCTGTTGCATTGGGCTGTAATATATTAAAATGTGCTTGATATTTTGGTCTCCAAGGGCATATAACCTCCAAATAGTTTACATTATTACCTTTAAAGAAGATTTCTTTTTAATAAATGCCACATATATATTTTTAACTATCCTTATCTTCACATCCAAAGAGACAGGTAATTGAATTCCATTTCCTGGATTCCCTATTAAGAGAATGGTAATTCCTGAAAACAGTTTTATTAGTGCACTATGTCTGAAACTTTTCTTTCCTGATGGAAGGTTCTAGTCTACAATGCAAAAATAAAATGACAGATACCACATTCAGGATACCAGTTCTCTTCTGAAGCTCTTAGAGCCTGTGGAACTGATTTAGAAGGCATTCTTTGCAGTTGGGAAACAAAATAAGTGCCTTATAACTTGGAGAATCTTGAACATCTACTCTGCTATACAGTCCCCTAATCAAAAGATTTCAATTATTTGATAAAATATTAAGTTATATAATTTTCATTGTAATGTTTTGCCATATATAAAATCTTTTTTCATAAATCATTGTAGGTCCAAACTGTCCAGTCAACCTTATCTGAAACTCCAGTGATGACCAGCCCTTCCCAGCGCATCCAGATAATCTCCACAGATTCCACTGTATCATCACCGCAACGTATTCAGGTATAGACTTGTCTTCAAAATATAGTCTATTTCATCTTTTGTTTAATATGTAGTATTGAATAACAGAGCATTTTAATTTAATTGTTTTCTTTTATATAATTTCAAATCTAATATGCAATTTTATAGTTATTTTGTGACAGCGTACAAAGAGCAGATTTACTATGAGAAAGTGATCTACTACTTGAGAGGTTTTATTTTATTATTGGAACTATGTTTTTGTAAGCAACCTGTGAGAGAGCCTTCTTTTCTATTTTATGTACTGGTGGACAGTACATGTTTGAAGACAGTTTCTTGTTTCATTTTGAGTAATCATGTACATATTCGGAACACCTGTTGATAGAATCTTTCCATTTTTACTATAGCATTTCTTTCTTTTTTGTATCTATAATTTGGTAATAGGAAACACACCATCTTTAAATAATGGCGTATAATTCTTAAAATTGAACTTAAAGCTTGTTAAATTTATTTTTTTAATGTGTTAAATTTATTCTCACACAATAATGTTTTTCTTTTTGTTACAGATTGTCACAGATCAGCAAACAGGGCAGAAAATTCAAATAGTGACAGCAGTGGATTCATCAGTATCCCCAAAGCAGCAATTTATACTTGCTAGTCCAGATGGTACTGGAACAGGGAAAGTAATACTAGCTGCACCTGAGACTTCTAATACCAAGCAACTTATTTTTACTACCACAGATAATATTGTGCCAGGCAGAATACAGGTAAACACCACAGTTAAAGAATGATACGTATATTAGGTATTCAGACTTAAGAGCATGCAGAAAGATGGCTTACACTTTTAATTAATTAGCACAGGTCTGTAGAATTTATATTCTAGTCTCCACATCATATTGCGGAAATACTATCAGCTCAGCAAAAATCGGATGATTTCAAAACATAGAAACAAAACTAAAGATATGATTAAGATTATATAGATCAACATTGTCATATTACGCAAACAAGGCAAGGGGCAGTGGTTTACATTGTCTTGAGGCAATTAATAGATGGCTGCCATGTGTATAAATCACTATAACTTTCCTTTATATTATCATGCCATCAATTACCATGTAAACTTTTAAGCCTTTTCCTTGCTGGCTTTGCTATACTGTTGTTGTTTATATAATTTTTTTCATGGTTCTTCCTTTTCTGCATGTTTATTTTGCAGTTGCACAACTGTGGCACAGCTGTGTTTTATGTTTAAAAATTTGCAGCATCTTTTAAATACAATTTCAAATATAAATTATACTACAAACTTTTAAATGTTTCATTTTAGATTGTCACTGACTCTGCCTCTGTGGAACGTTTATTAGCTAAAACTGATGTCCAGCGGCCACAGGTAGTAGAGTACTGTGTTGTCTGTGGAGACAAAGCATCAGGTAAGATGCCAAGCTACTTGGTTGAAAGAACACATTTGCCTAAACACTCACACAGTACTAATCTTTCACTGAAAGACAGGTTTGGTAAGGATAAAAACAGAATAAACTTTTTTGGCACAGTGGGAATTCTTCAAGAAAGTTTAAAAAAAACCCTATCTTATAGTGACTTATGTCACTATTGTAATAGTGATATTGTTCATTTTCCATAGACTTCCTGGCCCCTAAGTGCACATTATACATTTTAGTCACATATGCAGTGAGACTCTTCCAGAAATCCCAGGAACTTTGCTGTGGTTCTCAGTAGAGAGGGGCAGCATCACATAAATTGTGTTGCCTGACAATGGAATTTCATGGAGGGTTGACGGAAGCAAAGTGGTACAACTAAAGAGACAAAATCTAATTTTTGAAGTACTGGTTTGGCCTCAGAGCGAAAGAATGGAAGATAATGTCTGGAAAGATTTTAGACTGACTCAATCAAAGTTTGAATACTTTTGGTTCCATAGAAAATCCATTTGATTTTTTTTAAATGGACTTAAATTCAAAGGAAGTAAGGTGAAGAGCACAAGACTCACAGTGATTTTGGCTCTACTTAAAATAGGACAGAAGAAAAGATCACTAGACAATTAATACAACACATGTTCTAAATAACAGATAGAAGCTTTCCTTTCATTTTTGTCTTTTTGACTGAGTTTTCAGTTAGCTGATTCATTCTAAAAAAACAAGGTAGTGGATTTTCAAATCAAGATGAAGCCATGAATGGTACCAGTGTAATTCTTCAATGTACTAATTTATTGGGTGCATATTTCAGAAGACGAATGCTGGCTATCTAGATTTTTCATTGGTCAATTTGTAGATTTCAGTAATTTGCTCGATCAAAAGTTTTGCGATTGCTTTTGTGCAATTCATAGGAATATTTCTCCTGATTGAGTTAATGCAAAAGACACATAAATAGTGACTTTTTATTAAAACCAACTAGCTACCATATCATCAGAATAATTTTTCTTCCTTCTACTTGAATCATAGCTCTTCAGTTATTTTCCAGAACAAAAGAAACTCGAGAATACTAGAGTAATACTAGTGCAATAAGTATTTATTTTAAAAAGTATATCTTGAAAAAGCCATTTGACTATAGTTAGTAAGCATTTTTGAAGGAATAGGCAAAGAGCACTGATTCATTCTTTAAAGCCTCAGACAAGAATGAGAAATATTCAGAACTTTTTTCTCTTCATCCCCTATAAACTGTCTAAATAAGGTTTGTCAAATTTTGCTTTATTTTATTTTATTTATTTTATTTGTATGCTTTGTTGATAAATCTGAACAAGAAATAAATAGTACTTTAAGTAATTAAATTGTAATCTGTAAATCAAATGGAACATTTATATAACAGTGCAACTTTATAAAATAAAATCTTTTCTTTAGGACTGAACAATAAAGCAATCATATTTAAAACTAAATATTTAAAACTTTTACATAATTACTAAAATATGGACAAAACTATTTTTGAGGTAGCCCCTATTGTTGTATATTTATTTTGGATTCATATTGCTATTAATATCAGTAATTACAGGTACTCCTTGACTTACAACCACAATTGAGCCCAAAATATCCATTGCTAAGTAACACAGTTGTTAAGTGAGTTTTGCCCCATTTTGCAACTTTTATTGCCATGGTTGTTAAGCGAATCACTGCAGTTGTTATGTTAGTAACATAGTTGTTAAGTGAATTTGGCTTCCACATAGCCTTTGCTTCTCTGATGGTGGCAATAGGTGATTGTGTGACCCTGGAACACTGCATAAATAAATAAATGTCAGTGGCCGAGTGTCTAGATTTTGATCCCGTGAACATGGGGATGCTGTAACGGTCATAAGTGCAAAAAACAATCATGTCACTTTTTTTCAGTGCTGTTGCAACTTCAAACAGTCACTAAATGAATTGGTATACATTGAGGACTACCTGTCTGCACAATCGTTACTTTGCTTCACCTTTTCAAGGCAAAGTGGGAGCATATTTTGCAAGAATCAACTTTGCAGGTACAAGCTATTACACCTGAACACCCAAATCTGGAGCCTTATCAAAATATGCTCCAGACAGGAATAAGTTCTCACAAGATTCTAGATCTGTTTTCACAAGACTCATAACATTAACATGGAAACCTAAGTTACAGTACTAAAGAATATATGTAGTTTAGAGTTAACTGTTGGGTTCTTATTGCCCTCTGAATTTGGTTGTTTTCTTGCAGATATTTGATTTCCAAACTAGGTAACTAACAATCACTATGTGGGACAAACATGTAGTAAATTGGGAGAACGTATGGTGTCATGGTAAAAGATCCTTAATTTCTCAACAAATTCAATCACAATTTCAATTGGTAAACTAGATATTTGAGATCATCAAATCCAAACATGTTAGGGATTCCTTGGTTACTTGACACATTGACCATCAACCATCAACAGGCAGAGATAAACCCCATTTACAATCAGATATCCTCAATTTACAAGCGGTCACTTAGTGATTTTTTGAAGTTACAACAGCCCCCCCCCCCAAAAGGACACAATTCTGAATTTCTGATGGCTGCCCCGCCCCCCTGCTGTCACATGATCATATGTTGGGCACTCAGAAACTGGTCTGTATTTACGGCCATTTGCAGAATACTGCAAATGACTGCATTTTGTATTCATTTATTAATTTACATTTCATATTTATGAACTGCTCATGTCCCTCAAAGGGGGACACTAGGTGGCATAAAATAAAACATTAAAATATAAAACAGTATATGAAAATTACACTGTTATGGTTTTAAAATTAAATTTTTAAACATTATAAACATTTTTAAGGAGGTATAAATAATTAAATCCTATTAAAAATTAGTTGACAAAGGTAAAGAGAGGTTTCTCATTGCACCAATCAATCCCACGACTGCTCCTTTGAGCTCCCCATACACAGGCCAGAGCCATGTTTTAACACCTTTTCAGAAGGCTGGGAGAGTAGGGCCTGCTTCACCTCTGGGATAAGAATATTCCAAAGGGTGGCGGCAACAGCAGAGAAGACTCTCTTCCTAGACCCTGCTAGTAGGATTTCTTTAAGTGACAGGATCTGCAGCATATCTTCCCTGTCTGATTGGGTGGTACAGGTGAATGTGATGGGGCGGAGCTGGTTCCATAAGAAGTGGCTCAATGCCATTTTTGCTGAAAACTGCACTTCTGGTTTCCAGCAAAAATGATCCATAGCAACAATGGGTTCTTTTTATGACCATGGTAGTTACTTAATGACTGATTCAAAAAAGGTCATAAAAATAGTTCCAGTCATATGTTGACCCACTTTATATCTACGGTCATAAGTTGAGTTACAAAGTTAAATTGAGGATAGTTATAACTGTCCCATTTAAAAGATGTAATCAAAAAAATCTCCCAAAAAGCAGGAAATAAGGAATCATGAAGGAAGAAGCACACCTCAATCTAGACTGGCAGGGAGAGTGTTTGTGTTTTGCTTTAAGTGACGGCATTAACATAACTGACTTCCGGCTCTGTTAAAAGATTTAAAGTTTTTATTGCTTGATTTTACAGTTATTCTTCATTCTGAGTGTTTTCATGGTGACAAACAGACAAGGTATATGAATGAATGAATGAATGTTATATAGATAGTTGTCAAATTACAACCATTCATTCAGTCATTGTTAAAAATTATGTTGACATTGAATGAAAGGACTTATAACCTGCAGTGTCTCCACAGTCATGTTTGGTAACCAGCCTGTACTTAAAACAGATTGCCGTATCCCCCAGTGACATGATTACAATTGCCAACCTTCTTTGCTGACTTCCCACAAACGAAATCAAAGGGGAAGTCGGTGGGGAAAGTTTCAAGTTGCTTGGGTAAGGCTCTTGCCTCCTCAGCTTTTCTTGACTAACACACACACCATGTTCTCCCTCTCCCTCACTTGCTCACCCCCACCAGCACCTTCCTTTCCTGGCCTCCCTGAGATTACACATAGACATATAGCCACCAGCACCTTTCTTTCCCAGCATTCCTGCGCTTACATTGCATTATAGCACATCCCCAACTCATGTGTAGCTTATACTCAGCGGCTCCCTCTTTCTGCTTCCTGTTTATTAAAGGGAGGTGGAATTATGTTATATTAGAGTTATGATAATATCTGGGACTACCTGAGTTGCTGTTGCTAAGTCACTCTTTACAACTGTATCATAAGTGACTGCAATCCCAGGCCCAGTTACCATAGTAACTGAAGGACTGGCTATATGTGGCCTCTAACTGGCTTACACACCAAATAAATCTTAGTTTAATTACTGCAATAATATAAAACAGTACTACTATGATGTAGAACCTCAAAAAAAAAAAAGAAATCCAGGAAAGCATTCTGATTAAAAGCAAACTGACAGACCCATTGAACAGTGAATATTGTGTAAATAAAAATTGTTTTAAAATGTACTTTTTATTGTAATCATCAGTTTCTTAGATCTCCCCCCTCTTTTTTAAGGTCGTCATTATGGTGCTGTCAGTTGTGAAGGATGCAAAGGCTTTTTTAAAAGAAGTGTGAGAAAAAATCTGACCTATAGTTGCCGTAGCAACCAGGATTGTATCATCAATAAACACCACAGGAATCGTTGCCAGTTTTGTCGGCTCAAAAAATGCCTTGAGATGGGAATGAAAATGGAATGTGAGTCTACAATCCATAACATGTTTCTTTACTAACAAAAAATAATGGATAGGAGTTTGGTCACATCTGTGATTAAAAGTTGTTTCTATTATTCCTATTATTCGCCGTTGCACTGCTTGGAGGGTCCAAGCGAGGACAAATTCTGTCCCACTGCCCAAGGACTGGATTGAAAATCTTTGGCCACGCCCTCTGGCTCCTTCCATCCTCAGTTTTTCAATTCAGTCCAAAGCTGAATGTTACAGTTTAGCTGAATTAATTTTAACAAATTCCCTTAGATTAGCATGTTTATTGTTCTACTCTTCCTTTCAGTTAGCTAGTTTTCCCTTGTTAATTTCTTCTTCTTGCCTTGCCCTGAGCAGCCAGTTGCGTTCTGGAGGGAGCGGCGTGCTTCTCACCCTCCCGGGGCGGCTCCTTCGATCTTCTCTGTCACAGCATTGCCGCCCCAATACTCTTCACTGGCGGGACTGTCCAAGGCTTTGGCAGCCCATCCAGCGCCAGGGAGGCTCATCGATCCACTTGACGGCCGCGCAGAGTCCTGTAAGTCAACCATAGCCGATTACCTTCACAAGGCCACGAAGCGTGTTCCTCGCTGGGTGTGGCCATCTTGGAGAACGGCAGTGGCCATTTTGAAAGGGTGGGTTTTTTCCCCCCAAAACTGCTGATTACCACTCACTCATTGTTGCCAGAGTGTTAGGACAAGCGGAGCCATTCCGGCAGGTCTGGGCAAGGGCTTTGGCGTTTGGAGGCGTTGGCAGCTGCCATCCTCCACAGCTGGTATTCCCCTAGGAGTCGCAATTACCAGCTGCGGGCCTTGCAACAGGAGCCTCTCTCCTAGTCCTCCCACGCTGCCTAAGTGACTTTGAACACGTGTGGGCCTCCACCTGAATCCCATTTTTCCACCAAAGCCCTGCTTTGTCCACAGTTTGGCTGTCGGTCCCTCGGGCAGCATGGAAGAGGATTCCATCCAAGAAGCTCCAGAACAAGGGCCCTCCACCTGCATGGATAGACCCTGTAATAGAAGGGCAGGCAGGGCGGCAAGGGAGGCCATAAGGAGAATTGGCAAACACCCCTATGCCAGGAGGGAGACGGCAGGGCAAGATAAGGCAGATGCCAAGCGGCAGAAGGCCTTAGAGAGGCAGTTTGAAAGGGCGCAGAGGCAGACCATTACGTTGGTTCAGGTCCATTGTGAGGAATCCCCAGGGAGCCAGGGGCCCTCTCAAACAGCCTCTCCCATTTCTTCCTGCGGGGAAGACCTTCGGGATTTTTCCTTGGACCGGTCCTGTGGGGGGTCAAGATCTTCCCCATCTATTGGCGGGGAGGACCTGTTTGACTGTGGGGTAGAGGAGGATAGAGACCTCCGCAATCCTCCATCTGTGTCCCGCAGACCTTCCTCAAGATCTACCTCTAGGGCCTTGACCTGCCCAATAGAGGATCAGGGATCTTCCCTTTTGGCCGAAATATGGGAGGTGATCGCTTCAGTGATATCCCAGGGTATTACCCAGGGCCTTAAGGAACTGGCTGAGAAGTCAGGCCAAGGACACAAGAGTCATTAGCGCAGCGTCATTGTCAGAGGGGGAAGACTTGGCGGAACCAGAATTGTCAGAAGACGAAGGGTTGCCTGCCTTTAACCGGCTGTTTAAGCCTTCGTTATTTAAGTCCATCCTAGATAAGGCGAAGGTCATCACTCATCTTGAGGCTTCTCTTACCACAACTCAGGAGTCTACCGACCCTGCTGACTCCAGTGGGGGCTTATTTGATGAGGCTATTCAGTCTCAGGACCTAGTGCCTGTGCCCAAGTTATTCAAGGACGTTGTGCAGCGCCAGTGGGTGCAGCCAGGGACCTGGGTGACTCGAGGGGGTGATGACAAACAGCTTTACACAGTTGAGTCTGGTATGGAAAACTTACTCAAGTTACCAGAGGTCGATACCCTGTGGCTGCCCTGACCTCTAACTCCATCCTTCCTCCAGATCTGTTACAGGGATTGAAGATGGAAGACGAGAACTGAGAGGGCCTGCCATAAGACCCATCAGGCCGCGGCATGGGCCATTCAGGCCTCCACCTCGGCTTCCTTTTTCAGCAGGGCCTCTATTGCCTGGTTGCGTCAGTGCTCACCCATATTCCCCAAGGTGATACCAGGCTCTGCCAGGAGTTCATAAGCTAGTGGCAGCTGCCAAATACACCGTGGGCGTAGCAAAGTTTGCTTCTAGAGCCATGGCCTCTAACATCACTTCCCTCCGACTTCTATGGCTGCGTCATTGGAACACAGACATGAGGTCTAAATGGAAGCTTGCATCCGTTCTCTTCAAGGGAGGCAAACTATTCAGAGATACATTAGACTCTGTCCTGCCAAGGTGGCGCAGTGGTTAAATGCAGCACTGCAGGCTACTGCTAGATCAGCAGTTCAGCGGTTCAAATCTCACCGGCTCAGGGTTGACTCAGCCTTCCATCCTTCCGAGGTGGGTAAAATGAGGACCCAGATTGTTGGGGGCAATATGCTGACTCTCTGTAAACCGCTTAGAGAGGGCTGAAAGCCCTATGAAGCGGTATATAAGTCTACTGCTAAGTCTACTGCTATTGCTTATTGAGAATAAGGATAAGCGGAATGTCATGTCTTCCGTATCTCATAAGATGGACCATAGGGCTTTTTCCTTTTGTAAGCAGTCCTTTCGAGCCACGGAGTCGTAGCCCAACTCTCCCGCCTCTTCTTCCTTCTTCCAACACCCCTATGCCCAGGCTTCTGATCAGACCCACATAGGTAGTCCTACCAGGGGTCACCACCAGTCTTTCTCCAGACGTCCCTTTTATGGTGGATCGGCCAACAAGCCATTCCGCCGCAACAAATGACCAATCACATCCCCCCATAGGAGGTCAGCTTCAACTGTTTGCTGACTGTTGGAAGACAACCATGTCAGATGTGTTGGTATCGCAAACAGTGAAACTCAGCCTTCCCTTAGAGTTCATTTCCTTTCCCCTCCATCACTTTATTCTTTGCCCTACCCACAGGTGTGCCATCAAAAGGGGACTCATGGAGGCAGAGATTCACCACCTGATAGAAATAAGGGCCATAGAACCAGTTCCCCTGGGTTCAGGAGAGGAGGGGCTTCTACTCCATCCTCTTTCTGGTTCCAAAGAGCTCAGGAGGGTAGAGGGCCATCTTGGACTTGAAGAGGCTCAACTTTCATCTTACCTACAAAAAGTTCAAGATACAGTCCCTCCAGTCAATCCTGGGCAGCCTGTGTCCAGGGGATCTGATGACTTCCATTGATTTGAAGGAGGCCTGCCTCCACGTTCCACAGAAGGTTTCTACCGTTTTATTATGCCAGCCAGCATTATCAATATTGGGCCCTTTCCTTCTGCCTTTAACCGCCGAGGGTCTTCATAAAGGTCCTGGCAGCGGTGGCAGCGGAGCTCCGAAAGCTCCCCATTCATCTACAATGCTATCTGGACGACATTTTGATCCAGTCGTCATCTGAGGTGCAAGCACTGCGGGACCTGCAAATCACCATGGACTCCCTGCTGTACCACAGTTTTTCCATCAACCATGAAAAAAGTCATCTGTCACCTTCCACGAGAGTGTTACATCTGGGGGCAGTGATCGACACATCATCTTGCCTCGAGTCCCTGTCTCCAGATCGGATTTGCAGCCTCCAAGAACTGGTACAGCAGGTTCAATGATCTCTCACCGTGCCTGTGGTCCTGTTGTCACAATTGCTGGGCAAAATGATGTCATGTCTAACAATCGTTCCCTGGGCGAGGCTGCACACAAGAGAGTTGCAATGGTTTCTCCTTCCATCACAGAGGGCCAATGCTAGCAACTCCAGGGCCCAGGTCTGCCCATCGCCAAAGGTATTACACTCTCTCAGGTGGTGGCGGACACCGGCGTTGACAAAGGGATCGTTGTTCCGAGAACCCGAGCACGTGATCCCCATGTCAGATGCCAGCCACTTCGGGTGGGGAGCTCACCTCTCCAACAAGGTAGTGCAAGGCAGGTGGTCCACCAATGAACTGGCCCACAACATCTACTGGCTGAAGTTGAGAGCGGTCTGCCTTGCTCTATGCAAGTTCCAGTCAGACCTGCAGGGGCACCATGTGCTTGTCCGGATGGACAATGGCGGTGAAAGCACACATCAATCGCCAAGATGGCACCAGAGCCAGCGTACTGATGACGGAGGGGGATGCGCTCAGATGCTGGACAGAGCGTCATGTAAGTTCCATAAGAGCGGAACACATATTGGGGATAAACAACGTTTGGTCGGATTGGTTAAGCAGAGCCACTCTGGATCAGTCGGACTGTGGCCTCCACCCAAACCTATTTCGCCAGCTGTGTCTCAGATTTGGCACCCCGCTAGTCAACCTATTCGCCACCCCGGAGACCGCCCAGCTTCCCTGCTTTCTCACCAGGTACAGCTCGCCCCAGGCAGAAGGAGTGGATGCACTCAGGTATCATCTTCCACCATTGGCCGTTGGCTCAAAACTTGCATTTCCCTGGCCTACGAGCACCAGGGTAGGTCAGCACCTCCCAGACTGACAGCACACTCAACCCGAAGCACAGCAACTACCGTGGCCTGGGCTACCCAGGCCTCGATTGAGGAGATCTGCAAAGCCATGACCTGGGCGATGCCATCCTTATTTGTCAGGCACTACAAGCTGGGCAAATAAGCCTCTGCAGACTCTGTCTTCGCACGACGCGTTTTGCAGAGCGTGGTTTCTGCCGAATCTTAACGAGAATTGTGGACCTCATTGGAGACACCTGCCCTAGTGACATATTGTTTGGGCATGTCCCTTGCTTGGACACTCCTGCAGTGCACCAAGAACGACCCTTCAGGTAAGCCAATGGTCATTCTATTATTGTTTCTTTTATTGCACTGTTTGTATAGTCCCAGTCAAACTTTGACACTAATCTTTGGCTGAGCTTTATATTTAAATCTTCAAACATTTAGAGGTTTGTGCTGTAAATGAAAAAGTAAAATGTTTCAATTGGTATATTGATTGATGGAAATGTGATGATATTCAAAACCAACGTGATTATTCTGATTTTGGGAGAGTTTATATCTTAAATAAGGTAGTGTATTAAAAAAAAACTAACAGACAAGCTGAAGGGATCAATTCTGACAGCAGAACTTAGGAATGTATCTGCAGTACAAGGTAAAATAGAGTCTCTGGTGTTAAATAAATCACTAACATCTTGGTTATTCAGAACAAAGACAGGATGTGCAATATCTGACTGGTACTAAGAAAGTATATTTGCTTTTGGAAAAGCATCTCTGAGACAATCATGATCTGGATGATTGAAAATCTCCATAAATGAACTCAGATTTGAAGTTTTAGGAGTTCCCTCCACCATGCAGGGATGTAACTACACTTCAGGCACTCAGTAACTAGGCCACATTTACTGTTGTCTGCAGTGTCCCATCGTCATGTGAATAGGCTACAACAGTTTTGCTGAAGACCAGCATTTACTTCTGTAATAGCAAATCATTGGTTTGTTTAACAACAGCACATTCATTTCATAACCACAGTGATTCACTTTTCAACTGCCGTAAAAAACATGATAAAATTGAGCTGATAATGTAATTAACCATTTTCTGGCCATCACAAATTATAACTGGGACTACTTGTACTTGTGTCCATTTCAGCTTACTTTACTACAAATTGGGATTCTTTGGAAAAATGCTAAGAATCACCAATAGTTTGGCTGTTTTTCTATGTCCTTTGAATTTAACTATATTTTATAAATGTATATCTAGTGTGATATACTGTTCAAGATGGTTCACAATGGTTCACTAGTTAACTGATATTAGTATTAAAATTGATACAAGATTACAATTAGTATCATTACTAATTGTTTCAGGGTTTCCCCCCGTATTTAAAACGTTGTATTTGTGCTTTATTTTTCTGACACCACAAATAACATGGAAAAAAATTTACAATTATTTTTGTATGTAGTGTTGCATATTTGAAAATTGTTGCTTGACACAATCTATAAATTTCTACTTTTTTGTTGTTATTGTTTATTTCTTTGTTCCATTTTTATTGGTTGTGTTTTTAAATACCTGTTAAAATAAAATAAAAAAGTTCTAAATAGCTTAAGTGTCATTAGTATATTATAGAAAACATCCCCAGACAACTTTATCCTATGTATCAGAACAGGATACATGGATATAGGAAGAAATGGAGTCAGTATATAGACAACACCTTTGGTTAAAATGAAATTTAAATGTGAGCTAATGCTTTTAAGAATCTATAGGTTGCGTAAAGTTGTAAACCTGTGTATTTGTTGTGTTATGATGTAGCTGTACAGAGTGAAAGAAAGCCTTTTGATGTACAGCGTGAGAAACCAACCAACTGTGCTGCTTCAACAGAAAAAATATATATTAGAAAGGACTTAAGAAGTCCTCTGATAGCAACCCCAACATTTGTTGCAGATAAAGATGGGGCTAGGTAAGTAACAAATGTCTTTAAAGCCCTTTTAGAGTTAAATATTTAAGTTGTGAAAACATTTCAATATTATTCAGAAAGTTATTAAATTAAACAGAAACTAGTTTTATTTCCTTATGATTTGAAACACTATTTTTATTTTAATTATTAATTTTGCCCAACATTAAAACATAGAATAACAAATAATAAGTGAAAGGAACAAAACAACAAACTAGTATGAGAAAGATTTTATTTTCATACACTCTTTTCATTGATTTTAGAACTATTTTCTTGTGTGTATAGGTATGAGGATAAGACCATCCACAGATATGTAGACTGAAAATAAATGGATTTCTCCATGATGGTATACAAGATAGATAGATAGATAGATAGATAGATAGATAGATAGATAGATAGATAGATAGATAGATAGATAGATAGATAGATAGATGATAGATAGATAGATAGATAGATAGATAGATAGATAGATAGATAGATAGATAGATAGATAGATGCTTCAAGGAAAAAAAAACTACTGTATATACTCATAGATAAGCCCATCCAAACCCATTATTTTGGATGTATTTTGGCACCTAACATTCTGGACTTATGTGTAAGTATGTACAATGCAATATCTAAAGTATAAATCATGGGGTTTTTTGGTTGGATTTTTTATTTACAGTGAAAACCATTTAACAAATTGAACCTGGAATATATCTACCTTGTATAAAGGCAGTATAGCCTGTGATTTACACACATAGCCAAAACTGATCCAAAGTGTTTAAATAAACAATTAATAATGAAATGGGGTTGTATGAATCTTTCCATTGAGGATTTGTATGTGTTTAAAGAGAAATAATATAAAAAATTTCCTCTCATTTAAAAAAATCATTATATCGTTGACATTTTGAGTCAGAGCTGAAGACAAAAGTTATTTAATATTTATAAAATGCATTTATTTATTTAAACAATTTATATATCTGCACATTTCATTGCTATAACTTTGGGTAGCTGACAATAAATTAAAATCAAAACCAGGAGAACAATCCAAAATAATGGGGGGAAATACAGCAACAATTGTATACCACGTGCCAGAGATTCAAAGAAATGATTTAATCTTGCATTTGATAATGAACAAATAAGCAACATATAGACCAATCAGCTGGGCTCATCTAACAGTCCAGTTCAGATTCATGAGAAAACAACTAGGTCTTTAGCATTTCACAGAAGGGCAAGAAGATTGGGACCATTTAAATTCTGTACCAGCTGAAGTTTTCAAATACTCTTCAAGGGCAACCCTCTGAGAAGTGTACTGTGCTAGTCCAGAGCAGATTACTAGGGCATGAGTGACGATGAGCAGAGGCCTTTGATCTAGGGATCAAGTGCAACTAATACCAAGGTGCCAAGGTGGCGCAGTGGTTAAATGCAGCACTGCAGGCTACTGCTAGATCAGCAGGTCAGCGGTTCAAATCTCACCGGCTCAGGGTTGACTCAGCCTTCCATCCTTCCGAGGTGGGTAAAATGAGGACCCAGATTGTTGGGGGCAATATGCTGACTCTCTGTAAACCGCTTAGAGAGGCCTGAAAGGCCTATGAAGCGGTATATAAGTCTACTGCTATTGCTATTGCTATATTGCTAATACACAGGACAAAACTGTGAAAAGGTCCTCCTAGCCACAAATATATATGCTTTACGCAGGCATCATGAGTCCAGGAGGATCCCCACATCATGTATCAGATATGTCCAGGGCATTGCAACCCCATCCACCACAAAGATGGTATATTCCTAGAACTGTCAGGCCCCAAAACTCAAGGCCATTCAAGTCTTGCCAGGGTTGACCTGAAGCCTGTTGTTCCCCATCCAGACTCTTGACAGTCTAGGGCACTGGGATAAGATGTTCATGGCATAATTTAATTCACCAGGGAGAGATATATAATTGTGTGCTGATGATACTTCACCCCATAGTGACAGAAGTGATTACCCAGTATCCTCAAATAGAGCTGAATGGGAGCAGAGAGAGCATTGAAACCTGCAGCACCCCACACAGTAGGGGCCAAGGGCGGAATCTTTCCTATCCAATCACCACCAACTGGAATTGAGTTGCAAAAAGGAGGTGGTCCAGCACAACACTGTACTGGAGGCAGCAGAGCAATCAAAAAGGGCAAGGATGGATGCATAGCATTGTTCCTGCTATTGCCAGAGATCATCCAAAAGTGTGACCAGTGCTTTTTTCATCCCTTACCTGTGTCTGAATCCCTACTGAAAGGCATTCAGATGATCCGCTTCATCCAAGGTCCTCTGAAGCTGCTGCCGAACCACTTTTTCAACAATCTTCCCCAAATAGAGGAAGTTAGGTAATGGATGAAAATTGCCCAGTACAGGTAGTTTTGTTTAACAATTGGTCACTTAAGAACTGTTTGAAGTTGCAATGGAGTAAAAAGAAGTTACTTTCAACCCCTCTTAAAAGTTGTGATTGCTTCCCAACCCATCCCACCCCCTGCCGGTCACATGAATGCATTTTAGGCACTTGCCAGGTGGCTTGCATTAGCACTGGTTGCAGTCTCATAGTCATGTGATCACAATTTGTAACTTTTGCCATTTTCCAGCAGAAAATGGCAAAAAAACCACCCACTGGTTATGGTAGATTGACCACATGATTTGCTTAATAATCATAAATATGGTTGTAAAATTGAGGCCATATGACCTTTCTTAACAACCACAATTACCACCAAAATTCCAGGCTCAATTTTGATCACAAGTCAAGGACTGCCTGAATCATGAGGTCTTCTTGAGAAGGGAATAAACCAAGGCCTCTTTTAAGGAGTGTAAAGAAACAAATCCCTCAGTCAGAGAAGAATTAACCATTGCTAGAACCCACTTACACAATGCCCTGCAGGTTGCTTTAACAAGCCCAGAGGGACATGGATCTAAGGAGGGTGGATGTGACTAAGTTCACATCCTAAAAACCTGTCCCTGTTTTGCTAGAATTGTTTTCCTAGTTCTTCTGCCAGTTCAATATAATTTCTGGAAAAAAACAAACCCAGAAAATATTTTGATCAACAATTTCAGAAATCACAAAAATATGGATCGCAATGTTACTGTTAATGATGTAACAATGAAATATTGTAGCCTTTATTAACATAATGTTGTTTTCCTTATTTTTATCCTCTTGAACAGATCAGCCAGTCTTCTTGATTCAGGGATGCTTGTAAATATTCAGCAACCTTTAATACGGGAGGATGGTACAGTGCTACTTGCTACAGATCCCAAGGTAGCCTTCCTTAGATTTAATTGTACAACTCATGTTTTCCTGCTTTTCCTAATTGCTATCTTATTATATATAAAGAATTTATACATAGATAATTTCTGCTGAGAAATGTATTTAATATTCAGATCCTTGACTGATGTCATTTGGGACCAGAATTTCCAAAACTAAGCAATGTGATCATAAAGCTTGACCATATTGCTTAGCAATGGCAATCTCTGCTATCCTAGTTGTTGTTAACCAAATCTTATGGCCATTAAGAGAGGCAACTTCCTGTTGGCTCCCTACAACCACTCAGTAGGGAAGCCAGCATAAAGTTGCAAGTCCCAGGTAGCTATTGAGCAGCCCAGCAGCAGGCAGTAAGGGCACACTGAGGCTTGAAAGATTTATGAGAAGATTTATGAGGAGGCGAGGGAGGTATAGCAAGACTTGGGAAGAGTGCATAGAGGTGTGCGAGGCTGCAAGGTGAGATTGCACATGGGTGCAACACAGGTTTGGGGAGGGTATACACGGATATGCAAGTGGCTGGTAGAATATAAGTGCAGAGGGACTGGAAGATTTACACCAGAGAATTGCAGCCTTCCCTGTCGGCTTCCCCACTGACTTTCTGGATATGTCAGCAGGGAAAATTGCCAACAATGATCACATTATCATGGAATGCTGCAACTGGTCATTACTATGACCTATTTGCCAAGATTGCAGTCATAGGTTACAAGGGTTCTGGGACAGTCAGAACTCTGAGGACTGGTCATAACCATCATTTGTTCCCCACCATCATAAATTTGAATGGTCCCTGAACAAATGGTTCTAAGTTTAATGCTACTTGCTCAACTATAGAATAGATTATAATAATGAAAAATAGGCATGGCTTTATCAACCCCCTGATGTGTATTATATTATTTGGTTGATATTTACATTTTCTAAACCTTTCATTGTAATTTTAATCTTTTCATTTTAACTACCTTTGTATCTCTATTAGGAAACAGGCACATATTATATTTAAAGAAACTCGGCCATTTAATGCAGAGTGTTATTTTTTTTAATTTATTTTTGTAGGCTGAGACAAGCCAAGGTGCTTTGGGAACACTAGCAAATGTTGTAACATCACTTGCAAGCCTTAACGAATCTCTTAATAATGGAGATACTTCAGAAATTCCACAAGAAGACCAATCTGCAAGTGAGATTACTAGGTGTGTGATTCACATTAGAAATTTTTCTAATTGGTCTTTCTGACTATAAAAATATTTTTTTCATTGATGAAACTAAAATTCTATTGATAATAGATATTGCCCTGTTTTTGAAATTCATTCTCATGTTAGTCATAAGAATCATGTTAATTGATATTTCTTAACACAGTTGAATATTGAAAAGTAGTTAAGAAGAACAGTACAAAACAAAGTGTTGATTGTATGATGTGTAAAAATTAATTTGCCATTTGGAATTATTATTTCACTTTTTAAATCATTGGTAGCTGATTTTATTGTCCTTGTGCAAAATGTAGCTGAATTTATGATACATACAAGGGTACTTATAGTATAGTATTATAGTAAAGAATCCTATTCACATTTGAATTATTCAATTTCATTTTTTTACACTCCCATTTCATTTATACCCATCAAATAATCAGTAAAGTATGCCTGGAAACCCTGGCAATTTTCCTAGAGCTGCAAGTAACTTTCTGTTTGGGGTTTGATGATGTTATTGATTGATGGACAAGATTTCAGTGGTTTTATTTTATTTCTCACTGATAAATGTAATATAAGACCATATATGATGTATACATCATATATTACTCTTATTTGCAGGGCATTTGATACTTTGGCTAAAGCACTTAATACTACAGATGGTGCCACAGCACAGAATCTAGCTGATGGGATGGATCCTGCTGGTGGTGGAAATATTCATGTCATCAGCAGGGATCAGTCCACTCCAATAATTGAAGTTGAAGGACCTCTCCTTACAGATACTCATGTGACATTTAAGGTATGTCTTGCCTTGATTTGTTTTGGCAGAGCTTATCATTAACTTCTTCCTTGTAAAAATGAGTTCTCATAATGTATAAAATCAAATCACATTACATTCTTAACATACTGTTTTAAACAGATCAGTGTTTTCTTATTAAAAGGATAAAATATAACTACCAAATGCGACCATTCTCTAATTTTTTTGAAAAAATGTTCTCTCTCAAGTCTTGCATTTTAAACTTTTCTGATGTTGAACCATTATCTACATGAAGCCGCTGGGTGAGATCATTCGACAGCATGGGGTTAAATACCATCAATATGCGGATGATACGCAATTGTATCTTTCCGCCCCGTGCCAGCTCAGTGTAGCAGCGGACATGATGTGCCGATGCCTGGAAGCTGTCAGGATCTGGATGGGAGTGAACAAACTTGCACTCAATCCTGACAAGACTATGGATGCTGCCCCCGAAGGACAGTCCAGATAGTCCATCCTTAATCCTGAGGGGTGAGAATTTTCACCCGTCAGAGAGGGCCCGCAACTTGGGGGTCCTGGATCCACAGCTGACATTGGAACACCATCTGTCGGCTGTGACCAGGGGGACCTTTGCCCAAGTTCGCCTGGTGCATCACTTGCGGCCCTATTCGGATCGGGAGGCAATTCAAACGGTCACTCACGCCCTTGTCACCTCAAGACTGGACTACTGTAATGCGCTCTACATGGAGTTGCCCCTGAAAAGCGTTCGGAGACTGCAACTAGTCCAGAACGCAGCCGTGTGAGCGATATTGGGTCTACCAAGATACACCCACGTTACACCTATCCTCCGCGAGCTGCACTGGCTTCCTGTTAGTCTCCGGATGCAATTCATGGGGCTGATTATTACTTTTACAGCCCTACATGGCTTAGGACCAGGATACCTGCGAGACCGCCTACTGCCACATACCTCCCAACGGCCAGTGAGATCCCACAGAGTGGGCCTTCTTCAGATGCCGTCAGCCAGACAGTGTCGGCTGGCGGCTCTTCGGAGGAGGGCCTTCTCTGTGGCTGTTCCAGCCTTTGGAATGAACTACCCCCACAGATCCGGACCTTGCCCACTCTCATGGCCTTCCGAAAAGCTGTTAAAACCTGGCTATTCCGGCAGGCCTGGGGCTGTTGACCTCATTGCTGAGGTCCAGCCCCAATCAGATTGGGTGTAGGGGTGATGTTTTCAATTGTTTTCCTTTATTTTTTATTAATTACTCTTCTTTTTGCTTTGTAAGCCGCCCGGAGTCCTCCGGGATTGGGCGGCCTATAAATCTACTAATAAATAAATAAATAAATAAATAAATAAATAAATAAATAAATAAATAATATTTAATTATAGATAATCTTCGACTTACAGCCACAATTGAGCCCAAACGACACATTTGTTAAGTGAATTTTGCCCATTTTATAACCTTTCTTGCTGCAGATGTTAAGTGTATCCCTGCAGTTGTTAAGTTAGTAACACCGTTGTTAAATGAATGTAGCTTTCCCATTGACTTTGCTTGTTAAAAGGTGATCACATGACCTAGGACACTGCAACCATCATAAATATGAGTCAGTTACCAAGTGTCTAAATTTTGATCATGTGACCATTGGGTTGTTGCAATGGTTGTAAGTGTGAAAAATTGTCATAACTAACATTTTTCAGTGCCATTGTAACTTCAAACGGTCACTAAATGAACTGTTGTAAGTGAAGGATATCTGTATTCCACATTATTGTTGTAAATTGTGATCCCTAACTACATAGAAGCACTGCAGTTGTTATTTAAAATGCAAATAATTATTTTTCAATAATACATGGTAAGGGTTTTTTCAACCACCATTAGAGTAAAAAACATTTTTTAAATTATCAAAAATATTGATGAAACTATGTGAATGTTTAAAGAGATGTTTATTCAGTATAAAAAGGCTGTTTTTTCTGGTTCTATATTATATTGACTAATATAGCAGTGATTTTTAATATATGTATTTGTAATAAATTTCATGTTGTTCTCTTACAGTTAACCATGCCTAGCCCAATGCCAGAGTATCTGAATGTGCATTACATTTGTGAGTCTGCATCACGATTACTTTTTCTTTCCATGCATTGGGCCAGGTCCATTCCTGCTTTTCAAGCGCTAGGGTAAGAATGTGCTTTCTTTTTCCAGTGATAAATATGCATTTAAAAGAATCCATAATATATAATGATTCTCAAAAATAAAAGTATTTCATTTGCTGTATTAAAGCAAATGCTATACAGGTGCATTTTGCAGCTCAACTTACAACCACAATTGACCTCAAAATTTCCACTGCTAAGTAAAGCAGTTGTTAAGAGAGTTGTGCCATTTTATAACCTTTTTGCCAGAGTTGTTAAGTGAACCATGTAGTCAATAGGTGAATCTGGCTTTTGTTTGCCAGAAGCTCCCTATTAAGGTTGCAAATGACAATCCCAGGTCCCGGAATACTGCAAACATCATAAATACATGCCAGTTACTAAGAATCTGAATTTTGATCACATAACTAGGATTTACAAGCGTCATAAATATGAGAACCAGTCATAAGTCACTTTTTTCAGTGTCATCGTAACTTTGAACAATCCCACCAGGGGAAGTGTGTGAAATTTCAAAAGAAATGGCGTTGATGTTTCAAAGCATTAGGGACACCATGACAAAGAATCACAGAGAGAGAAAGAACCTATTGCCACGATGGCGAACCTATGGCACGATGCCACAGGTGGCACACGGAGCCATTTGTCAGGGCACGCAAGTCATTGCCCTGTCTGCTGACCAGCGCATGTGCACACTGGCCAGCTGACTAGCTTTTTTCTTAGGCCATTTTTCGCCCTCCCCAGGCTCCAGAGGCTTTATAGGAGCCTGGGGAGGGCAAAAACAGCCTCTCCCTCCCCAGGCCTTCCAGAGGCTTCAGGAGCTTCTCTAAAGCCTCTGGAGCACAAAAAACCGCCCCTACGGGCAAACCGGAAGTTCATGAACGGACTTCCGGTTTGCTCATAGGACCGAGTTAAGCCCTCCGGAGCCTTCAGGGGCCTTCCAGAGGCTTCCCTGAAGGCTCCGGAGGACTAAAAACGGCCCAACGGACAAACTGGAAGTGACTTCCAGTTTGCTCGTAGGGTCGTTTTTCATTTTATTGGATTTTTATATACGTACATACGTACGTACGTACGTACGTACATACATACATACATACATACATACAGCAAAATTTGAGAAGTGCAGCTAGGTGAGGAGTACATTTGCTCTTCAACATTTCATTTAGGAATGTGTGAATGAAAGAAAGATTGTTCTATGTTTATTATTTCAGACAAAAAGTATGATAAAGTGTGTACTTTTGTATGCAGACAATATGTTGTTTTTTCTGTGTTTCTATTCTTTCTGGAAGGGAAGATATAATATGTATCTATAAGATCTGGTCTATACAATTACAACATTTTGTGATAATGCATAATGCTTGTCCATATAGCAGTTATACTCCCATGTTGAAATGCAAAAAATAAGGTTTAGCTGCTAATTACTTAGTCCAGTGGTAGTCAACCTAGTCCCTACCGCCCACTAGTGGGCGTTCCTGCTTTCATGGTGGGCGGTAGGGGTTTATTATAACACTGCTTTATAAATTTTATAAAGTAAAGTTACTTCCCTACTTTATAAATCACCATTACTGTGGAATCTGTGGATCGTTAGAAAATTTTACTACTAACAGAGATACAAAAGTGGGCAGTAGGTATAAAAAAGTTAACTACCCCTGGCTTAGTCAGAACAAAATGCCAAATTTTATTCTAAGTAACCAGCAGATAAACCTCATATTTTGCATTTTAATATTGGAGACATTTTGCTTAAAACTTTCTTAATCAGAACAAAATAACAAATTGCTAACTGTACAGGTAGTCCTTGACTTGCAACCACATTTGGGATTGGGATTTTGGTCACTGATATGGTTGTTAAGCAAATAATCATATGACCAGATTTTTGACCACTTGTGTTAAGCAATAAGTGAATTCTGTGGTCATTAAGTGAAACATGCAGATCATTAAATAAATCTAGCTTCCCCTGTTAAATTTGCTTGTTGGAAACCAGCTCCCCAAACCTAGAAGGTTGCAAATTGCAGTCACCTGATTCTGGAGATGGTGCAATGGTTGTAACTTTTGAGGACAAGTTCTAAGTCACTTTTTTTCAGCTCCGTCATAAATTCTAATCACCATTTAATCAATGTTTGTATGTTAAGAATTTCATGTAATTGCTACGACTTAGGCAATGTCTTACATGGTAGAGAGTTTTCCCTTTTTTCACCTTGTTTCTTGTTTGGTCCAAGGTTTTAATAAAGTCTGTAAAAATACACAATAGTTTTGGTACTATGCATTGTATTTTGAATAGATCAAAGGTAGGCAATCCATGATCTAATAGAATATATATTTAGCTCAGGGATGAACTGTTGAGTCCTCTGAGCTTCCTACCTGACTATGTAATATCTTCAGTGCTAAAAGGATATGGAATTTGCACTCAGTTTATATATGCTTGTTGTCAATGTTAGTAGGGGTATTATTTTCTTCTTGGAAATTCCTTGTTTAGACTATTGTTTACTGCTTGATTGTTTGTCTAATGTTAATTGTAAAGTTAATTCCTTATCTGAATCTTGACTGCTAGAGAAGAGGTGTTCTGGGGTTTTTATTTCCTTTTTAGCTTTTTTTATTGTTTCCTAGGAAGCTTGGTATTCATACAAGTCTGCTATCAACAGGCCCATAGAGATAAACAACATTTGCATAACATTCAAAAGAGACTATAGGAACTTCCAACTCAGACAAATAACCAAGCAGTAAACAACAACCTAACCAAGAAACTACCAAGGAGAAAATCTCCATCTACACTGACAGGGCAAGCTACAGTCTATAAGCCAAGAGCAAACCCCCTTCTAGCAGTAAAAGATGTTACATCTGCAACCAAACAACCAAGGTCAGAGAGCAGAAACAACTCCACAGTATTGGATGTAATTTGAGACAACCCTTGAAATTGGTTCATATCTGTGGATTTGTTTTTTTATTTTATTTTATGTTTATTTTTAAAGAGTGGTGCAGTGGTTAGAGTGCAGTACTGCAAGGCACTTCTGCTGACTATTGGCTGCCTGCAACTTGGCAGTTCAAATCTCACCAGGCTCAAGGTTGATTCAGTCCTCCATTCTTCCGAGGTGGGTAAAATGAGCAATATGCTGACTCTGTAAACCGCTTAGAGAGGGCTGTAAAAGAACTGTGAAGCCGTAAATAAGTCTAAGTGCTATTGCTATTATTTTCCCCTACTGTGTTATCTCATTCATTGAGAAAATATCAAAAATAGGGCCAGAAATAAAATAGTGAAACTAGGTATTTCTGCTCAATTTTGGCTTTAGCCTCATCTGTTTGTTTCAGTCCTGCCCATCATGCAACCCCCAATAGGATTGCCCTCAGGGATTGCAGCTCTTAACAGGAAGACACACAAAAAAAGATGTTGTTTATCCCTGGCAAATATGGATTAACCCAACTAATGCTGATCATTACATGATTGGTTTAGCAATCTTTGGGACCTATAATACATTTTGACTGAAAACAGTCTAGGTCTAGAAAATACAGTAGGAAGAAAGAATTAAGCTCAGTTAGCTTTATTGAGCAAGCAGGATTAGGGTCTTACTCTTTGTCCTTTTTGTATTTATGGGGACATTTTGCTGCCACTTAAAGCTGAAGCCCTGAATATTTAGAATACTCTAAAACTATTGTTTTAGAGTAATGCAGTAGTATTTTAGGTAATACCCTTCTTCATTTGATAATAAAGTTTTAGGAGGTGTATTTTGTAAACCAATGACAGTTATATGTTTAACAAATATTCCAGATGTTTAATATTATAGTGTATTGAGTCTTTTAAAAGTTGGGGGTCTTGGTTTAGTTTGTTGTTATTTATTAATTGTTTTCAATATTGTATATAGCCTTTATCTCTTAATTATCTTTTGCATTTTGATACTTTGCTTTTTTAGCAATAGCAATAGCAGTTAGACTTATATATCGCTTCATAGGGCTTTCAGCCCTCTCTAGGAGGTTTTACAGAGTCAGCATATTGCCCCCAACAACAATCCGGTTCCTCATTTTACCCACCTCGGAAGGATGGAAGGCTGAGTCAACCCTGAGCCGGTGAGATTTGAACAGCAGAACTGCAGTCAGCTGAAGTAGCCTGCAGTGCTGCATTTAACCACTGCGCCACCTCGGCTCTGTAATGTGCTTATAATTTTAAAAAATGGATTAATTAAAAGTTCATTATAAATAACTTTTGGACCTCTGTCTGTTGGCAACGATGTCACTCGGTGATCTTTTCAGTGCTAAACATCAAAAAACATATGTCCCAATTCTCACAACATTCCAAATTTAGTAGATTTTTTCAGTCTTATCCCTGAGATCTTTATATACAAGAAAATTACCCCGAGCCTTACCAGTTGTTTTTATAATTCATAGGCAAGACTGTAATACAAGCCTTGTGCGTGCCTGTTGGAATGAGCTCTTTACTCTAGGCCTAGCCCAGTGTGCACAGGTGATGAGCTTGTCAACCATCTTAGCAGCAATTGTCAACCATTTGCAGAACAGCATACAGGAAGGTATGTATTATTTTTAAAGGCTCTAATTGTTATAAATTCAAGGTTTTATAATTGTATGTATCACTTGTACATAAAATCTTTTCTGTTAATAGGGCAATAGTGGTGTCTGCTTTTAATTCCACTCATAATGTTGCATTTCTTTCTTTGAGTATACATATATTGAGAACATTTGTCTTCAAAGGACTGGTCCCATTTTTGGCAGAGGGTTGGGCAATCATATTCTATTAGAATATAATACAAGATTAATTCACTAAACTGTATGCCCCTCTCTCTCTCTCTCTCTCTCTCTCTCTCACACACACACACACACACACATACACACACACAACACCAAAAACCTGGATAAAGAGCCACATTTTCACCCAACTTCTCAACAAGAACAGAGTGGGCTCTTGGGAGATTCCTCTTTCCTCGGAATTTATTCACTGGAAATAGAGGATTGGGGTACAGTAGTTTGACAGCAATAGAAACAAGGATTTGTCCAATATTCTCTATTTTATTCTTCTCTGATATCTGGGATTAGGATATTACATAGTTTTCATGACTAATAAAAATCCTACATGCTAAAACTATAATGCTATATTATTATTTAACTGCAATGTATCGTTTTTTCTTTTATAAAAATATGGTGGAGGTCTATTTCTGGCTAATGTACTTTGCTGTTTTAGGTTTAGAAGAATAAAAATAGCAGTTAATTTGATTTAATCTGTTAAATCCTTTCAAACTTAATTATAATAGACATGTTCCACCCCACCCCCCAGCCAGGCCCTCAAAAACAACACTACTGATGTAGTTCCTCTGATCAAGGAAAGAGGCAGGATATTCAGATGCCATGGAGAGGTAGGTGCCCTACGTTTGATTAAATGTAGGGCTCTTAAATTTTCCATCATCCAAAGCTGAAGGGTATTCAAAACAGACAAAAAAATTGTAGAACTATTATCCTTATTGAAAATAGAGAGATGCTGTTTAAACTAATTGTGGTGTAGTTAGTTTTATTTTAATGATAGCTTTTTATCAGTAGGAGTAGAATACAATAATTAAAATAGTAGTTCTCTTGCCTTTAGTAGAAATTAAAGCCTGAAAAAATAAGCAGTGTTATTATTACTACTTCCTAATTAAGAGAAACGAATGTTTTACATCCTGCTGTTTGCAGAATACTTAATTTGTAAACAATAGGGGTTTCTAAAATACAGGGGCTGAAAAGACATGCAGAATAATAAGTCAGAGGTAAAATATTTTAAACATAAGTTAGAGAGTAGCTTTTTCAGTCCCAGAAGCTACATTTATGGCAGATAGGGGCCCACTGCCACAAATATTCTGTCTCTTTCTCCCTTGTTGATGTGCACCATTATGTATCACAGAATCAAAGAAGACAGGAAAATACTTTATCTTCATCTTTCTTCTCTGCAATATTCCTAGAAGTGTCTGTTTCTATTTTGCTTTGAAGTATAGAACTATAGATTATGTTCCACTTTACTACCAGGTTGGGGGGGGGGGGGATAAATAGGATTTTCATGAAATTTTCAGGTTCCATGAAAATGTTAAAATACATTTGAAGATCAGATTGGCCACATAGGACATATAAAAATACAAATATCACAGAACAAAAGAACAAGAGAAAAACATTTCATAGTGGTATTAATCTTTTATAATAGAGAAGTATCAAAGATCTTAAATTTACAGAAGTTAAGTTTTACTTTTCAAATCATTTTAAAGAAGAATTGAAAGGGCAATTTCTCATCAATGGAGTGAAACACACACACGCACACACACAGAGAGAGAATAAGTCTGTTTTATGGATAGAAAGATCAAAAGTAGAAGAATTAAGGCCTTCCTGCGTAATTCTTGTTCACTTTTCCTGTGCTGTGAATGTTGGCTTAATATAATTCCCATGCCAGTTCAAGAGGCAGATAATTTATTGTCACTGTTATTGTCAGATCTGCCTTTTCTGAGTCATTGTCTCTTAGGTAAGAGACATAACAACTTGCTTCTTGCTTTATAGAAGTCTAATTTTCCTCTGAGTTGTCTCAGTGATTTCAATACTATCCGCACATCTTGTGATGACCCAGGATGTGGCACAAAAGCAACACAATCAGAGAATAGGTCTAACTTCCCTTTATTGGTCCAACTGTGCCCCTAAATGTTCCCACATTAACTTCAAGTCCTGGAGCAAAGCACCCACACGACCTTCAGAAGCCTCTGGCTGCAAGTTGTCCAGTAAACCAGATTAATCAAACAGCAACCAGGGCCAGCAGCCCAATAAGCCAGGTTAGCCTAAAGAGTAACCAGAGCAAGAAGTTCAATGAAGCAGGCAAACTGGCAAGCCCTACAAGACAGTATAGCAATCTCGAGGCTTTGGTAACCCTCGTTAGGGGTGTTACTTGGAACCTTGAAAAAGTGCACATGAGGCTCCACAGATTCAACGCTTGTTCCCGACAAATGCCCTTCCCACCGGCACCTCCTTACATCTTAGTCCCCAGGTGTGCCTTGTGAAAGGGGGTGGGACACTCTCTTCCCTTGTGGCTGGCTCAATCTGCATCTCTCCATCTTTCTTCCCTGCTTGCTCTCGGATCAGGAATGGATAATCCTTGCTTTTCTCCTGAGCTGTCCCTGTCTGCAGGCCTTACTAAGTCAGAAAATCCTTGACTCTACCCTTCCCCAGTTTCTTCCAAGGCCAACAAAGCTTGCCTCTCCATCTTTGTCAGTTCTTGTTCCAGTTCACCTTCCCCCACAGATTCAGACTACCACAAGGGCATGACACAACTTTTCTATACAAGTACATACCACCAATCTGCAGTGCTTCAGAAAGGAAGTTAGTACCTATTACATTATATTTATACATGTACACACAGTATAAGGTCAGCATAGAAAATGCTCCAAATTCCTTGTACAATCTTAGTAATGTGGATGAAACACTTTTACTAATGTCTTTTTAGAGAAGACTTAGAGAAGGGTGCTTTGGCAAGTGTTCCAACTTTATTCCTTACTAAATATTGATGAGTTTGCCCTTCAAGGCCTAGTTTGAATTAATAGTGCAGATTTATTGAATTTTGTTTTTATACATCAATTTCTTGCCTTCCCCACTCCCTTATTCACTGAAATTGAAACACTGGTTTGACCCATAAAGAATATATAGGATCAGCTCTGCCCATCTTAATCAAATCCAGATATTTGAAAGTGTAGTACAAGTTCTCTGTCTCTAAGGGCAATGAAATTATTTCAGCAGCACTTTACTTTCCACAAAAGAGCTTAATTCTTTCTTGTCTGCTCAATTCTCTGACTAAAAGATATCTCATGGCAATTCCAACTTCTCCTATTTGATCATTATTAGACACTATATCTTTCTCTATAGCTTTTGGTTTACTTTCAGTTTTATTTCTATACCAACTCCTTTCTTTTACCCTTGTCTACTGTTTGACTTTTCTTCATTGTCTGCATTCTTAACAAAAGGGTAAGTCTCTGCTTCTGCTTTATTCACTGCAATTGAGAATTATAGGAATATGTAATTCAAACTATGGAGCAGAAAGAGGTGGTTCAGCTGCTAATTCCATTTGAAAAAGCAAGGTTTTTTCCTCAAATTCCACGAAAGAAATGTAATATGTGAAACTGCTATCTAAATGATTATGTCCTGAAAAAGGTTTTACTTTTAATGGATTTCCAAACCTTCTTTTAAGAGAATATATAATCTTTATTTCTAGATAAACTTTCTGGAGATCGAATAAAACAAGTGATGGAGCATATTTGGAAACTCCAGGAGTTTTGTAACAGTATGGCTAAACTTGATATTGATGGATATGAATATGCTTATCTTAAAGCTATAGTCCTCTTTAGTCCTGGTAAGCATTTAATGATTATTTCAGTTTGTGTCTTTAATGCTGTTTAGATGCTTTAACACTCTGACACTAGCTAAAACAGTAAAGAAATTGGCAGCCCATTTTCTAATATATTTAACTTGGGATTAAAATGTTTACTTTCACCTTTTAACCCTTCACTTCAGTGAGACTTACTGCTTAAATGTGATACTTAAATTTGATATATTAGTGAAACACTTTCTTAAGAGTCATATCTCAATTGTTTCCTTTTATTGATCTCTAAATGATTTGGCAAGCAGCTTTTGTGGTTAGAGCAAAATATGGAAGACCTGTGAATAATATTTTCCAATTGCAGTCCCAAATAGAATGTCATAAGAAAGAGGATTGTAGTAGATGATCAGGCTGAACTTGAGGGAGTGGTCAAATGCATCATCAGTCTCGAGTTCCTTTGCACCCACAAGAGATCTAGCTGCCAATTTCCTATCATTAGTAGTTCAGATTCTTGAAGAAAGCTTAAGCTTGCAATAAACCCTTATATATTTTTGAATTGTCTGAGTTTCCTGATTTCTACACTTGACGTGGATATAATTTTCAGGTTCCTACATTTATCTTCCTGTGCTAGAGAACATCTGGAAGTTATATTAGTTGGCCCCATTATTGATTTCAGCCTATCTGGGATTTAGAGACACGTGTTTGTAAGACTTTGCCTGTCAAAAAATAGTCAATATAACCATAAACTGCTCCAAAGTGGCTTAAAAGATGCTTTGTCTTAACTTTTTTAAATAAAACAATCACTCCCAAATGGTGAGAAAAGCAAAGGTCTACTACTGAAGAACTGCTTTCCAATAAGCAGTGAGAAAGCCAAAGGTAAATAGGATTCCCTAGCCCCCATAAATGACAATTATTAAACAATTAATTGTCTCAAAAAAACCCACAAATATTTCTGTAAATCTGGCTCAAGATAAAGATTCTCTTGAGTTCTACATAATTTGTTTTGTAGAACAACAAATTAGCATTTAAATGTTTCTATACATTCTTAAATAGATTCAAAAACTTTCTTAAGTTGTAATTGAGCTACTATATACTGTAATAGATAATTACATAAAATTGTTTTCTTTGAGAAATGATAATATATGGTCAACAAGAGTAGATCCTGAAGAATTGAAATGATTTGCTAGTTACCAAATGTTGTAATTTATGATTTGTGTATTTTTTGCATAGACCATATGTGCTAGCTGGGGGAGGGGGAAATTGTTGATAGATGATGGAATATATTTTTGGAAATTTTGGAATAAAAGTTTTTTTTAAAAAAAATGTACTACGGTATATATTTCAGTAAAAATAAACAAACAAATAATGTATTTAATTTTAATAGATCACCCTGGTCTTACAAGCTCCAGCCAAATCGAGAAATTCCAGGAGAAAGCTCAAATGGAGTTGCAAGACTATATTCAAAAAACTTATCCAGAAGATACTTACAGGTATTGTAATATCATGTGGTTGTTTGCTTAATTCTAAATATTTTTATTTACTTTGTTCAGTTCTAAAGATTTTCTTTACTTGCTTTCATGTGATCTTTGTTTTCAGTTTCTAGATAATTTTAGAAATAGAAATCATATACATTTCAGCTTGCCACCACAACAACCCATGATGGAAATTCTGGTCTCAATTGTGGTCGCAGGTTGAGGACTTTTTGTACATAGTTAATCAACTTAATATATTATTCTTTTTAGTGTTAAATAGAGGGCCCTATGACGCACTAGGTCATTCTTTAAGAGTAAGGTAGTGCAATCTGATGTGACCAGAATCTACATTAAATTTCAGGGTGAGTATTTTTTTTTTACCCCAATGCTGGTGTAGTGATTAAAGCATCAGGCTAAAAACTGGGAGATTGAGTTCTAGTCCTGCTCTAGGCACAAAGTCAGCAGTGGCAAAGGAATTTCCGCAATAAATCAATGTTTACTTAACCTAAACAGGAGTGTCACAGTGGCCTAGAGGAGGCTGTGAATTCAATCTAGGTAATGGCAAATATTTCTTTCGCTGGATGCAAAGAGAAAATATCTACTGTAAATTCCACATAGGTATCAAAAGGGCATCTGGCCAGTAATCTCTCAGCTTCATTCAGTCGTTTTGACTCCACCCTCATACAAGGAATTACAGGGTCATTAAAAGGAAAAAAAAGGTTATTTATCTAAACAGTTAAACAGAGTGGCCATGGGCAGGCAGAAAGTAATGGGAACAGGAGTGACCTCTGAGTTCCTGTCATTTTCTCCACTGACTGCTTGTGGTAAGCTGGCAGGGAACATTGCAAATCACAAACTCGTGACTGCAGTGGCCACATGGGTCTGAACATAGTAAAAAAATTCAATTCCACAGGAATAATGAGTCCTGTATGTTTTTTATGCATTATTTAAATTAGTAGATTTTAAGATACCTTGATTCAGAAATTGTGACAGTATAATATACCATTTGGACTAACTCAATAAACAGATGAATACTATGAGAGTTTTATTATACTCTAGCAATCTTCTAGAATGTGCATAAAACAGTACTTTGAATTATAATTTGTTTCCATATAAACTAGGGTTGGCATAATAGTTATTACTATTATTTTATGATACTAATAATATGTACTACTATTAATAACAAGTACTAATATTACTTGATTTATTGAGTGTTATGTTTGAATTGAAGTTTACTGTAGTTTTATTTTATTTGTAGTATAAAGGAATGTGGATCAGTTGTTTGCTACCACATAAAAATATTTAATAAATAAACATTCAAGTGTGGTAGTTGGAAGCCTCTTCCTCTAAGGGACCATGTAAAAGAAAGTTTGGAGGAGCCCTTTATTGTGAAACCAATCAAAATAGATATTGAGGCCCATGTGCCTTGCAGCTTAGGGTGTTTATCAGATTTGGTTCAAGTGATGTACCTCCGAGAAACACATTGAATCTGAGCCATCCTGAGGCTTTTTACATGAGTCAGAATTTTGACGGATTCCACAATACACAAGTCATGGAATAAGTATATTTCTTCCCAAACTCTTCATGAAGTCATACTCCAGGTTAAAGGGATGAGAGAGTTTGTAGTTTTGTAACACTTTAGCTTCTAGCCATAGTGAATGATGATTTTGGATGAATTCAATAGCCAAAGTATAGATGATTAAGCATCACAGCAATACTGGTAAATTGAGTTACATTTTTACATGTACTACTGACATTCCTATTTCAGGCTAGCTCGAGTTCTAGTTCGCCTGCCAGCTCTTAGACTGATGAGTTCCAGCATTACGGAAGAGCTCTTTTTTACTGGCCTCATTGGAAATGTTCCAATTGACAGCATCATCCCCTACATCCTGAAGATGGAAACAGCAGAGTACAATGGTCAAATAACAGGGTCGTCTTCTTAGAAGGAATCAGCTCATCCTGGTGGACCTGAATGCTAATTTACTGATTTCTTGGGATAAGGTGTACAAATGTTTTCAACACTTTTTATTTTCTTGTTAACAATTCTTTTTTTCAAAAGCAAGGTTTTTAAAAAACCTACAGTATTTTTTTCTAGGACCTGTTTCTGTCAGAACAAATATTTGAATTTCTTCTGTAAGGCTACAATGAGTTTACAACATTCTTTTGAGCAAACAGAGGGCTTTGCTGGAAATGTGCTTTGAATTCAGTCTATATTGTGTGCATACATGCTCATTCACATACATGCAGATAATTTAAAATTAGCAAGATATAGGAATGGTCAGCACTTCCAAAGAATGTTTTATGAAAGTAAGACATTACCTTCATAATCCTGATTCCTTGAATAGGGTAAATGAATAGCATTTTAATTACAGATGCATACTAATGAATTCTATGAAAACTTACAGCCATGGCAGACAATCATTTATGCTACAAAAAATTAATTGCATTTGTTTATTAATAACACAATTCTTTTAAGGATGTCTGAATTCAATTCTGCTAAATGAATAGAAATGTTTATAGCATAGGAAAAGCATAATGTTTATGGCTCAATAGTAAACTTTGATGGTCTCTATAGAAGTTATTTACACCAAAAAAATAGCACACTACTTATAGTGAGGCACTTCTGAGAAAGTTAAGATGTTTTGTTTGCAAATAGTTTTTTAAAAAAACTGGGACACATCCATCAGTTTAAGTAAGAATGGCATGCCTTTTATAGATAGATCAACTTAAAAAACAAATTTTATACTCATTCCTTCTGAGAATGACTCATTGCTTCTGGGAAGACTGACTTTGGCACAGTTTTGAGATCACTAAATTAGTGAGGAATCTATTGACTATTGAGATGTTGCTTCTCTCTGGCAAAGGAGTCCTGCAATCAGTTTGGAGCACTCCAGTAACAAAGTGGTTCAACGTTCCTAATGATCTGCCAAAGCAATCTTAGAAAGGCAGGATGAAAGCAAGAAGGAACTGTAATAGCAGCTGTGAAAGAGAATACACATAGGCTAACTTCTGGGCTTTTGGTATGTGTTTGGCGATATGGCAGAGGGTTCGGCTACAACAGATCCTGGGTTTTGCCTAGCCTCACCTCATCAGAGAATGGTATGACATCATAGCGGGGAAGCTTCTTATAGTTCCTGCAATAGTATTCCATGGAACCATAAAGTTGCATCCTAAGAATTCAGATTCTGATTCATTCATTTTCTCAGCCTGCAATCCAACTTATGTTCTGAAACATGCCATAATTTCTATAGAAATGATGTCCTTAGTATAGAAAACAGAATAGCCATGTATTTATTTATATTACGTTGTATCTGTTTTCCCAATATTGTATATGTTCTGGAATTATTCAGAATCTGATAAGAAACCACCTGGAGTCATGGTACTAAAAATGCCATGTATAATTATCTGTCAAAATATTAAGGCTGGCCAATTCTACTCATATCCAGCACTGCTTTTAGATTTAATATTATATTGTACAATACTTTTGTATTTCAAATCATAGTTGTAATTTTTATTTCATACATGATACATGTATCACTTTTTTCAAATTGACATATGAAAACATATTTCAACAAGTATGTCATTTATACTCATTGTTAAGTATGTGGGTGGTTTCAGTGAGCATTTTAGTAGAGGCATTTTATAACGAGTATTTTATAGATGTTAATAGATGCAGGTACCAATGAAGAATAAGAAAGGTTAGTACAATTTAATAGATGATCAGAGAAATACATTACATAAATAATGTAGTCTTACAGGTCTCTTTCCTCAGAAAATATCACTGAACTCAGTGGTGCTTACTTCCAGTATGTGTTTATATTGCATAATTATAATTCATTCAACAAATTCCTAGGTATACTCAAACATTTTATATTTACCATTCTTTCATTAACTTCAACTTAATTCATAAAACACTGTTACACAGAAGCTGAATTAGTATACTCCCTAATTTTGCTTAAACAGGAGCTTAATATAATTTGCACTGGAAATACATTCAGTAGGACTATGACTATAGATGCATTGGGAATGCACATAGCTGTAAGTGTTATATAATATGTGTGATACTATATATTTAAAATAGCAAGATCAGTTGGAAATAGAATTGAATCTGTCCTGGATCATAGATCATAAAACTTAAAACTAATTACAGGCCAAATTTGTAAAGTTAAAAAAATGGATGAGGAAATATTAAATAACTGAAATTATGTTTTAGCTCAATTTTTATGATACTTGCAGAACAAATTATGTTCACTATTTTTATTGTGATGATTTATAACGCTAATATATATTAATAGATATTGTTTTACATGCAATGCTAATTTGATATGGTGACACACATATTTTAAAAACTATTAGAGTATATATAATATTTAATTATGCATATCTAATAAAATATATGCAATTTGAATAATATAAAAATAGTAGTTTTGAAAATAATTCAATGCAAAAAGAAGTAATTTGCTAAATTCTGAATCCTCCACAAGCCATTAATCAGCTATTAATTTCATTCTCTTGTATGAACAAAACTAGTTTACATCATTTGTTTTACTGATCTAGAGTTTGGACCAAACCAAAATACATTTTAAATAGCACTATTTTAATTGCATTGAGATGCAATATTTCAAATATTTGCATTCATTATATATTTACTTGTCATTTCACCTAGCTGGTGTATTATTATAAAAATGTTTCTGCAGTTATTCATTATCATAGCAGAGATACATAGTAGATCACACTACTACGGAAGGAATTATTTTTATATTTGTTTTTCACTGCAACCAAGACACCCAATTTTTGGGGGGATGTAATAATAAACTATTTCAATCCTTTTAGACTTTTGGTTTTTATAAGAGCTCTGGAAACTGTTCCAAGCATCTAGAATTTATACTTCCAATTTTCAAGGAAAGAAGGGCATCAGAAAAAGGACATGCAGTACAGGCCATCCTTCATCTTGTGCAACCTGTTGGAATATGTTTTCTGAGCATTTTTTTTAAAATGTAAGCATTACTCTTGCTTATGTGCACACTGAAACTCTCTCAGTGTGTTTGGAAGATTTTTGCTTTTGTCTTTCCAGTATGGTACAAGAAACTATTGATTTAGGCGCTTGTAGAAAGAAACTGCATTGAGAAACTAGCACTCAGACAGAAAACAAAAAATAGTCTTTTGTTTCTCTACATTAGAATCCATTAGGTTCTATCCAGTATCAAAAGTTGCTCTGCCTCTCTTCTATTTGCATTTTCCAAATCTGCTTTAAAGTTTTGCTAATCTACACCAGATTTGCAGAGCTGCTTTGAGTAGAATGAATGCTCAGTGGGTAATTATCCTTGAGTCATATGCCTGTTATCAGTGAAAGCAATGGAGGTTTGCCTACTTGGTGTCATATAATCCTGACCCTTTGTAATTTGAGCTTAAAATAATTATTGAAGGATGTTTTATCGCAAAGTCATAGCACTTTTAAAAATTGTCATTAAGTGAAAACTTTAATATGTATTTTTCTGAAGGTGGACATTTGAGATGATTATTGTTACCAAGCACACTTATTTGAAAGCAAATTATCTCAGATTACTGGAATTTAAATATCCATGCTAAGGATCTGCATTTAAAAGATGTCCTGAATGGACAGTTGGATAAATTGGACTTACGAATTTTAATTTATTTCAATGGAGTTGAACATGCATGACAATAAGACTAAAATCTCCTTGCTATGGGAGAACTATTATGGCAACTGACAAACCATTAAATAATACAGTTTCCTTGAAGATTTAATTAAATAAAATTGTAAATAAATATAGGTAAAATGAATTAAATAAAAGTAAAAATTGCAATTTTTAAGTATGTGTCCATCGGTGGGTTTTATTATCAAAAATAATTAGATATGTCATTTAGAGTTCAGTTCAAATATGCCATATAACAGGAAAAGAGGGTTTTTTAAAAAAAAAATCGTAGGACTTGACCAAGCTCTTAAGCACGATCAAAATAGTGCTTTGGATGCTGGCCATATTTATTAGTTTGTATGATGTTTATGTGTTAGTTTCTTACTTTGTTCAGTACATGTACAGTGTAATATAAAATGTGTATGTATGTATGTAAAATTATGTACAGCCATACTCATATATACCAAATTTCTATATGTTAAAAAAAGATTTATAATTGCATTTCAAAGCTTGAGCTTCCTACATTTTATATTTTGGTCAAAGCTTGATATAAACATATGCCTCCCTCTCCTTTTTCTCAGCAGAGTGGACTATTGTTTTTAAATCTAGGATGTAATTGCACTTTGTCTTAAAAAAATGAAAGAAACTATCTAATAGTTCCAATTTTATTTGTTAATATTCAGAAGCCCAGCTGAAATTATAGGGATTGTGCAGTGACAGTGGTGGTGAATTATGGACCATAAACCTTTCTGTATATTCTCAATGCCTGCAAAAGAGGCTTTTTGTATTTTTCCTGAGCTTTCATTTGTATAGTCGTCTTTTTCAGCATATACATTTTGATCATTGTGTATTTTAATGTTATCAATACATCCCTTCCAAGTTGCTGATTAAAATGAACAAGGCTGTCACAACAAATGAATCTAATTTTATATTGTTAGCTGTCTTATTTAATGAGCATAAGGCAAAGCATAAGGCATGAATGTCACTAACTGATTCAGATATATTTTCAAAGTAATACTTTCTTGTGGAGAAACTGGCAAAATAACCATCTTAAATGTAAGGTTTTGAATAGACAAGTGGTACCACTTCATGCTACCAGTGAAGTCTTGAAGGATGTTTCAAGTAAGCTCTGAAGGGAAACTAATGCATCCCAAATTTTTGGGTTCACTATCTATTACTTTGATTACTTTCCAGCATCTATCTGTAAAATTGAGGGGGGGGGATGTTATATCATTTGGCCAGAAGTTGCATGTAAATCATTCAGTGGTGCTATACAATGGACTCCATAAATATGATTCTACTAAGAGATAAGTACTCCTATATATAAGGACACCTATAGAAGCTCTATACTGGGAAATTGTATTACCGGTATATGGAATAATATGCATTATTTCTGTCTTTCTTGAAAATTCATTTAGTGTGTAGTGCATGGAGAGGTACGGCTTGATGGAAAACTTGCATGCTTTTTTTTCTTTTAAAACAGTTTTTTCTCCATGTCTTGACAACTACTTCCAAGTGTGATTAAAGAAGAGTGTTAAAATCCTGCTCTTGCGCATTTGAGGATCAATTTTCATGGAGCCATATAAAGAAAGATTATGAAAATGATCACTGCTGATAAAGTTATATATAGTGTAGCACTTGCCTAACTTGGCACTTAAAAGACTTGAGTTATAACTGAAAGTCTACAAAAAATATCAAATGAAGTGGGATGCAATTCTGAACAATTCCTAAATATTTTTGAATTTATATTTTTCTATTTTCTAATCTACTGTTTTAATCATTTTTCTTTGTTTTAAAACCATTTTTGGTTAAAAGCATTCATTTTAAATTGAAACTGAAATTCTTTGTTTCATAGTTACAATAATTGGATTCATCAGCTATCCCATTTAAAATTGAATAGAATTTTCCATTTCTATTTCTCTGAAAGGTTAAGAAAAATATTAAGAGTTTTTGCTTATTTGAAAAGCTTGCTTGGAATATGTGTAAGAGGCGGTATTTCTCATTCGCTGGAAGCAGAAAATATTGTAGGCAATCATCCTGATTTTGCTGCTCAGACATGATAGCTTTACTTTTTGCCAAACCTATTTACACAATGCAGTAGCAAAATCAAATACAGTAAAAGTAACTTGGTACTTAGAAGTATGTTACTGATTTCATATTCTGTTCAGTTAAAAAAACAAAACTAAACCAACAGCTGGGTAAGTTTTATTTGTGTATTGTCCAAAAGATAACAGCATGCAGTACCTTATTTTTTTTTGTATCCACAGAATTTATATTCTGAAAAGGCTTCCATAATTATGTACTAAGTATAATGTAAAGCCAATGTTCTCAACAGTTTTATAGTTGAAAAGTAGTACTTATGTTTACAATTGTAAGCATTTGAAAACTCCCTCAAGCATTAAGCTTGTATGAAAATTAATGTATTTGCCACAAAAAGAATTGTGATAATCCAGGGTTGTGTTTTATAGCTCTCTGCTTTGTACTGTTTATTTAAAAGTCTACTTTTTTTAGTTCAGGTTTACAACCTGCTGCTTCCTCTCAGTTTCTTTTGTGACATCAGCTTTGAAAATTTCATGACATTTTAGTTGTTGTTTTTTTAATCTTAACTTTTGGATCCAATCAATGTCTTCGGTTTGGAAGATAAATTTGCATTGTTGTGTGTGTATATAGAGAATTGCAGTGCATGCTTATGCATTTTATTAAATGCTGTCTAAATGTGTCCTTACATTGTTGTGGCTTAATGTTGCAGTCTACAAGAAATTTATACTATTACAATAAATAAAGACTCTTATGCAGCTTTTGACTTCTTTCTTTTAATATTTTTGTTAACATTCATGGCAGTTAATGATGACAGTGTGGTGTTTTGTTAACATTGCTTGGAACAATATAAATTCTCCAAAGTAGTGTTCTGCACCCCTCAGCTGGTTTTATCCCAGAATTCCTGGAACAGAACTGCCCATCTTCCTTACAGATAGTAAAGTTTGAGAAAGTGCATGAGTTGGGAATAAGGGAACAGCAGCTTTGAAAAGTCAACCATCTCTACTGGTATAAGTCTTTAGATTTTGGCTACATATCAGGACATTGATTCAAGTGCACAGCAATGAAAGCACATATTTTAAATGCAGTGATGTGCGGTGAGCTTCATGGCCGGTGAGGCAAGCACGAAAGCACCACCGAAGCCCTGGCGCCACATCCGCCATAGAGTGGGACCGGGACCTGCTCTATGGCGGACGCGGCGCCGGGACTTTAAAGCCCTGCCACCCGGGACGCGGCATGATTTGCTGCTCCCAGATCAGGAGGCGGGAGAATCATGTGCCTCCTTTGCATAAGCAATTTTTTGCCTTTTAACCCTTGCTTAACTGAGCAAGGGTTAAAAGGTGAAAAATTCCTTATGCAAAGGAGGCCCATAGTTCTCTCGCCTCCCCCTACAGTTAGCACTAAGCAGACTCAGAGTCACTGTGACTCTGGAGTCTGGCAGCAACTACCTTAGCCTTTTTAATTATTTTAAAATTTCTTTTCCTCATGACACTGGTGAGGCCCCTCCTCCCCTAACTGCATGTCCCTGTTTAAATGTATTTTCTGCTGCACCTGTACACGGCAGATACCAGAATAGTCCTTGGCCTGCTCAATTTTGCTTTTTAACTAATAACTGCTTCTGTCATTAAAATGATTCATTTTTAAAGATCCTATAGTTAATAACTTGCTAGCTGAGGAATTCCTGGAGTTGAAGTCCATATATCTTAAATTTGCCATGATTAAGAATCACTATCTTAGGAAATGGCATTTGGCTTTAACTGGGCTTAGAAACTCACTAGATCCAGCTCTGATTGGCATGTGCTGACTCCTATAAAGATATTAGGAATTCTATTCTGCATTGGAAATTAAGAAACATTTTGGGAGAAAATCGGGGTAAATTGCTGATACGTTTTTATTAAGAAAACCATATTTACTTCAGAATTGAGGTCAACTCCAGAGGGTGTTTTCTGTAGCGAGAAATCGAGTCTTATTTGATAAATATCCCAAATGCAGGAAAGAGCAGCACGTTAGAGCTTTCTCCAATTTATCGCCACAATTAACTGGCTAGCTAGAGAGGATAGCTGGCCTCGAGTCACCCAATTAGCTTCCGTGGCTGAAATGCAGACGTGGTTTCCTCATCCCTCACTTAACTGCACTTACTACATCAAGCAGAGTCTGAACTGTGACTTAACGAATTGGGGATAACCATATATTGGGGGGTGGGGGCTGATTTGTCTCTACCGTTACCGTTGTGGCTTATTGTAAGAGAAAATGCTTTTTTTCGCAACATCTGAACAAAACTTCAAATGCACAAGGTGTCATACGATCCTCATGGCTACCTGTTAACAATACAAAATGAATGCGATGAATACTTAAACATTATTATTTAATTATTATTATTTAAGTCTTGGGGATATTGCAACCTATAAAGCGGCTGTCAGGCTGAGATTCCCCAACTGTCCACTAGGACTGTCCACCCCAAAATCTAGTGACTTTTGCAATCCAGCCCTGGACCCTCTTGGATTTCTTCTGCTCGCGCGCCATAGATCCAGGTCCTTGTGTTCGTGGATTTTCACACACAACCTCGGAGGGGGGGGAACTACACTTCCCATGGCCCTCTGCGCCGATCGCCTCTTCCTCTTTCTACCATGCGAAGCTGGAGATTGCGCCGGAAGTCACATTCTCCGCAGTGGGTTTCTGCGGGGCTGCTGTCGCCGTCATGCCTATGAAGGGCAGGTTCCCTATTCGGAGGACGCTGCAGTATCTGAGCCAGGGCGACATCGTCTTCAAGAACAGCGTGAAGGTGATGACGGTGAACTACAACATGCACGGAGAGCTCAACGAGGGCGCCAGGTGAGGGTCGCTTTCCGCTCGGTCGAGGAAGGGAGCCGCCGTTCGGGCCTTTTCATGGAGAAGACGTGCTTTCCTTCACACGGGGGAGCGCCGGGTTTGGGCTGCAAAACAGCGAGGGCTGCGGGAGGCAATTGCTCCTTATTTTTGCAACCCAGATATGGTAGCCCTATTTGAGGCGGAAATGACCTGCGGTAGATAAAGGCACGTTGGATTGCCGATTTACGATTTGATCTATAGTATTTGGGGGGGGGGGGGTTGTCTTAAAACCGGGCAACTTTTAAGACTTGTGGACTTCAACTCCCAGAATTCCCCAGCCAGCATGGGAATTCTGGGAGTTGAAGTCCATAGGTCGTAATGGGGGGACATACTTGCCCGCTGGTGCCATAGAGACTACAAAGCTTCAAGTCCCAAAGCTGCTTTTTTCAAGAGGCAACTGGACTTTCTGGTTTTTCTTTGAAGACGTTTCGCTTCTTATCCAAGAAGCTTCTTCAGCTCTGGATGGTGGGGAATGGAAGGATTTAGAGTCCTTGCAGAGAGCTGGTCATTTGCATTATTTTAGCATGCCATTAAGGCCACCCGGAGGTTTCAAGTTTACAACTGCTCAAGTAATTATAATGAACTGTTTGGGGGGGGGGGGGGAGTAGAGGTGACACCATACTGCCTCTCTCTGATTTTTAATTCTGCCCAAACTAATATGTTCTGAAGACTATACATGTGTGTATGTGTAGTTTTGCTGCAACCTGGCCAGCTTTGTGAAATGATATACTGTATATTCCTGCCCAATATCCGTCACACTCCAGATAGACGGAATCACTCAAAAGCTAAACTGCAACACCTATTCAACTGCTCACCCTTCAAAGAGGTTAAAAAAAAACTGAATAGATTGTTTCTCATGCTTGCTTTTGTTTTTTACCATAGAAAATTTGTGTTTTTCAACATACCTCAGATTCAGTACAAAAATCCTTGGGTACAGATTGTGATGTTTAAAGACATGACTCCTTCACCTTTCTTAAGATTCTATTTGGGTAAGTAGAGCATTTGCTGGATTTTCCTGCAGCTCCTGATGAGATGGACTAGAAGTCTTTACTTATGCCCCCTAATTGTAGCTACCACATGGAAGATAATCCTTAACATTGTCTGCTAAAAGAAGGAAATGGCTCATGTCTTCAAAACAGTCTGGTTGACGTATTTATTTGTTAATAGAACTGTGTAAAATTGCCAGTCTGAGCTGTAATAGGTAGTGTTCAATGCTGGTAAACCAAGTAATAGTTTGTATTCCAACTTCAGGAAGTTTTGTTTCCCTTAGAAAAAACTGCAGTCAACAGTTTGCCTTTGATATTTTTCCCCAGATTTTTGTTTAAATGACCCTAGTTTGTCTTATGTAGAGGTTTGAGGGAAGGGGTAGTAAAGAACTGCACTGGAAACCTGGAGAAAAAATATACAGTAGATGGAATAAGCTATTTAATCTTTCTACCTTGTACTCTTTAAGGGCTGGGCATGGAAAGTAGATAGTCTGACAGTATACTAACATTTCCTTCTCCCTGTCATGTTTTAAGGCCTTTCATTCACATCAAGATGATGTGGATTTGAACTAGCACAGGAATGGAGAACCTATGAGCTTTTAGCTCTTTTGACAATTACAGATGGAAGTTATTCTTGCAGATGTTGTATACGCATGAAGGAGCACACATTCATGTAGATATAATAAGCATAAAACCCATATGTAAGGACTATAGACTGGTGAAAAGTATCATTAGCTATTGCCCCCCCATTTCAAAACTTAAGAATCTTTCATTTTTATTTATATAGTTCATATTTATTGTACATTGTGCTGGAAGCTCTGATTATGGTGGTTTAAGAATCCATTTAAACTATGGATGTCCAAACTTTTGACTTGCCTGGGCTGTTTTGAGTGAAAAGGAATTGCCTTGGGTCACATATAAAATAAATGTTGTTAGTGTATATAAATTACAAATTTCCTTTATTTTTTATTTTGTGGGGCTGCATTATTAGCTGTCCAGGGCTACGTGCAGCCCTTGAGCTGGGGTTAGATACACCTGATTTAAACTATTCCTAATTATTACAATGCTATGCCTCCTTGAGATCTACTGTTTGGGCCCTTAGTCTTACCTTACTCACATTGTCATAGAAAAGAGAAATTTAGTTTCAGCTTAGTCCAGTGACAGTGCATTAAAAGTGATGCCCCCTGCATTTCCAACACTGAGCCAAAAGAGAAAATGCAGCAGCATTTGGGCAGAAAAAAATAGCTATCCTGCTTAAAATAATTGAATTTGAAGAGAACCAGTGGACACTTACAGTGTGTTACAGTCAACCGGTGCGGGGATCCAAGAGTCGTTTGCAATCCAGGGGATGGTTTGTGGCTTAAGGGTGCTCTCTCTGTCTTTTTAAATTTTTAACTTTATTTTTCAACTTTGTCTATTTTTATGTAGATTTTTATAGTGTTTATTTGCAAAACACACAAGTTAGATAGTGAGATGGATGGCATGTCCATTTGATAAATAAAGTCACCAGGAGTGGATAGTTTCAAGCATGAATGGTTTGCCAAGTTAACCCTTGTCTAAATGACCATGCGTGTATTTTTGTATGAGAGCTATGCCATCTCATGGAAGTAATTTTGGGAAAACCCAATAAATATTCTGTATGTAACCCTATTTCTCCTGCAGATAATGGAGAGCAAGTCCTGGTTGATATACAAGAGAAGACCAATAGCGAGATAGCACAGCATATTAAGAAAATTCTTGGTAAAAGCGAGTAAGTCAAAATAACCAAGGTCATCACGGTATCAGACTTCAGTTCCGACTGTATTGGGAAGCACTAGGTCTATTTATAAGACATATAAGTGCAAACTTTTCTATTTACTCATTTATGGCTTAAAACAGTAAAGTGGGGAAAGGCAGCAAAGTTTCCTGTCCAAGATTATTTTTGATGGAAAACTGCATTGCCTTAAATCAGTAGGCCTACAGAAATTTATTTAATCAATATCAAATGAGTTGTTAATGGAAAGTCTAAATGCTGCCATATATAAAAAGAATTTTCCAAATTTATGACTGTAAAAAAATTATTCTCAGTTCTAGTAAAATACATTTCTTCAGTGCTAGTGAATAATTTAGGATAGTGCAGGAGGCCACTAATTCTGTCCCCTTTACCTATAGAGATTTTCCTCTCTGGGTAGATGGTATCAAACGGGACATAATGGTACAGAAACCTTGCTGTACAGTACTATGACAAAAACTGGACTTCCTTCACCCAAATTATAATTTCCTCTACATTTATTTGGGGAATAGTTAACTATACTTTAAAGCAAGGATCATCAACCTTTCGGACCTCAGGGACCACTAAATTTATAATTTTAAATCCCGCGGACCACTATTACAAGTTTTTAAACAAGATAAATAGTATTTAGTGCAATATAAAAAGTGCAAATAATTTTCCCGCGGACCACCAAAATTTTATCACGGACCACCAGTTGGTGACCGCTGCTTTAAAGTATTGCGGTGATTCCCTAATAAATGATAACATTGGAGTGAACTATTCAAGGATCAACTTACATTAATATTACTGCCTCATATTGGTTTTTTTATCTGATAACTTAGTAAGAATGGGAGGCTCTGCTTATTCAGTAAACATTCCATGAATGAATTTGTTTAAAACAATGCTGTATGAACAGCCTGCATAAATGATTTCTCTTTTATTTGCATTCTAATGGAACACACTTCATCTTTCATTAGAATTCAACTCGTTAAAAAGTATTTACAAATGTGACAGGCTGCACACTGAATTTCACTTGCTGTTTTCCTTACCATAAAATCATCTTTTTAATAGAGAAACAATCCGGACAGAGGAAGAGAAGAAGAGAAAATGGCATCCTGCAACATTTGGTTATAAAAAATACCACTTACGGCAATGTATGTGTGAAATTGATGGCCAGATTCCATGTCCTGGTAAAGTGCCATTGCCGAAAGAGATGACTGGCAAATATAAAAACGCCATGAAAGGAAGTTCCTAAACCACTTTTGCGCCAAGCTGCTCCGCAAGGAATTAAAAGATTGCAGAGAAATAAGAAACTGACTGATTAGTGGCATGATGAGAAAGAATATTGTGTTGTGTGAGTCTTTATGCCAGGAAAGTCGATGGGGCTTACTTCTTTCACTGCTGTACACTTGAGTAGTAAATGTTTTATAAATGCTTTTTAAAAGAAAAATTAAAGAGCAAGTGTTGGGTCATATTGATCATAATGACAACTTTTAATTTTCTATTAGTTGAAGAAGGGCCACTGTCTTGGGAGAACAGTTTGCATCATGTCCACATTCTGTAGGAACAGGGAAAAGCAGGGCAGTGCTGGATTCTTTTCCAAAGGTTCCTTTACAGACTTCCCATTTTATAAGCCTACCAATGTTGATCATGAATTAAGGGCTGAAATAGTTGTAGTGGTATGTCTGTGATGATTGTGGCAATTTTTGCTTCAGTGGTTACAAATAGCATTTCAATCTGTTTAAGCTTTCTATCATGATGCACGGTCAAGCCACCTGCTTGATTTAAAATCATTTAGCACGATATAGAAGCAGTTGGCTGAGAAGTACTGAAGTGAGAGGTGCTCCAAAGCAGGGGTCTCCAACCGTGGCAACTTCTAAGCTCGGAGAACTTAAACTCCCAGAATTCCCCTGACTCCCAGCTTTTTCCCGACAAGCCTTCTAACAAGCCATACTTGTTCAGTCTTTTTCTGTACTATCACAGACTTCAACATTTAACATATTGAGGTCTGTAGAGCAGGGGTTGGATTCTACCAGTTCGGCCCAGTACAAGCAAACCGGTAGCTCCAAAGATCAGCTGAGAGCGACCCTGGGTTATAATCGCCTATATTTCCTTGTTTTTTAGCCCAGTTGATAGGCACGGCAGAGCTGTTTTGCTGTGCTCACCTGCAGTAGAAAAGTTTTTAGCTGTGTTTTAATCCACCACGCGCTCTGCGAACTGGTTGTTAGACCGGTTTAATCATACCATTGCTGTAGAGTCCGAGATGTAAGTCAGACTTTTTGCAATTTCTAAGCATTGCACTATCTGACCTTGGGGTGAATTTGCTGGGACATCCACCCCTGGGAAGATTGGCAACTATCTTGAACATTTTCTACTTGTGAATACTTTTTTTCTCATTGTAGAATGATGGACTTTAAATTATTTGGAAATGGCCTGATAACCCTTCCCAGATTGATGAGCAGCAAGTTGCTTCTCTAGGAACATAGCTGATGCATTTCCTCTTTGGCATTGTGTTAACACACACCTCAGTGCTGGAGACCAGCAAACTCCTAAAACTCTAGCTTGTGTAGAGGCATTGCTAATGATCAACTGATCAAGGGGACTTAATTAGCAGCAGTGGCTGCTACTTAGCCTCTTCATACTTTTGGAAGCAGTGAGGATGTACTTAGCTTTTTACCCATGGTGTCTCCATTTTGGCTTTTTGTAAAATAAATAATATGCGTAATATGTCATGTGGTGTTCATCTGAAGTTGTATTTACTGTTAAGAACTGCTAAGGACCAGATTATTTTTACTATGTCCTGATATCTCTGATTGAGGTACGTAGAATTCTACATACTTTTATTCACAAGACTATAAGCCGCTCGGAGTCCTTCGGGATTGGGCGGCATATAAATTTTAGCAATAAATAAATAAACTAGATATGCAGAACAGATCACTGATGGCCTTAGACTAATTCAATATGTGATTTAATCAAATCTAGGAATTAAGTACCATCTTTTCCTCTTATGTCCAGGAAAATATATTGTGGGAATATGGCTATGGTGAAATTTATTTCTGATCATTTTTTTTCCTTTGGGTGAGGAAAAGAAATACAATTTACTGTTTGCCCTACTGCCGTATCTATTTTTATATTCCGAATTGTCTTGTTTTACATTTTAAAAGCATAACTTGCTCAAGTGATTAAATTAGGTATTTGAAAACAATGTTATGAGCAAGCATCAGCTATTTATTACTTTACTGTGTGTGATTGTGTGTGTACTGAGGCTTTTCATGTTCATGGAAATCAAAACTACCAACTGCATAAAAGGAAGCTGTATCTAATGCCCTGAGCAACCCAGATTTCACTTGCACTGAAGCCAAGAGTTGAAAATAAAGTAAAATTTTGACTTTTAAAAAGCCTCAATAATTTTAAAGCAAGGAAAAAGATGAGTCCTATGGTGCAGACTAAGTGTTTCTTCTGGTGAGACCGGTCTTTCAGGGCAACCTGGTCTACCAAACTATGGGATCAGTAATGGTATTCTATTTTCTTCACTACCGATTTGGTAGCAGGAGCACGCATCTGGTTTACGTAAAACCTTCTGTGCATGCGCAGGAGGTCCGTGATGATGTCTGGGTGGGTGGGCGGAGCCTCTTACCATCACCACTACCAATTCCCCCAAACCGATGCAAACGACCACTGTATTGGACAGAGCATACTACTACTACTTTCGACTTTTAGTCCCAATCTAGTCTTCGCAACAAGCTATTTTTGTGTTGAATTATATTTACTGACAAAGAAATAAAGGGAGATTAGTATAGATCTATTTCAAGCTATTTAGCTCTCATCAGCTAGCCATACCCTTACTAGGATTTGAACCCGGGCTACTGTGCTGCAGACTATTTCTTGCTGTCTTGGTTCAAATGGTACATTATTGCAAAACGTATTTTTTTAAAAACCAAAGATCATGTATGAACACTATGTAGTTTTCTACATTTCACCATGTGCATACTTTTTCCTACACAAGACTTGGATTGAAAGACTGTTCACCTTATTTTAAATATCTTACTCCAGAAAAAAAGTTGTTCTTTTTTTCTTCCTACATGCATTTCTCTTTTTATTTAAACTAACGAAAGTGGTGCAAAACAGAGATTAAATCCTTAGAATCTTTTCAGTAAATCAGCCAGAAAAGATCCCCATCTAAACAATGTTTCCTTGCACAAATTGCTTGGCTCAGTATAAAAATGCTTCCTGCGTGCTGCTCATAAGAGGAATTTGCAGTTCACATGGAAGACTAGAATGCTGTGCTGATGTTGACCTAATCAGTTTTTCCACACTCACAGAAACAAAAACCGTACTTTATTTCATGAGAAACTTTACAAACTAGTGCATGCAAATGTACAAACAAATGGCATTAGTGTTCAATCTCATAATGGCATGGTCTTGTTTATTTTCATTGTGTCAATTCAGTAGTACAAACAGAAGGCTGACAAAATGTGGGACAACCATTAGGTTATCAAGGAGGATAATTCCACATTGACTTGCGGTTATAGAGCTACAACCAATGTATTTATTAATAAAATACATCAATACTATGTCTTATAAAGTATTAGACTATGGCATACATAGAAACAAGGCAGAATGCATATAACAAGGAAATTGGTTTAAATTAAAAGAAAAAGCCACTGAAACATTCATATTGGTTGGACATAAAGAGTGACAGATCAAGTTTGTGGCCTTGTTGTTTTTAATAAATATAGTTTTACCTTAAACAATCATCGCGCCTTTGCTACCTGCTCAAATTGTAGGTATCCATTTTTAAAAATATCACTTTTTTATGTTCCAACTCATGTCCTGTTTAGTGTATTGTAAGTTCATTTCCAGAATGCTCCCATTTTTTAAAAAAAATTCAGAACAAGTATCCTTAGACTTATTATATAACCTGATGGGCAGTGTTCAGCTCAGTTTTTACAGGCTTCATTAAAACAGGCTGTCGCTGAGTTACGCATGAAATCAAAGCCAAGTAGTTTTTCCCTACTAAAAAGGAAACCATATATATATACGCATACCATGAATTAACAAATGAATAACATGTAATACTTAATGCTGAAAGTATAAAGTGCTGCCTTAGTTCTTGACCATTCTATCTCTAATCTTTTGAGGAATGTAACATTTAGTGTCCACATATATTGGGTACAGTATCATCTCTACCAGCGTTTCTAAATGGAAACAATTGTCAAAATCGGATGAATGATTAATGCTTGTGTCTTCTTCCCATTCCCCTAAGTACATAATACTCTCCAAGTAAGTTCTGATGTAAACAATTAAAATTGGTTTGTTACCAAAATAATAAAATGCAACTAAATAAAATTCATTCCGTACAACTGAAACCAGATATTATTTAACACTTCTAAACCTTTCTGTTCATAGCTGGCAGATCAATAAAAGAAAAAAAAGATTTACAAATGAATAGCTCAACCCTAAGAATTTCATAGCCTTCATTTAATATAACAGGGTTCGCACAAATCCTCCTCACAACGAATGAAGGGGGTATGTCAACACTGACACTTTCTTTTTGTGAAATGAGTTCATGTTGGTCTCACTTATACTCTGGGCACTTCTCCCCCCTCCCTCTTCCATTCTAGACTTAACATTTCCTTAAACCCTAGAGAGAAATCAAATTAGAAAGAAAAATGGACTTCTAGTTTTGAATTTATACTCTGAGTGGCTCCCGTCAAAGCACAGTTCTGGATGCAAATTTTCTAATTTTTTCAAACAGTTTTCCTATTATGGCATTTCTAAAAGCCTGGAAATTATGTAGTTTTGAGGGACTGTCAAAATTTCAAAATTTTGTACAAAAGTACAATCTAGAATTGGCTGGAAAAAGTTATTCAAATAGTTTGATCAGCTGAACAGGTAAAGGGAAAAAAATACATGATGTCTAGTTAGATTTTATGCATTTGTTTTCTAAAACATGTGCATATGTTTTTAGAAATATATATGTTGCTTTAGCAATGAATGACTTTATTCTATTGAACGGTATATTGCCTCTCTTCTGCTTCCCTAAAATATAAAGTTGGTAGGGAAGCTGAGAATTTGCAACTGTGTTAATTTCTGATTAGCTGAGCTGTGCAAGATTCAAAAACGATTCTGAAGAAATGCGTTGGGCTCCTGTGAGCACCACATTTCTTTGGAAGCAGTAAAAGCTTTTCCAAGTTGCTGCACAAGTTGCTTCTGCCTTAGGAATCTAAGAGATGGTTTCAAGCAATTCTCTTCTTTTCTTCTTTTTTTTTTAAGCACATACAATCCTACCTGGTGAGAAAATAAATTCAGACGGTCTTGAGGACTGCAAATAATTTCCTGAATTTTAAAATGCCCAATTTTCCCCTTTCAAAATTGAACCCATCAGAGATAAAGCAGGTGCTGAGAAATACAATTATGCTCCTAAATTTGGGTTGGGATACAAATACAGACTTTTCCAAGTATTTGAAGAACGGTTTGGGGTAATTATAACATTTTAAATAGTGTTGACTTTTACGGATCTGAAGAGTGGAAATCCCTATGCCAAAGTGCCTATGCTTGATTCAGCACCCAAGCGCCTTTTGCGATGCATTTCTCATTTTACCTTGATCTTCCCTGCCTTTGGGAACTGCAAAAGTATGTGGACATAGTTCAGCAGCTCGATTTCTTTTTCTGTTTTGCAAGGGTGCTCTTAAGTTCTTTCAAATTCTCAGTCAATACTTCTATCTCGTCCATTCGCCCACTTTGCTTGGCATCAAAAATATAGGCTTTGATATTATCAATTTGTTGGAGAAGTAATTCCTCCTCTATGATATCTTCCCCCGAAACCTCATTATCACTTTCCACTTCAAAAGGATTCAAAGAGGAAGACCCTGATTCCTCAAATGGATTCCCACTTTCCTGATTACCCCCAGGTGTAGAGAATGGATTTGCCACAGAATCTTCAAATGGGTTTGGAGCACTGAGATCTACCCCATTTGCCTGCTGAGACTCCTCCTCTTCATCAAATGGGTTGTACTCTCTTTTGTAATTGAGCAGGGCACTGGGAGGCAAGGAAGCTACTGCAGGGTTTTCAGCAACAGGACTGTCAGGGTCGCTCTTTGGAGGGCTAATTACTAAAGGATCTTCAAAAGGATTTATGGAGGCTTTTTCTTGCCCTGAGGCTTCTACAGGTTGGCAAACCAAAACCAGGTTCTTGCTCCCTGGCAATCCAACACCACTACTGGGCAACGTAGCCTTGCAGCCAGAGTAATCTTTGTCCTGAAGCATATCCAGATCCAAAGCCTCTGCTATTTGGTTTATGCTTTCCCTCTCCATCTCGAGCTTGTCGGGCTTCACTTCTCTGAAATCCAGAGAACGTGTCCGTGAATGTTGAGACATCTTTCTTCTATGATCCCTTTTCCATTCTTTTTCACAAAGGATCTGCAATTGTTCTCTCTGCATTTCCTCCATTTCTGCTTGCTTTTTAGAGAGCTCGATGGCTTTGAAGGTCTGCTGTTGATCGTACTCATCCTGAAGCTGTCGCAGGTTCTCCTGCAGCATCTGGAATTCGTCCAGACGATTGGCTTTCTTTGCCTGCTCAATAAAGGAAGTGATATTATCGATCTGTTGAAGAAGTGGATCTGCCAGTTCCTGGTTCCGAGATAGGCTAGCAGTGGGTAGCCATCCTTCAGTTTTCTTCACTGCGACCCTTTTTGTTCGATGGACCTCACCATTGGATGCTGCGAAGGATCTGGAAGTGTAGTCGGACGGCTTCTCTTCTTGCCGTCTCTGGGATTCATATTTCACCTAGCCAAATTGAAAGGAAAACTTTAAAAGGGGTCCACATTTCAATGAGGAGTCCACATTTCAACAACTTCCACAGTTTTTAGCCTAGATACATGAGACTAGAAAGGCAACTATATTGGTGGAAAGGGATCTTTTTTTCTGATTTTTTGTCAGTTTGTTGCAGAAAAATCAAATCCAGAAAGCACACACAGATAACTGATTCAGCTGGAATCATTAACTTCTTAATATACATAATAACACATGAATAAATGTGTAATACCAATATAGGTTTTCTCCAACGTAGTAGTAAGTTACAAGCAAAACACTAGCAGCAGTACAGCAGAAAGGATTTTTTCAGTTCACAGTTCAGAGCAGACAGAGTAGTTTTAGTTTCGATTCTCAGCACAGACCTCAGATCTGTTTAAACTCACATTGACTATGCCTATTCATTGGCTGACCTTGTTACCATGTCTTTCCCAGTCACGAATATTCTAACATTTTTTTCTCCATCTCAAAAAATAGAATCTTTATGATGGATTATGTAGAATTACTATTAATTTAATTGTTCCTCAACTGTCCATGTCCACAATGATCTAAATCGTATTTAACAGAAATAATTTCCCATGAAATATGTTTAGAATAATGTTTTACAGACGAAGCTAAGCAAAATCGGCAAGTAGAAGTTGCACTTTTACATATGGGGTAAATAGCCATGCTCTGGCAAGTTTTATTCTTGATAGATCTCAAAGAACTGTGTTCTGCCATGGAATGATCAGCAGTCCATTAACTCAGAGATTAGATCAGAAGTCATTGATCCAATCACTTTTAATATGTATTGCATTTTTAAATTTAATGTATCACATGCAACTGTTATTTCAATAAGATAAATATATGTTTATGTTTCTAAACTAGTAATAAAATAAAGTAACATAAAGGTAGTAAAAACAAAAATTTGAGAGCAGAGCAGATTTTTCTCCTGGCTAAAATATTTTTGAAAACTTCTGAAAATTTCTAAGAGACATCATTCCCCCACCCACCCAAAAAAAGATATGCAAGAAAAGAAATGAATTAAACAAGAAATAGGGAAAAAAGCGTCATTCTTATTTAAACTGGTTTAAATGTATTATAGACTTATGTCACACTACTTGGCAATTGTTTTAACGAACAAATTCAAAAGTAAAGTATTTCAGAAAGGAAATACTTTAATCAGTGAACAAACAAACAGAAACTTATTGTTAGAAATGTATACTAATTAAAATACTTGCCAGTCTCTCCATTTGCAGTTTTCTCTCTAACTCTTGTTTCTTTTTCTCTTTCAGTTCTTCATATTGGTCTTTGGTCGGTAAAGACATTAGGCCAAGCAATTTTTCCTGAGGATATTTTTTTTCAAAATATCACTTTAAAGGGTATAGGATACTAAGATTTAGATATTGAAAACTACAAAATGTGTACATACATACATACAAACCGTATTTTTGGTAGTATAAGACGCACCTTTTTCCCTCAAAAAAGACGGCATCTTATGCACTGAGTACAGCATGTTTGGCCTCCCGAAACCCCGCCCCCTTTGCAAAAATGGCTGTGCAGAGCCTTTAGGAGGCTTCCAGAGTGGTCCTGGGGGCTGGGAAGGGCAAAAATGAGCAAAAAATAAGCTGTTTTTGACTTGTTTTTGCCCCCCACAACCCAGGAGCACTCTATAAGCCTCCTAAAGGCTATGCATGCCCTTTTTTGACAAAAAATGGGCCCATTTTCGCAAAAGATAGGCCAGTTTTTGCTCATTTTTGCCCCCCCCCCCAGCCCCCAGGAGCATTCTACAAGCCTCCTAAATGCTATGCATGCCCTTTTCTAAACAAAAAACGGGCCTGTTTTTGCAAAACATCGGCCGTTTTTGGGAGTGCAAAAACTTTTTTTTTAATTTGCGTCTTCAAAATCTTGGTGCGTTTTATACTCCGGTGCATCTTATACTCTGAAAAATACGGTGCATACAATTATACTTTAAGTGATTTAAAATATAAAAAATGCCCATTCAAATTATGTGTCAAAGAATAAAGTTAAAATGTGATCAACTAACTATACATAGTATCGAATAACAGTATTCAAAATAAGAGGTTAGTAATTGAAGTATGTCCTTTCCAAATAAAATTTGTTTCCTGATTAGTTCTGGAATATATCTCTAATTTTCTTGAAAGTGTCTTACAATTTCCTGCTTCTGGGATGTTTTTTTAATTAGCTTTTTTAGAAAAACATAACTAAAGTGCAAGGATAATAGAAAATCAATAGTAAAGTCAATGGGGGAAGCCAGATTTGCCTAACAACTACATAATTCTCTTAACAACTGTGAAAAAAGGTCATGAAATGGGTCAACAACTCACTTAACAACAGTTAGCAACTGAAATTTTGGGATCAATTGTGTTTGTAAGTCAAGAACTCCCTGTATGGTAATAAAGAGGCGGGATGTCGTCCAGATAATACTTATAGAAGCTATAGAGGCTTTTAAGACCGGTTAGATACATTTTGAGAACAGTTTAATTGGCACATTACAGAAGGTTGGACTTGTAGTCCTTTCCAACGTTACTAATTCTATGAAAAATTAGCACCTTAGAATTATTAAAATGCAATTTCAAATGAAGGGGGAAGGAGGTGAAAGGAAAAAGAAAAGTCAAAACCTGAGAATAAGCAAATATTATTTTCTTAGGCTTAGATTATTTGATTAAATAACAAGGAATTGTCCCATGATATCATGCAATAGCTTGTTAAATTAGAATCCAATTACAGTGCTAAGAAACCATTCCCATCACTATGACACTGTGCAAAATAATTCATTAGTCTTCTAAATACCAACAGAGCTATTGATATAGGTTACATCTAATTAGGTAGGAAGTATTTAAAAACTGAAGCACTAATTTATTTTCATTATGCAAATTGTTAAAATAAAATGACCAGTTTTATAACATCCTGAGAAACATTTAAAGTGTCAGTACGTAATCTGATATTGTCTTAGAGGAATTAACATATCTAAATGCAGCTCATCCTTTCTACATATCGCTACCTGAACAAAAAGTGTGGCTGAATATCTAATCATCCTCTGAAGCTGAAAAGTTCTGGGATGAGGTTGTGGATCTTCATTCAGCCCTAAAGTTAGAATCTTCTTGCTGAAACAAACAAAGAAAAAGAGTGAATTAGAAATACATAACAATCAGCTAAGAGGAATAAATATGAGGCAAAGAGAATTTTAAGTATTGCCAAGTATTGGTAAAAACCATGTAACATGGCAACATGGATTTATTATGACATAAAATATAGCTCACTAAGTTTATGCCTTTAAAAAAAAAATTCATCTTCACTGAATGAATACACACACACACACACACACACACACACACACACACACACATACTTTCGTGATATGGCCACACAGGAAAGAAAAACTGGACAACTTCCTCACACATCTCAACAGCCTACTACCCGAAATACAATTCACTATGGAAATAGAAGCAAACAACCAACTTCCCTTTCTGGACGTCCTAATCTACAAAAAACGCTATGGCTCCCTAGGATACACCATGTACCGGAAACACACACACAACAACTGCTACTTAAATGCACAATCCCATCACCACCCTGCACAGATCAACTCTGTAGCCAAGACCCTCATCTCCAGAACCAATCGCCTAGCCGACAAAGACCACCTGAAAACTGAATTACACACTCTCACAAACGTATTAATCTCCAATGGATTCCAAAGAAAAACAATTACCAACCTATCCAAAGGGAGACTCCCCCCAAAAACCGAGACACAGAACAGGACAACGGCATCGCCCTCCTCCCTTGCGTCAAAGGCACCACAGATGAAATCAGCAAAATTCTCCACAAACACAATATCAAGACAGCCTTCAACACTGACCAAAAAATAGCCAACATCTTAAGAAGCCCCAAAGACAAAATCCAGCTAGAAAACTAAGGAGTCTATGAAATACCATGCAAAATTTGCCCTGCAACATACATAGGACAAACGAACAAGAGTTTAGAGTTTAGAGTTTTATTTCATTTGTATGCCGCCCTTTTCCCTAAGGGGACTCAGGGCGGCTCACAACTCAAAGAAGGGAAAGGGGGATACAGACAGTTTAACAACAACACAAAACAATACATAGTTAAAAAACGCAACAATCATACCATTTGAAAGGGGGCGACGAATCTTTAGCCCCAGGCCTGTCGGAACAGCCAGGTTTTAAGGGCTATGCGGAAGGCCTGGAGGGTGGTGAGGGTACGAATCTCCACGGGGAGTTCGTTCCAGAGGGTCGGAGCAGCCACAGAGAAGGCTCTCCTCCGGGAGAATAAATGCATGCATCACAGAACACAAGAACGCAGTAAGAAAAAAAGAAAAAACTTCCTCCCTTTTCCAGCACCTTAAAGCTACAGGTCATGAAATTAATTTTGAAGGAACCAGGTTAATCTCCAAAACTGAACACTTCAACAAGAGATTAATTATGGAAGCTATCGAAATAGAGAAATACCCCCACAACATGAATAAACGTGACTATACCTCTCGCCTACCAGACATCTGAAACCAGCCCTGGTAAACAAACGAGCCCCACCCACCACCCAGGCCCTTACAACACAAAATAACAACGGGCCCACAGCCAGCACCAATCAGCACCAATTTACCAATCATGATACAGGCACACATCCAATCAACCCACTTACTGAAACAAAGCCAGCCAGCACTCCACAAACCCACACACTCCACACAAACACACACACACACACTATATATGTGTGTGTGTGTGTGTGTGTTGTATTTGTGCTGATAAATAAATAAAGGGAGACTAGTATAGATCTATTTCAAGCTATTTAGCTCTCATCAGCTAGCCATACCCTTACTGGCATTCAATGCGGCTAGCTGATGAGAGCTAAATAGCTTGACATAGATCTATACTAGTCTCCCTTTATTTATTTATCAGCACAAATACAACACATATGTAACAAAAAGTCAACAGTAAAAATATTGGGTTTCTGTCTGGATGGTCTCTTGTGACGAGCCGATGGACAGAGAATGGAAGTATTGAACTTCCTCCCATATTTGGGCATACCGGGGGTTGTAACTATATATATATATATATATGTGTGTGTGGTGTGTGTGTGTGTGTGTGTGTGTGTGTGTGTGTGTGTATCTCAAAAAAATAAAGGGAACACTTATGTAACTCCAAGTCAATCACACTTCTGTGAAATCAAACTGTCCACTTAGGTAGCAACACTGATTGACAATCAATTTCACATGTTGTTGTGCACATGGAATAGACAACAGGTGGAAAGCATAGGCAGTTAGCAAGACATAAAGGAGTGGATCTGCAGGTGGTGACCACAGACCACTTCTCAGTTCCTATGCTTTCTAGCTGATGGTTTGGTCACTTTTGAATGCTGGCAGAGCTTTCACTCTAGTGGTAGCATGAGATGGAGTCTACAACCCAGACAAGTGGCTCAGGTAGTGCAGCTCTTCCAGGATGGCACATCAATGCGAGCTGTGGCAAGAAGGTTTGCTGTGTCTGTCAGCATAGTGTCCAGAGCATGGAGGCACTACCAGGAGACAGGCCAGTACATCAGGAGACATGGAGGAGGCTCCGCCTTTGTGCAAGGAGGGACAGGAGGAGCACTGCCAGAGCCCTGCAAAATGACCTCCAGCGGGCCACAAATGTGCAAGTGGCTGCTCAAACGGTCAGAAACAGACTCTATGACGGTCGTATGAGAGCCCGACATCCACAGGTGGGGGTTGTGCTTACAGCCTCACATCGTGCAGGACGTTTGGCAGTTGCCCGAGAACACCAAGATTGGCAAATTCGCCACTGGTGCCCTGTGTTCTTCACAGATGAAAGCAGGTTCACACTGAGCACATGTGACAGATGTGACAGGGTCTGGAGATGCCGTAGAGAACGTTCTGCTGCCTGCAACATCCTCCAGCATGACCGGTTTGGCAGTGTGTCAGTAATGGTGTGGGGTGGCATTTCTTTAGGGGGCTGCACAGCCCTCCATGTCAGAGGTAGCCTGACTGCCATTAGGTACCGAGATGAGATCCTCAGACCTCTTGGGAGACTATATGCTGGTGCGGTTGGCCCTGGGTTCCTCCTAATGCAAGACAATGCTAGACCTCATGTGGCTGGAGTGTGTCAGCAGTTCCTGCAAGACGAAAGCATTGATGCTATTGACTGGCCCGCCCGTTCCCCAGACCTGAATCCAATTGAGCACATCTGGGACATCATATCTCATTTCATCCACCAACACCATGTTGCACCACAGACTGACCAGGAGGTGGGGAATGCTTTAGTCCAGGTGTAGGAGGAGATCCCTCAGGAGACCATCCGTCATCTCATCAGGACCATGCCCAGGCGTTGTAGGGAGGTCATACAGGTACGTGGAGGCCACACACACTACTGAGTCTCATTTTGACTTGTTTTAAGGACATTATATCAAAGTTGGGTCAGCCTGTAGTGTTTTTTTCCACTTTAATTTTGAGTGTAACTCCAAATCCAATCCTCCATGAGTTGCTAAATTTGATTTCCATTGATAATTTTTGTGTGATTTTGTTGTCAGCACATTCAACTATGTAATGAACAAAGTATTTAATAAGAATATTTCATTCATTCAGATCTAGGATGTCTTATTTTTGTGTTCCTTTTATTTTTTTGAGCAGTGTGTATATCCAAGCAAAAAATAATCCAGTTACAATTTCCATCTTCATATTTTGTACTTACCTTAAAGCATCTATTAATTCATACATTCTCTGCACTTCTATTCTAAGATTGCTAGCACGTTCAAGACTGTATGTTGTCTCTCCAGCACTGGAAGAGAACATGCACATTTAAATAACTCCAAATTGTCATCCATATAGATTCAGCAGTTATTTTGTAGTATAGAACCATCTAAACACATCTAAAACATTATTTTTGCTCATTAGTGAACAGTGAATGTGTTATAGCAATAGCACTTAGACTTATATACCGCTTCACAGCACTCTCTAAGCGGTTTACAGTGTCAGCATATTGCCCCAACAATCTGGATCCTCATTTTACCCACCTCAGAAGCATGGAAAGCTGAGTTAACCTTGAGCCTGGTGGGATATGAACTGCCAAATTGCAGGCAGCTGGCAGTCAGCAGAAGTAGCCTGCAGTACTGCACTCTAACCACTGCGCCACCATGGCTCATTTATTATGGTTATGAAAGAATGGAAAAAAATGAATACCAAATATAGATTTTGGTGCATTTTTGTCATCAATTTCTCTTAAAATTATTTAGTTCATTAAAATGAGTTATACATGGTTAAGCACCATTTTAGAGTGGGGAAACAACTTGATTCAAAATTAGCATCACTAAGCTTATGGATTTGAAAAAGTAAACATGCATTTATAAGGACACTAATCCAAATATAACAAAAATCAGCCTTGGTAGCCAAGTATTTATATATACTTGCCACTTACTACAGACATCAGCTGACTTTTGGGGTTCTGACTTTGGTTTTTGTCCTAAAGATTTTGGTATTTTTCCCTTTAAACTATACTCTTCTTTTCTACTGCAATGTGGTTAAATTTGAAAAACTGAATTTGGATTAACCAAGTATCAATTTTAAATATCTTTTAAAGAATGTAATTCCAAAAAATTGAGACAAATGATTAGGTTTCCAAGTTCTTTATTACTTCAAAAGCTAAAGCATTTATATCAGAGGTGGTATCCAGCAGTTCTGCCCGGTTCTGGAAAACCGGTAGCAGAAATTTTGAGTAGTTCGGAGAACTGGTAAATACCACCTCTGACTAGCCCCACCCTCATCTATTCTTTTCCTCCTGAGTTCCACCTGATATAGAGGAAATGGGAATTTTGCAGTATCCTTCCCCTGCCATGCCCACCAAGCCACAGCCACAGAAACCAGTAATAAAAAAAATTTGAATCCCATCACTGATTTATATGTATGAAAATAATCCTACACAAACTTACCTGAGACCCATATAAGCCTTTTAAATAAAATTAAGAAAATATAATTGTGTAAATATCACCCAGTACTGCTAACAGCGCAAAAAATACATAAGGAGATTTTTGGATGTAGTGTGAAAATTGGTTCTAAGTCTCAGTTAATAATAATGCAAATTTAATACACAGCTGTCCCAAAGAAAACAATAAATAATAACTTGGATGCATTGTTCTTTTACAAAAGTGAAATTTCCAATAGATATAATGCCAAAAGCTAATTAGATGTTAGTAATTAATATCTAACTAACATTTGCCTTTTCTGGTTTCTTTTAAATAACACAATTATCTAGTAGCTTTTAAATAATACAAAAATCAATTATTTTTAAAAAATCTAAAGTGGCTTACTTTAATGATTCTGCCATCTTTATGTATTCTGGAGCCTTCTGGTCAACTTTTTCCATGTAAAATCGGAGTTTCTTGTTTAATAAAAGAAATCAACAAATTAAAATTAACTCACAACAATAATTCAAATATAAATGTGTTATATGCATCCTATTTTTCCTTTCTTTTATGTGAATTTAAGGATCTCAGTTACAAGATTGGTGGTTAGAACAGGAATGAATCCATTTCACATATTATTGTATGCTTGTATTATATGTATAGGTCTAGGTTTTGCAAGCAATATGAATCTGGATTTTTTTTTGTGAGCTATGCAGTATTCAACTGATATTACACTGGTTTATTTAAAAAACGTTGCCTATGGAATATCAGCTGGCCATTTCTGCATTGCTCCCATATCTATAATATGATTTCTGAACTGTAATGACCAGGACTATATGCAGTATTCTAACAGTGGCAGCATATTGCTAAATAGATTACACAGGAACCAAACTAAAGTTCTATACCTATCCTACAGTGCTTATAACATTTTTTTCATATAAATTGTCACTCAAACAAATCCAAGCTGGGCAAGCAACTGCTTTTTGAAAAGGTTCTAAATTCCTGAAAACAGTTGGACCAATATGTTTGAAATTTGGCAGGAAAAATAATCCCCTGAAGTGGAACAGTAGCTGCAAATTTCATCCATTTTTGTCAAACACAAAAGACTATAAATTGTTGATTTCTTATAAGAGTAACTCAATTTCAGTAACAATAGAAATTGTCATAACTTCAGATTTTCCAAAGTGAGATTTTGATTTTGATAGAATGAAATGGGAAGCTTCCAAGGTTATCTCAGCCAAGCTGTTATTTTCTAATCATCAAAGCTAAACCAAATGTTATCATCAATGAACAAATTTACTGTTTTCTTTTTAATAGAAACAGTTCCTAGTCCCTTAGATTTACTCCCATAAAAATTATTATATAATTTATGATTATTATCCCATTTAAGCCTTGATCTCAGGCATTTTACCTCATATAGTTTCACAATATCTGGTATATATTCTTTTTCATCAATCTGTTGTTCCCTTTTGAGCAGTGTCTCTTTACAGTGTCTACAGCAACGGATTCGATCATCATCCTTTTCATCCAAAACAGAACTGATACTGCTTATACTACTGATGCTACCTCGTCGAGAGCCCTGGATGCTGTTGGGTGAGCAGCTGGGGCTAGTATGAGAGACCAAGACTTCCTTGCTAGCAGTAGTAAGCTTGCCTGAAAGGAGACCAATAAAATATAACTGACACAATGCAATTGTCTTGATGACAGAACATTTATCTTGAATACATCTTCAAATACTCAGTTCTGCTCACCTCAATTTACACGTAAAAACAGGAACTGCAATGAAGCTACTCTAAAAGGTGGCTGCTATAAAGATATCAATCAGAATGTTTTTTCCTGTACAACTGTAAAATATTATATTCAAAGTAAATGTGAATATTTGCATAACATCACATATCATGAAATATAACTACTAAACAGGCAACTGACATTACTCACACTGTAGTAATGGAATATTTCCATTTTGAGGTGAAGAAACTTTTTAGTGTATTAGATGAGACTTCTAAAAACCATAGAAAGGAGACGAGTGGGGTTTTTTCATCTTTTTCTATATATCTTTTGGAAATAAGTTTTTAAAAGGTAAAATAGTTTTTGACAGCATGGGAAAAAATCCCAACACCTAAAACTAGCATTTTCAAAAATATGAAAAATTTAAAGACACAGAGACTCCAGGAGAATAAGATGCAATTTATGAGTTGCCAACTGCTCTTTGAGGGGAGGGGATTTCTCAATCTTCTCCCCACCCAAAAATAAACCCTCTGAAAATCCAGTGTATACATGTACACACATGAGGGCAACATTTGGCTGTTGTCTATGCTGCTACAAAAGCAAGATGACTTTTAAAATATGTTTGACAATTCTTCTAAAATTTCCTCTACTGCACTAAGTGGGTATCTTATCAAGGCAGAAGACAATTACTTGTTTTTGTGCGTGACCTGACAAATGCGCGCACGACAAAAGCGTGACGACAAAAGCACGGCGCTAAAACCGCGACATCATCAACACGACGTCATCAACGCGGTGACAACAGCGCGCCGACAGAAGCGTGATTTAAGTTAAGGTAATGGTTAGGTTTACGGTTAGGTTTAAGGTTAGGGTTAGGGTTAGGTTTAGGGTTAGGTTTACAGCGCGCTTCTGTTGCTGCGCTGTTGTCGCCATGCTGTTGTCGCCGCGCTTCAGCGCTCATTCGTGGGCGCGCTTTAGAACTCGTGATTTTGTCACTGCGGTTTAGTTGGGTGCGCTTTTGTCGTTCACCCTTTTGTGGGTGAACCGTTTTTGTGAGAGACATAGCAATAGTAATTAAGACTTATATACCTCTTGACAGTGCTTCACAACCCTCTCTAAGTGGTCCACAGAGTCAGCATATTGCCCCCAGAAATCTGGGTCCTCATATTACCCACCTCGGAAGGATGAAATGCTGAGTCACCCTTGAGCCTGGTGGGATTTCAACTGCTAAATTGCAGGCAGCCGGCAGGCAGCAGAAGTAGCCTGTAGTAGTGTACTCTAACCACTGGGCCACCCAGGCTCTTAATATGCACATGGATTTCTGAATCCATACTATAATAATAATGTTTGAGTGATACTAAGCCAAAATATGATCTTAAAATTAAAGAATTAAGGCACTTCTAACTCTAACCACTGTACTCACTTGCAAAGGGGAGACTAACCAGTTCCATGCACTTCTTGCACATGATAGAGCCACAGAGTCGGCAGTGATGGCGCCTGTTCCGTATGCTGAATTTGTTACCACAGTCTGGACAAAATGGCACATCTTGATCATTAACCCAAGGCACGACAGATTTCTCTATTGCTACAATAAGACACGATAACCTGTTAGACATCATTAATGAAATCCTATTTGAAAATATTAGCAAAGGCATTTTGTCTTTGTGCTCATTACCTCTTATCTTTGCTGAATCTGTAACTGTTCTGTCAAAGGAAGTAAGCTGACCAAAAGAAAACGAACAAGAATTAGATATACATACCAATTTTACTGTACAATTTGTCACATCACTTCAAGTAAATCTGTTTTGAACAATTTTTCTTAAAAATCAAATGTCTTCCCAGAGTATCTCTTTTATATCACCTTAGTAATAGACCAGCAGATTAATAGAGTCCAAATGGGGAGGGGGGGTAGAAAAATATTTAAAAATTCAGAGAAATCTTTTTGTTTTAAAGATCAAAGTTTGAATAGGGAAAATAGTAAAAAACAAATTAAAAAACGAAAATTGAGAAGATATTTAAATTTTTCTAATTAAAAAGTAATGTTTAACACTGCTAAAGAAAGAATATTATGTTCTTTCATTCCAATTTCTGTTTAATTCCTTATTGTATAATATTTAGACCAGAAAGGGAATACTAAATTTCTCAGTCTAATAGCACTACTGCTATTAATAGGACAGTTCAGAGATGTTAAAAGTAGGTCAAGACAGCATTTTTTTCTGCCAACTAATTTTTATTACTATGCTTTTTAGACTGCTCTGTATCAATGGTGGGTGAGACTTAAGCAAACAGCAAGGATCAAAAGTATCTTGTGCCTTAGAGCAGTGTTTTTCAACCTTGGTGACTTTCAGTCCTGTGGACTTCAACTCCCAGAATTCCCCCAGCCAGCTATGCTGGCTGGGGGATTCTGGGAGTTGAAGTCCAAAGGACTGAAAGTTGCCAAGGTTGGGAAACACTGCCTTAGAGGATGCTTCGTTAAAGTATATCAACGTTTTCTTTCTCTATATTTAACATCTCTTCAACCACTATTACTTTTTTTTTGTTAACAGCACCTCACCAAGGAATACATTGAATTATACTTCAACAAATAACATCATTAAAAACATCACAAGAAATGTTACAGTAGCTAATGATTGAAAAAAGGGCTTACATATGTTATTACAATATTTTAAGTAAAAGTTTAATAGAAAGTAAAGTAAAAAATTTAAAACTACAAATCATTTACCTTTTCTAATCTGATTATTAATTTATTGACTTCCACAACATAATGATCAATTCTGGCTGCTCTGTGTTTCTTAAAATCAGAAAGATGACTTCTTATAGCACCTAATATAAAATATCCGGTTAGGAAACATGACAGAATAATTCAACCATAAATATTCAGCTAATGGGCAGTTTATCATGTTCTTATTTCTATCAAATTTGCTATTCAGTCTAAAATTCAGAATTAAAGAATGGTAGCTCGTGGACCATTTCCAATGTCATTTAGCCTAACAATAGATACAGTAACCAACCAATCATAATAACCAACCAACCAACCCAGACTGTCACTTAGAATATTAAGCATAAACATATTATTTCTTTACTGATCCAACTAATTAAACAGCCATAATCCTTCAAGAAAATGATATTGAAAAGTAGGTATTGAGGGGAGCAAAGAAACCTGGGAAAGAATTTATCTTGCCCCACTGTGTATGCAGGGTACCTTATTTTTCAGAGTTTAAGATGCACCAGAGTATAAGATGCACCAATGTTTTGAAGAGGCAAATTTAAAAAAATGTAGGTGGGTAGATAGAGGGATAGAGAGGGAGAGAAAGAGAGAGAGAAACAATAGGTAGGGAGGGAGGGAGAGAGAGAGTAGTTAGGTAGTTAGGTAGGAAGGTAGATAAAGGGAGAGAGAGAGAAATAGAGAGAGAGAAATACAGCAGATAGGTAGGGAGAGAGAGAGAGTAAGTAGGTTGGTAGGTAGAGGGATAGAGAGAGAGAAATAGAGAGAGAGAGAAAAATACAGTAGATAGTGAGGGAAGGAGAGAGTAGGTAGGTAGGTGTATAGGTAGAGGAGGAGGGAGAAAGAAATGCAGTAGATAGGTAGGGAAAGAGAGAGGGTGGGTAGGTAGGTAGGTAGGTAGGTAGATAGGTAGATAGATAGATAGATAGATAGATAGATAGATAGATAGATAGATAGATAGATAGATAGATAGATAGATAGATAGATAGATAGATAGATAGATAGATAGATAGATAGATAGATAGATAGATAGATAGATGAGAGAGAGAGAAGGTAGGTAGGTAGGTAGGTAGGTAGGTAGGTAGGTAGGTAGGTAGGTAGGTAGGTAGGTGTTTCCAGATGTATTTATCCATGTGCTGGAGAAGAAAATCACTGACAATCTGCAGCACCTAAGACTTTGTTTCTGCTGGCACAGCACTTGATCAATGTCATTCTCATCAATCAGTTAAAGAGCTTTCTGAAAGGAAAAAAAAGTTTTTGCACTCTGCAAACTTCCCCAAAACAACCGATTTTTTGCAAAAATGCCCCCTCCTTTTTTTTAAAAAAAGCAATGAATAGCTTTGAGGGTGGGGCTTCCAGTGCTCGGGGGGGGGGGGGCAAAAACGAGAAAAAATGGTCCTTTTTTGCGAAAACGAGCCCGTTGTCAAAAAAATTGCATGCATAGCCTTATGGAGGCTTAAAAAATGATCCTGGGGGCTGGGGGGGGGGCAAAATTGAGTAAAACACAGCCCATTTTTTGCTCATTTCTGCCCTCCCCAGCCCCCAGGACCTCTCTGAAAGCCTCCATAAGGCAATGCACGGCCATTTTGGTGAAGGGGCAGGGCTTCGGGAGGCAAAAAATGATGTATTCGATGTATAAGATGCACTCAGATTTTCAGCTTGTTTTTGAGGAAAAAAGGTGCGTCCTATACTTCGAAAAATATGGTAATTGTAATTTTGGGTATTGCAGTAAAAAAGAACACGACCAAATGTGGTTGGCCATATCATCTGGCATGCATAGTCAACATGGTTAACATATGCTATATAAACATGCTCTAAATATTAACTACTCTGTATTTTAGTCTTCATTGATAAAATACTATTCTTATTTATAAGATAATGGTATTTCAGAAGACATATTTCTATTATGGAATTTTCTTCTGATGTTAATTATTTCTAGTGTTCAGCCCATTTTGCTCTTAGCATCAAATGAATAAATACATTTGTACAAATTCATTATCTATTACAAACTATCTTCATAACACAATATGATATGTATCTTCTCGAATTCACTGGTGCTCTCTCTCAGATCAAGTTAGTGTAGTATATTTATATAGATTTATACACAACATAAAAATAAATTCACAAAGTTAAAAATATCCAGCTAACTATAACTATTAAAATTTTCAGTTTTATTATTTTTAGAGTACACAGTTCAATATCTAGGGAGAGTCACATGCCATCTATCCTTGTTTCAAATGAAGATTTCTTGATTGGTTACCTAATTCTTCAAGTTCCCACATATATGGATCCATTCCACCATAGCTGTAGCCTTCATATCGTTCCTGAGTCCCCCCATCATTTCGCTCATCATCTCGTCTCAACAGTTTATTTTTTGCTTTTTTTGCTCTTTGAACAAGACCTAAACAAGAAAAAATATATATGAAAAGAATTACAAAAATTCCCATAAAGCACAATCCGGGGGGAGGGAGGGTGGAATCTACTTGGTCCGATCTGTTGGGAATATAAATGTATCAATTAGCCAAGCAGCCCAATTATTGGCAGCCCACAGGAATATTTTGTACCCGGTTATAGACTTAATTCAGGAAGCAATTTGTGCAATAGAACACTGGACGAAACAGAAGGCAAGAGCACCTTAAAGATAAAACAATGACGCATTGTTTTCAGCCTTCAGAGAACTGGGAAACAACTTGTAACAGGTGAAGGAAATTAACAGTTCAACACAACTACCAGATCTTCGTATTTTACTGTGAATGGGTTTCTAACTGTATAGTTATTTAAAAGAGGGTGGAGGGAAATGCCCAATAATTAGCATATAAACATATTACAATTATTTCCACCTTTATGGCTACTACTATTCTTAAGCTTTTGTTACTAAGTTGTGCAGCCAATGATTGAAATTGTGTGATGACTAAGGGCTGTTTACATGCCACATTCAATCCCATCAGAGTATTCCCAAGGATGACGGTGAATGTCTGAAAATATAATGAAACTCAATGCGTCAAAATCACCATGGAAATCAGCAAGACTTACTAACTAGAGGTAACTTGACTTAGTCTGGGTCCTCAGAGACAGAAATACAAATGAACTTAGAAACATTAGTATGTATTGTGCAACAATGTGTCATGTGGCTAAAATGTTATGTAGTAAAACAGCACTAAACTGAGATTAACAATTATTAATCAATTTGTACTGGTTTCCCAAAATCATGGTATCAGATAGTTAGATACGGTGTTTTTCCTGTATTCTTTGGGCATCCTGGTTAAAGTATTTCTTTTGTTCTGATTAAAGCAACAAGACACCTGAAGACAAGCAGGAATGTCCAAGTTACTTAGATGGTAACTCAGGGGCCAGTATGTAGCTTATGCACATCCTTCATTGAAAGAGAATTGCTTCATGTATCTAAGACATATCTAAGCACCCATCCAATCACAAGTCACTTCAGCCAGAGAACTCACAGCCAATCCTCACTCCCACAATCAGCTAAAGTAACAGACTTCCAAAGTTTTCAAGTCAATCTTTACTACTTTCAGGTTTTTAATGCATTGCATTATTTTGCTGCTTAATTGTGAGTGATCTTTTCTTCAAATGCTCCATATTCTTTCATGTTTGTGGCCAAGAGTCCAAATGTCATTTCCTTAGTCCAAAGCACTAATTTTAAGCTTATAAAGACTTTATTTTGCCAATTTTTTAAAAAAATGACTTTTGTGATTAGAGAAAATATTTCTTTTGGCCAACCTTCCTCTTCAGATCATCGTTGAATAAATAATGTTGTACAACAGAATTATGGACAATTACTTCACAGTCTAAGCCTCTGCATTTGTCACACTCATTTTTTTTTTAAATATTCAGCCAGTAAACAACAGAAATTATAAGTATGCATTCACATTTGCATTTTATTTCACTTGTAACGTGGATAGCTTCTACTCCACACAGGGATACATTGAAACATAATTTGACCAGTTATTCTTAACTTTTGCACAGATGGTACATATCTATTACTTTATAAACAACTAATATTAAAGATTCACAAGGGGTTTACAGTCAATATATTTATTTGTCTTCTCAGCACATTGACTCTCTAAAACAGTTTTTGGATTGTATTCTTTATAGTAAAAGGTCATTTAAATCCACATTGAAAGGCTTCATGAAATATCAGTTACTGGGTTTATCATAGCTACACCAAAGAAAATAGCATTCTGTCGTTTGTGCTAGGATATCTAATGAAAGGTAGTCCTTGATTTAACACACATTATTTAACAACTGTGCAACATTACTATGCCCTCGGAAAAGGCATTTTATATCTGTAAAGCATTTCTGACCATCATCAAACTCCACCCTCAGAAGACCACAATCTTACAACTAATTGCCAAGCACCCTATGATCATGAGATCATGGATCACCATTGGTAATTTTCTCTGAGGGCTTCTCCAGAAAGTCAGTGGGAAGCAGCAAGGAAGGTTTCAAGCGGCTGTCAGCTGCCCAGAGGACTCCTTCTGGGGGCTGAATGAAAGACCTGCCCGATGAGGGGAGCTGAAGTCCTTTGGTGGGATGGAGAAAGAGGGTCCAGATCCCAAAGATCTGGATCTGTAGCCCATATCAGAGCAGTTCCCCTCTGTGCATGGAGGGGAGCTGAACTCCCTCAGCAGGATGTGGCGCAACTGTGGTCATAAATCAAGGATTACCCAAACACAACAGAATAAGTACTCTGCTTTTAACATATCTAAACTCCTTTCATTCAAAGATTGTGTATGGGCATGATATCATCAATATCATGCCCATGAATTATGAGTGTTAATAGAATTGCCATAAAGAGGAAGATAACATTATTTGCCTTTCTAATAAATAGAATATTATTATCACCTATTATCACCTATTTTAATACATTTGCCTTTTTACAAGGGGGGCATGTTTAAGGATTAAATGAGTGCCTTAAAAAGGCACTCACTATATTTTAGAACCTCCACCCCCACAAAAATCAATTGTATACTCCTGCTATGCAACTAATATTTGGCTTTCTATTCATCTTAATACAGGCTTACTTACTTCTAGAAAGTGATTGCCAATATTCAGATGTAGTAAGCAAAAAATATTTGTGTTACATACATAATAGGAACTAGAACGCTTACTCTTTAATTGTCCTTTAACGTCTCTGTCTTCACTTGAATGTTCTTCATAATGAGATTGGAGCTGTTGAAAAGACTGCAGATCATTCAGACACAAGGGGCATAGAAAGCCCTCTCTCACCTCCCCGGGATCATCAAATGGAGGTGTGTAGCTTGTTGCCATAATGGTCCAACGTCCCTGAGATTATTGCTTCTCTCCAAATCTCAGATGCTATGGAACATTGTGTGTCATGAGTAAAGAAGTGGACACACAGTGAGGAAATAGTTATTGTTCTTATCTTCTCTGCAAAGCATTCCCCTGAAACAGATGCAAAGAGTAGTTTTAAATGGAAGAAACTATTTGATTTGGTAAGTATATTTTCTCTAATATGTTAATAATGGTTTAATGGTTTACTTCAGAAGACCAAGGGGTAGGCTATGTGGTTCTCACAGTTGCCAAGATGTCCTAGATAACTCCTTTAAATACCTACTAGGATTCCTAAAATTTTAATACAAATTAAGTAAATATGAGGTTGGAATGCTGCAAAACCACCTCTCTCATTGTCTCTGTTTACAATGATGCCTTTTGCTTCTCTGTAGATCTCACTAAGATTATAGTAAGTATAACATGGGGATACTTTATCTTCTGGTAAACAAACATTTTGTGGACTGTCCTAATAATAGAACAGCCTTAACAATGTTTTAACAAGCAAGCCTTAACAATCATGATGCATCCACCACATGCTTTCAAAATTCCAGTGTGTCCCAACCCAAGAAGATTCCATGTCTCTGAAATTCTGTTCCGGAATATTTGCCGTATTTTTCAGAGTATAAGACACACCAAGATTTTGAACAGGCAAATTAAAAAAAAAAGTTTTTGCACTCTGCAGACCTCCCAAAGTGGCCCATTTTTTGCGAAAACGGGCCCAATTTTTCCTCAAAAAAAGGGCATGAATAGCCTTTAGGAGATTTCCAGAGTGCTCTGGCGCCGGGGGGGGGGGGGGGCCAAAAACAAGCAAAAATCACCCCATGTTTTGCTCATTTTTGCCCTCCCTAGCCCCCAGGAGCACTCTGGAAACCTCTTAAAGGCTATGCACCGCCATTTTGGCAAAGGGGGCGGGGTTTCAGGAGGCAAAAAATACTGTATTCAGTGTATAAGACTGATTTTCACCCTCTTTTTTAGGGAAAAAGGTGCATTTTATACTCTGAAAAATACGGTACATTAAATCTTTCATCAATTAGGAAAAATATTCTTTTTGTCTCTGGAAGCCACTCTACATTTTGCAAACATGACAGTCATCCCCAAATGGGCACGATTTAGATATTTGAAAGAATAAGTTCCTCAAATCATTATCTATGTTATCTGATTTGAAGACTACGAAACTGATCTAAAGTCAAAGAAACTGAAAACAGTGTTTCCTTTAGTTTAAAAATAAGATCAGAATGAAAAAGAGGACAATTTTAAAAGCAAACTGTATAAATCAATCAAGCCACAGGGGAATGAGAAGCCACAGCCACTCTCACTGCTCTGCACTCTTAACGCCGCTGCTATCTTGCACTTTACTAACCCAGCTAACTCAATGGCCCTTGCTGCTGCTCTGGCTGCTGACCCAGAATGCCTGACCTGACCCTTCCCAAGTTACCTGCTGACAGCGCAAGGACTTTTTCTTGAAGACACACCTTGTAGTTTCCTCATGAGACTTTGGGAAGAAGGCCTCATAAAGCCAGCAGCTGCCTCATGAAGGACCAGGCTAGGCATGTCTTGCCAGAAGTAGGGAGATAGCGAAGGTCAGCTGATGTGGTGAAGCAAGACAGCTGAGGCCTCAAACTACAGGGCGGCAAGGGCAGCTACAGCTCCTTACTACTACTACTACTACTACTACTACTACTACTACTACTACTACTACTGAGCTGGGCCAGTGGAACATAGAACAGCAGGTACTTTGAAGGGCACAGCAGTGAAGGGAGCTATGGCTTCTCAGTAACTAATAGGCAGGGCTGGAGCAGCTACAGCTTCACACTAAAACTCCTAGGCTGGGGTGGGCTGGGGCAGATGCTCCACTGCAGGCAGGGGCTTCTTTCAGTTCTAGAGCCACGGCAAGCCAAGAAACTCCTGAACCATAGTACAGCAAGCAGTCCCCAAAGAAAGCAGTTCTTGGGCTCTTACTGCCCCTTAGGCAGGGTGTAATGTAGTCCAAAGGGCAGAGATGGGAGTAGAGTAGAGTAGGTTGGAGGGAGTATAAAGGGAGGAAGTCCCTTACTTTGAATAACAGGCTCAGGACTAAAAGGTCCCAAGGAGGAAGAGCTTGGGTCGGGGTGAGTCCTTGGCTTATAATTGGTGGGATTTGGTTAACAATAGCAAGGAAGAGTGCCATCTCCAAACGATGTGGTCACGTGACATGGTGCCTTATAACCACATTGCTTAGTAAGAGAAATTCCAGTACCAACTGCAGTTGTAACTCGAGGACTATTGGTGTCCAACTTGCCTAAAGAAAATAATGGTGACATTCAGACAATTTTCCAGGCCAAATCATCAATCATATAAACTCAAAATTCAAAGAAGTAAGTTAACTTTGTCACTAGAGTAATATGCCATAAGTAGGATATTACAGAATAACAGAGTTGGAAGGGATCTAGGAGCAGGGGTGAAATTCAGCAGGTTCTGATAAGTTCTGAAGAACCAGTAGCGGAAATTTTGAGTAGTTCGGAGAACAGGCAAATACCATCTTTGGCTGGCTCCAGAGTGGGGTGGGAATGGGGATTTTGCAGTATCCTTCCCCTGGAGTGGGGTGGGAATGGGGATTCTGCAATATCCTTCCCCTGCCACGCCCACCAAGCCACGCCCACAGAACCGGTAGTAAAAAAATTGAATTTCACCACTGCCTTGGAGGTCTTCTAGTTCAACTCCCTGCTCAAACAGGAGACCATATCATTTCAGAGGTTGTCTAACCTCTTCTTTAAAAAACTCTAGTAATGGGAGCACCCACAACTTGGAGGCAAGATGTTCTATGATTAATTGTTTTCACTGTCAAGAAATTTTTCCTTAGTTCTAGTTTGGTTCTCTCCTTGATTAGTTTCATCCATTACTTCATATCTTGCCTTCAGAAGCTTTGGAAAATAGGTTGACACCCTTCCCTGTGGCAGCCCCTCAAATACTGAACACAGCAATAATGTCCCTGCTAGTTCTTCTTTTCACTAGACTAGACATAACCAATTCCTGCAACCATTCTCCATATGTTTTAGCCTCCAGCCCCCTAACCATCTTCGTTGCTGTATAAAGGAATATAAAGATAACATAAAGGAAAAAGTTATATTATCTGGATAAGCAAGGCCTGTAAGCAAAAAAACCTAAATACTTAAGTATAATAAAAAGGAGGCATGCTGTTCTTTAATTTTTTCCATCATTAGCTGTTTCAACCTCCTCTGAATATCACAAATACCCACCCACAGTGACTGATGTACATTTATGCAAAGCATCCTATTATCAAGCTTATGCCTTTAAAAAAAATACATTAAGGTGTGAGCAGCTTTTGGATTCAGATGTTTTTTGGTGAGGCATCCAGGTTTCCCTTCAAATGTGCTCTGAATTCCAACAGTACAGTGCAGACCACTGACAGATGATTGGGGGGGAGGGGGGAATAAAAACCACAGAGTAAAACAAAATTAGCATTCTTAAAAGTAGATTTTTGAAGGATTCTAATAATCTAAAATAGAACACAAGAAAGTAAAACACAAAAGAAATACAGTTACAGCAACCTCATTCCAGCTCAAGGTTGACTCAGCCTTCCGAGGTTGGTAAAGAGAGGACCCAGATTGTTGGGGCCAATATTGCTGACTCTGTAAACCGCTTAGAGAGGGCTGTAAAGTACTATAAAGCGGAATATAAATTCTATTGCCATTCCAGTCTTCTATGTTGGCATCTCATATTCACACTAGGACTTTCTACTAATCCAGTGTCCAAATCTTGCCTCTTCCAAGTCCATTATTTGATTTGATGAACCAAAAGTCCCTGTCCTAATGTCCCCATTTATTTGTACCGATTTCCTGTGTTCTTATTCATGTTTACTCTTATTCCTGTTATCATGTACACGAGTGACAAACTAAATCAATCATTTTTTTAAAGGAGAGTCGAGGCACCCAATTCTGAGACGATTCCCTTTTCTCCAAAGCAGGACATGTCTACCTTGCAAAAACTGCTAGGTAATGTATTTCGCCATTTCGCTCCAACACAAGGAGCGGAGGCTGCTCGTTACTCATCCTTGTTTTCCACCACCAAGCTCCCAACCCAACCCAACCCAATCTGTCGGGGAAAAACAGGTAGGAAGAACCGATACTTCTCTGCAATTTTAACATGAAAAAGGGCGGAGACGACCTTAGGACGAGCAGAAATGGCTCCTGGGATGGGAAAGGGTAGCCCGAGCATCGCAGAGATGCCGAAAAGCAAGGAGTCTGAGGCGGCTGCTGCCAGCCCTGGGGCTTCACCCCGGCGGAATCCCGGAACCCGCAAGCCGCCCACCGGTATCCATTCGTGGGGGGAATGCGGCCAAAGGGGAACAAAGCCCCAAGCGATGCCAGGCTCAGGGCAGGGCGAGAAAGACCGCAAGGAAGGGCGGCGAAGAAGGGTCTCCCTCTCCGACTTAACGACGCAGCAGAGGGGATACGCCCCTGCGGAGGGCAGAGAAGTGGGGGAAGGTGCAACGCTCTCACCTCAGCCTCACCGAGGCGCCGGCCCCGATGGGACGGCCGAGGGATCCAATCCCGCCGCGGTTGCCCAGGAAGCGACAGGGCCCCCTTTACAGGCGGCGGTCTGTCGATCGCGGAAAAGCCGATTGGGAAGAAGGGCGAGCTGGGCCTACGCGGAGAAAGGACTGGTGGAGAAGAGCGCCGAAAAGTCGATTGGGAGGGTGGCGGAGGGTGCGGCTCCCAGGGCCGCTGGCACTCGCCTCGCCTTGGCCCAGCTGTTTGGGCTGCTGGAAGAGGCGGGGTGGGGAGGAAGAAGCGCCTTTGGGAGGGCGTCCTGTTAGATTTCGGCCTGTAATACTCCGGATCGCCACTGGGGAACGGAATTTTAATATTTTCCATAGCCCAGTTTGGGAATCCGGAACGATTTCACTTGGATCGACTACATTAGGCGAATCGAGGGTTTTCTAGGACAGATTGGGGAAGAGCTGAAAATATGTTCCGACGGAAGGAGGCAGTGCGAAATCGTTACTCTTCTAGCTCAGCACCTGGGTTGACAACGGAAAAATTAAATAATAAAATTAGCTAAATGATTCAATGAAAGAGCTAGTTTTTCTGAATGAGACCGCCAGAAAATTCAGGGGTTATATAATGTTGACTGGAAAGGGGGAAAGGCGCAAAATTCTTGGAAAAGTAGTTCTCCAAATGTTGTGTATTTGGATACATGAGAAAGGGCCAGCAACCACTTTGCTGGGCCCTGTTTGGTCAGGAGTCATTGGAGGCTGTTGCTAGCCTCCATGACATACCTAATCTGTCCTGATTGGCCGAGGTACTGCACCAGCAGTTGCTGTGCAGTACCCGGCCCCTGATTGGTTTTTGTATTGTTACATTTCCTATAAATACCTTTGGCGTTCGTTCTGTTCTTTGAATCGCTAACATCTTTAATAAACGCCTATTTCTGAATCCATGGCTCTTGCGTGATCCCTCGAACTAAATACTCAAAAACTGGCGACGAGGATGGGATCTGGCGATTCCGCAGAGCCTGGAAAACAGCGCGAAAAGCAAGGGAAGTACAACAGAGAACAGAAGGCCAGCCGGCACTCAGCGACAGCAGAAGCCACCGGAAAACCTTCCATGCCTACTTGGGGGACGAGCCACGCCAACTCAAGGACGAGCCAGTGCGCCAACTTGGAGGACGAGCCATGCCTACCCCAAGGACGAGCAATCCTGCGAAGGCTAACTCGGCTGGTAAAACCTGCTGGTCTGAACACCGCTGCTGCCTTGCCTTCCATCCACGCCAACTTGGGGGACGAGCCACGCCAACTCAAGGACGAGCCAGTGCGCCAACTTGGAGGACGAGCCATGCCTACCCCAAGGACGAGTTGGAGACGGCGAAGGCCAACCTCTGACCAGCCTGTCCGAAACCGCTGCTGCCTTCCGTTCTCTCCAGATTTCCTATCTGCCTCTTACAAACTGCGCCGAGCTGAAGTCGCCTCGACCGGCTCCAAATTCAAGATGCCTGCCAGTCGTCCCAAGGCCTCCTGGACTCTCAATTCCTTCCAAAGAAGCCTGCCTGGTGAGTCAATGCCGGGCCACGCCTGCCTGCCTTCTGCCTCCCCCTACAGCCGGCCTCCCCGCGATGCCTGCCTTCCTACGAGCTCACCCGGCGCTCACTGCCTCACCGCTCGTCCCAGAAGGGCCCGATGTCTCCGCGGCCTCCTCGCCAGCCTCGTCGGCCGTCCGTCGCCTCTACGGCCTCCCGTCGCCTCTACGGCCTCCTACGGCCTCTCCGCCCTCCCAGAAGGGCCCCGATGTCTCCGCGGCCTCCGCGCCAGCCTCGTCGGCCTCCCGATGCACTACGGCCTCCTACGGCCTCTCCGCCCTCCCAGAAGGGCCCCGATGTCTCCGCGGCCTCCGCGCCAGCCTCGTCGGCCTCCCGATGCACTACGGCCTCCCACGGCCTCTCCGCCCTCCCAGAAGGGCCCCAAATGCCTCCGCGCCTGCCTCCACGGCCTCCCCGAGCCTTGCCGCTGTGCCACTCCTCCGGCCAAAGCCTCCCGATGCTGGGAGGGAAGCTGTCATTCCCTGCTAGCTCCGTTCTCTGAGTTGAGGGAAAGCCGCCCCTCCCTGCCTCCCCGCGAGCCTGCTTCCCAGCGGGAAGCCATGGAGCCTCTCTCAGCGCTCCTCCTAGACCTCCGCGCTGTCTTGCCTCAGCTGTCTTAGCTGCCTTCAGGGGCCTGAAATCCCTCCTGCCTGCCTCACCGATCTCCATGCTGCCTGGCCAATCCACACCTCCGTGAAAGCCCTCAGCAAGCCGGGAGCCGCCGCCAGGGCCGTTTTGCAAGCCAGGACTGTTAAAAAACTCTGTTGGGCATGCGCAGTAAAATTGGGGGAAATTTAAATAAATAAAATGTGTGTAAAGCAACTTGGGGGAAACGAAGAAATGAGGAACTTAAAATGGAGCTAACAAAGGGTGTACTTAGCTGGAGGGAAAGGGGAGGAATGAAATCTGAATTGAGAAAAGGGAAATGTAAATTGAGCTAATAAAGACTTAAGTGTACTTAACTGGAGGGAAGGAGAAACGTAATGCAAATAAATTAGCTGGAGGAAGAATAAAATAAGATGTGAGAAAAGCAACTGGAGGGTAAGGGAGAAATGTGAATTTGAGAAACTTGAAAAAATTGAGCTGAAAAAAGAAGTGTACTTAGCTGGAGGAAGAATAAATAAGAAGTTACTAAATTAAATGGAGGGAAGGAGAAATAGAAATGTGAATAGAAATGTGAATAATTGCGGTTTCTTCTAATGTCAGAGCAGAATTGCTTCTTAAGTGAATCACACACACACATGTATTAAGTGAACCACACACACACACATGTAGTTGTACATTCAAGGAACTGATGTGTGATATTAATTAATAAAAATGGGGAAACTGCTTGAATGAATTAATAAAAAATGGGCACTTAACCTGGGGAAAATGTAATGGAAATTTTACAATGTTCTTGAAATTTCAAAGTTGCTAGTTATGATTTGTGGGTCCACCCCCCCCCCCCCATCAACAGATCTGGGGGGAAGGGGTGTTGTGTATTTGGATACATGAGAAAGGGCCAGCAACCACTTTGCTGGGCCCTGTTTGGTCAGGAGTCATTGGAGGCTGTTGCTAGCCTCCATGACATACCTAATCTGTCCTGATTGGCCGAGGTACTGCACCAGCAGTTGCTGTGCAGTACCCGGCCCCTGATTGGTTTTTGTATTGTTACATTTCCTATAAATACCTTTGGCGTTCGTTCTGTTCTTTGAATCGCTAACATCTTTAATAAACGCCTATTTCTGAATCCATGGCTCTTGCGTGATCCCTCGAACAAATACACAAAACCAAACATCCGGTTTTGCTTGCAAAAGCAAATTGATTGTGGCAAATGGGAGTTGAGCACGACTAGGGAGAAGCTACTTTAGAAAAAACCTGATAGGTTTATTTCTTTATTTCATTATTTATTCGTCAAATATGTACAAGTTTGTCAAACATGTACAAGATAACAGGTATAAGTATAAACATGGACATGAACAAAGGAAATGAATACAAATAAATGGGGACACTAGGACAGGGACGGTAGGCATGCTGGTGGGCTTATGCACGCGCCCCTTACAGACCTCTTAGGAATGGGGTAAGGTCCACGGTAGACAGTTTTAAGTCGAAGCTGTGAGGGTTTGAGGATGTAACAACGGAGTCTGGGAGAGCATTCCAGGCATTGACCACTGTTGCTGAAGTCGTATTTTCTGCAATTGAGTTTGGAGCGGTTTACTTTGAGTTTGTATCTGTTGTTTCCCGTGCATTATTGAGGTTAAAGCTGAAGTAGTCATTGGCAGGTAGGTAGGACGTTGTAGCAGACAATTTTGTGTACTATGCTTAAGTCAGACTGTAGACAGCGTAGGTTTTTCTCAAACCTGAGAGCACCCAATAATGTTTTGATGTCCTGGTCGACCTTTCCTATCATCTGAAACAACCACAGCCAATACAGGACAACAAGAATTAGGCAAGCTGCAGATCATTTGGAAGGCTGTGATTCATAAAGCTGCAGGTAGAGAAAGGTGAAGATTTTTCACCTTAGCCACATACTTATTACACAAAAGTAGTGGTGGCCATAGAACAGATTAGAGGAACCCACAGACCCAGCTTGCACAACACTTGACAGACAAGAGACATCTATTTGGTGTTTATTTTACATACTGGGTGTGTAAGAAGAAATCAATCCCCCCCCCAATTATCCCAAATATTAGCCATAAGGAAAAGCTTCAGAAAAACCAAAAGACCAAGATGCTAATAAAAAAACTGTCTGAAGCCCATTCCACATTGCAGCCAGACAGCTAAAGCAAACTTAACAAGAAGCTAACTGCAGGTGCTGGCAGTTAAGGAGATAAGGAGCTCATTGGAAGAGAAAGCCAACTATATAGATGGCTCCATTCATAAGCAAAGCAAATACTGCCCACTGAAGTACAAGGCAGGATATTTTGAAACCCCTTAACAGAAATTTCAACAGCTAACAAAGTAGAGTGATAGAATTAGAGCAAGCAGCCCCTCACCCAAAAATCTAATGCAGGACATAGCTGTCAGCCACAATGAGAATTACCCAGCAGCCTTTCAGAACACAAATTTCACCAATGGTGCACATATTGCACCAATCCCAAATTTCAAAGTTGCAGAACCATATAAGAACACTTTCACTCACCCAGTTGGTTGGTCAGCTGTCCCAGAACTGCACTGTGTGTGTGAGTGTGTGTGCGTGCGCGCTCACCAATAAAGGGAATCTTTCCAATCAACCTGCATTTTATTCCCAGCTTGCAACTGGAACTGGATCTGGATATTTCTTCAAACAAGTGAACCCAGCCATTGTACTTCATAAACTATGCTTTTATTAGCCCAGTCTGGAACCCAACCAGTTGTCATTTATTGTTTCTATCAGTGGCGGGATTCAAAATTTTTACTACCAGTTCTGTGGGCATGGCTTGGTGGGCGTGGTGTGGCTTGATGGGCATGGCAGGGGAAGGTTACTGCAAAATCCCCATTTCCTCCCAATGAGACTTGGGAGGTAGAGAATAGATGGGGGGGGGCAGTCAGAGGTGGTATTTACTGGTTCTCCAAACTACTCAACATTTCTGCTACCGGTTCTCCAGAACTGGTCAGAACCTGCTGAATACCACCTCTGGTTTCTATTATACTACACAAAAATGTGAAATCACTGCTGCCAGGTTTTTAACTGATGTTGGCCTCCCTGTGCATTGAGTTCTTTCCAAGACCCTAGGATGATGTAGTGTATTGGCGTAGTATATGTATGGATTCCAGTTATGTGACTTATTGTAATTGATAGATAGAAATTTTGTCAATGCATATATTGTGTCATCAAGGTTTTTTGGTATGGCATCCAGTGTGCTTACTCACTATCCCCGTTTGTGGGCCAGCATATTTTCTACTACATCAAATTGATTCATTTATTATTATTATTATTATTATTATTCAAACTAATTTGATCCATAGTAATATAATACTCATTTGAAAGACGACTCTGGTAGGGTGAGCAGAACCTTGGATGACACTGCAGGAAGAGCTGCTCTCTTTCTGGTGCGCAGTTAGTTCGCCCTCCTTGGCATACCTTGGGAAGCATGTGAGCATGTACCAGAGGTGGTATTCAGCAGGTCCTTGCCAATTCTGGAGAACTGGTAGCAGACATTTTGAGTAGTTCGGAGATACCACTTCTGATTGGCCCAGTCCCCATCTATTCTCTGCCTCCCAAATCCCAGCTGTTTGGGAGGAAATGGAGATTTCACAGTATCCTTCCCCTGCCACGCCCACCAAGCATGCCCACCAAGCCACGGTAGTAAAAGATTTTGAATCCCACCACTGGCATGTATTACAACAGAACTAGGAGCCAAACTACTAGGCATTAGCATTGTGACCTCCTGCCTAATATAACAATGCCATACACTAATCATTAGCATCATTCCCAGAATAAAGGAAATATTAACTGACAGAGAGTATTCGTGCTAGAAGAAAATACTAGAGGACTACCAGAATACTCCACATCAAAGATACTCATCAAAAAATCATGAACTCTGGAGTAATCTTCCAAAACCACCTTGTAAATCCTATTGTCTAACGCTTTGGAGAAGAGCATAGATTTGAATGCATCTTGAATGTAAACAAAGTTTTAAAATTGGTGTTTCACAAGGCTAATTATTATTTTACAAGCTGACTATGGGAAAGTAATTTGATAATGCCACTAGATGGTGCAGTTAGCATATATGAATAAAGGCATGTTTCTTGTTCTATCAGACAGACCAATTCATCTGTTATAGGCAGTATTTTTTATAATTAGTGTACTAGTCTATTATATTACAGTTTACAACAAACCCACTTTTATTGCTAACAGATCATATTTTTCATTTCTATCAGAGTATCTTTCTTTTGTTAGTGTTTTGGTGTTTGAGAGTACATATACACACAAACATACACACTTAACACAAGTATTAATAAAATACATAATTGATGTCATTTTACAACTATCTGGAATGCTTCATAGAAGATAAGATAAAATATTTCAGTCCAATAATTTGGAAAAGAAAGTTAAGGAGCGCTAAATATTTAGTCAAAAAATCCTTTTTTGGGAAGATATAATGCCTTTACATCTGCTACATCGTAACTTGTTCATCTATATTCAGAAGATATTGAATATTCATTAAATTATATAAAGCAGAATTGTTGGGAACAGGAGAGACCTGGTAAATTATTGGCTTCTAGAATGGAACCAGAAGAATAATCTGATAATGTTTCTACCAATTGGGTCTCAGGTTGATGTAATTAATTATTGTAATTTTAAAAAGGTTTTGTACTCAACTTTAAATTGGATCCTGCATTGGAACCTTGTGAATGGATTAAAGGGTTTTTTCCCTACAAGATTAGATTGCTGATTTACTGTCTCATTATAATTAAAAACCATATTATAAATTGTTAAATCCATCAAAACAGGATAGGCTTCTGATCCAGACAGATATTTACAGAACATATATGGAGGATTTTAATTTTGGGGGACTCCTGTACTTAATAGAATAGAATAGAATAGAATAGAATAGAATAGAATAGAACAGAACAGAACAGAACAGAACAGAACAGAACAGACTTCTTGTAATTGGACATATATCTGCCAGTGGCTGCTAGCAGATGGAGGAGGAAGCTAAGAGAATACGGGAAAGATGTGATAGTTAGAAAGGGGTCAGGAGAGTAAGAGGTTGTAGTGCACAGGAACAAATTGGCAAGTGTGGCCTGTAGGCCGCTGGCCCCCGCAGCACCCAAATCAGGCGAGGAGATGGCATGGGAGTCAGAGCCAGCATAAAGACAACCTGAAAGCTCCGAGGGGGAACAGGGAATGGAGCTGTCAGAGATAGAGACATAGGTGGAGTCCGTGCCATCCTCAGCCCTCAAATGGAGAGTCAACAGCCCCCAGGTCTGGAGGTGGCTGATGAGGAAGAGGAGAAACATCTGGGTCCGGTGCCTGGGGTGCGGGTGCGCGGATGTGCAGAAGGCAGATGCGCAGAAGGCAGAGGAAAGCAGTGGAAATCTATGGACCAATCCTTGAGATGGGAGAGCCACTGCTGCACAGGTACAAGGCAGTATACAAGAGGCAGGTCAGGGAAAGCGCTCAAAGCTGCAGTGCTGGTTAGGAAGGTGTGAAAGAGGTGCAGTGTTGGTCAGGGACAGCACGATGGGTCTACAAAAGGTATAAGTCAGGGAGGATGTGCAAGAAGAACAGGTCGGGGAGGATGCCCGGTGACATGGGTTAGAGAGGGTGCACAGGGGTACATTAGTAGACAGCACCAGCACAGAGGTCTGGGCCAGGGTGCACAGATGTGAGAGATTTGACCTTCCCTGCCAGCTTCCCCATTTGACTTTTTGAAGAAGCCAGCAGAGAACGTTGCAAATGATGATTTGAGGCACTGCAATCCATTGTAAATGCAAACTGATTGCCAAGCATCCAGTTTGCAAACACTTGACAGTGGATGTGCTTGGATGGTTGGAACCCCCAAGTGATGCTTTACGACCATCACAACATACAGTATCACTATAGTATTTAACCCTTTAACTCAAGGACTCTCTGTATTCAATAAGCATAAAAAGCATCTGTTGAAGGATTAGTCTCAAGACCATTAGAAAGTTATTTAAAACAAAGTTCAGTGGTTTGTTAAAACAAAATATTACAATTCATTCCAAACTTCTTGCAAATGACGATTATTACTGCAACACCATTTTTAATTTCTGGGGAAAGGGATATATTCAAATTAAAGTGGCTAACATTTCTCACAAAAAATCAAATCTCATAAGATATCTTTGTTGCATGTGAGAAATACATCTGTTTTTTAAAAATGGCTTTCATTTCTTCTTTGTGTGTGTGTGTGTGTGTGTGTGTGTGTGTGTGTGTGTGTGTGTTGCTGAAGCAAAGGGCTTTTGATATACAGTATATGAAGAGAATCCTTATTTCAAGTACTATTGCATCAACCTATAATAATAATTTTATTACATTTCCACTAATGTAGACTTTCATGGTTTGGTGTAGTATCTGAACTCAGAATCTTCCTGGTGAGATTGTTCATAAAATGGGGGAAAAAAATACTGAAGAATTATCAGTCTGAATTCACACAAAACATGTCAGTCCGAAGTCTAGCAGCTGCATTTAGTACAACATAGAGGCTTGGTTAATTCTAAGTTTGATTTGGTTTGTTGGGAAGAAAGTCTGTAGCAAAGTTTTTCCCTATTCAGTCTATAATGTGAAACAGAAAATGAATTAATTTAACGAAGTAAAATTATTACGCCACTCAGACATATTGTAGGAAATCCCAGAGTATGGGGAAGACAAGAAAAGGTGGATAAATTATTTCCAATCACACACAGTATGTAAAAATGACAATAGCTTCTACAGTTTCGAAGAACAATAACTATGAAACAGAAAATGTATATAAAGATATCGTGTGCAACTTTGTATTTTTTATAAAATATGGGTACCTGAGTTTCGCTTCCAAAAATACACATTAGAAAATGGAGCATTTAATCAAGCACCCTAATTTCTGTTAGACTAATTTATATCTTTAGAATGCTTTTCCTTTCATGAACTTTTCTGATGACATAGTTTGCACAGATGTTGACAAGTATATCCAAAACTGAAATATAAATTCTTTTTTTCCTCTGTTCTTTGGAACAATCAATACTCACTTGTGATCACTTTGTTCAGTAATAGTATCATTATGAGTAATAGTGGCTGAAATTGGATTTCAAGGATTTGCAGCAACGTCTGGACGATGATGATGCATTAATTGAATTTTTCCCTACCCTGGGACATACCCTCAATGCCTCATAAAGATGCAATTCGTTTTTATGACTGTCAGGTAAAGGTGTGATAAAATAATGAAAATCAAAAATAGAACCATCCCTGTCTGACTAGCAATTTAAAGTACGTGACACTGCATTAATGGAAAAATGGACCCAGCCACCGAACAGCGGGCCATCATATCAAAGCTGTTTTGAAGCCAAAATTTTCATTTTATTTAAAATAGTAAGAGCATTATATTTCATTAACACTATCATTGCAATTCTCTTTTTTGAAATACATATTTAGAAGAATATAAGAAACCTCACTTTAAATTACACTGATAGTGGAAGTGAAGACTAGGCTATCAGCCTTAGTCATCCACATGCCTCATGCAGCATTTCACAATAGCAATAGCACTTTAATTTTACAGCCCTCTCTAAGCAAACTGCAGGCAGCCGGCAGGCAGCAGAAGTAGTCTGCAGTACTGCATTCTAACCCCTGTGCCACCACAGCTAAATAACAGTAAGAACTGTTAGTCCACAACAGTGGTGAAATTCTTTTTTTTTTACTACCGGTTCTGTGGGTGTGGTTTGGTTAAGGTGACCAGATTTTCAGATTGGTAAAAAGGGACACCATTGAGGGGGGGGGGGGGGGGCGCTTGATTAAAATTTTTATATTTTGTCAAACATGACCCCAGGACACTGAAGCCATCATAAATACAAATCTGTTGCCAAACATCAAAATTTTGATCACGTGACCATGAGGATGCTGCAACGGTCGCTAAGTGTGAAAATGGTCGCTAAGTGTGAAAAATGCTCATCAGTCACTATTTTCAACGCCATTGTAACTTTGGTCACTAAATGAACTGTTTGAAAGTTAAGGCTAGCTTGCATTATAATGCCTTATGCTAGCTTACATTTTCAAGAGAGAGAAGCTAAACTCCTTGTTAGAATTGAAATAGAAATGAATAGAGTAGAGTAAAATAGAATAGAATAGTTTATTAGCCAAGTGTGATTGGACACACAAGGAATTTGTCTTTGGTGAATATGTTCTCAGTGTACATAAAGAAAAATAAAATAGTAGGATAGTGGGATCCTTGCTGCACCAAGCTCAGAAAGCAGGGATCCCACCATCTCCCCCACACTTCCTCATTCTGAAAGAGGAGATGTGGGGTGGGGGATCCTTGCTCACCAAGCTCAGAAAGCAGCGATCCCACCATCTCCCCCACACCTCCGCATTCTGAAAGAGGAGGTGGGGTTGGGAATCCTTGCTCTGGGTACTTGAGAGACCGCCTTCTGCCGATTACCTCCCTCCGACCGATCAGATCGCACAGACTGGGCCTCCTCCGAATCCCATCTGCCAGTCAATGTCGACTGGCGACTACACGGAGGAGAGCCTTTTCTGTTGCAGCTCCGACCCTGTGGAACGACCTCCCCATCGAGATCCGTACCCTCACCACCATCCAGACCTTCCGCACAGCCCTTAAGACCTGGCTCTCCCGTCAGGCCTGGGGATAGGTTCCCAATTTACCCGCCCGAGTGTTGACTGTTGAATGCAAGTTGTGTTTTATTATTTTATTCTGTTCACATATTGTTTGTCTTTTGGTATTGCACCCCCTTCCCTGCGATTGTAAGCCGCCCTGAGTCCCCTCAGGGAAAAGGGCGGCCTATAAATCCTAATAAAATGTCTAAAAAATGTCTAAATGTCTCACCAAGCTCAGAAAACCTCCTCTTTCTCCCTCTCGTTCTCTTTTTGGGGGGAAGGAGGAGAAAGGACAAAAAGGAGAAAGAGAGAGAAATGGCTGCAGGGAGAGCGGCACACGAGAGAAGCAGGCAAAAAGAAAAAAGAAAAACCTTCCAACGGCTGAGCCACTTGGCCCGGCCCCGAGCCTCCTCCTCGCAGTGCTGCTGCTGCCACCAGAAAACCGTCACTCTTCCTGCAGAAAAATGGCGTGCGTCGGCGCGCGCACACACAGGAGGGGAGGGAGCTTCGCCCCTCGTCGGGCGCTGCGAGCAAGCCGAGCGGAGAGAGGGAAACCACTGCCTTCTAAAGGCCACATCGGGAACGACACTTCAGAGAAATAAAAACTTTTTTTTTAACGGCGTCCTTTTTAAAATTGTTTTCTTTCTTTCGGAAAATTGGGACTTTTTGAACACGCTGCGGGACATGGGACAAATTATTAAAAATTTTGACTGTCCCGCCAAAAGCGGGACGTCTGGTCACCTTAGGTTTGGTGGGCATGGCAGGGGAAGGATACTGCAAAATCTCCATTCCCACCTCACTCCCGGGGAAGGATACTGCAAAATTCCCACTCCCTCCCCTCTCTTGGGCCAGCCAGAGGTGGTATTTGCCAGTTCTCCAAAGTATACATAATTTCTGCTACCGGTTCTCCAGAACCTGTCAGAACCTGCTGCATTTCATCCCTGGTCCGCAATCATTCATTAAGTAATAGTTCACAATTATGTCAGCATGGGGGAAAAGTGACTTACTTGTGTCAGTCACAGCATTCCCATGATCACAAGTTTACAATTTGATGCTTGGCAACTGGCATGTATTTACAATGGTTGCAGTATCCATGGTCACATGATCACCATTTGTGGTCTTCCCAGCTGGCTTTTGAGAAGCAAATTCAATGGGGGAAGCTCAATTGGCATAATGACCATAGTAATTCTCTAAGGTGGTTCACAAAAAAGGATGCTTTCATGTGATGACTCGCTTAACAACCACATTGCTTAGCAATAGCAGTTTTGACCCCAATTGTGGTTGTAACAGTGGTGGGATTCAAAAAATTTTAGAAACTCTTCTGTAGGTTTGGCCTGCTTTGTGGCAATGGCTTGCCGGCCATGTGACTGGGTAGGAGTGGCTTTCTGGCCATGTGACTGGGTGGGCGTGGCCAACTTGTAAAATGTGGTGAAACTCACTTAACAACTCTTGCTTAGCAACCAAAATGTTGGCTCAGAAACTCTGGCATTTGAAGCACGCACGTCTTAAAGCTATCAAGTTACAAGACCCTTGCACCCCTAACCATTTAGAAAAAAACTCCCAGAGCTGTTCAAACTTGACAGCTTTAAGACTTGTGGACTTCAACTCCCAGAATTCCTCCTCCAGTCATGTTGTAGATGTAGATGTAGATAAATTTCTTTATAGGCCGCCCTTTTCCCTGAGGGGACTCAGGGCAGCTTACAACGTATAGGGAAGGGAGTACACACAATGACATATAAAGACAATACGTAATTAAAAATAGAAGCAACATTCATTCATCATTCGGGAGGGGACGGATTATAATCTTTAACCCCAGGCCTGACGGGATAGCCAGATCTTGAGGGCTGTGCGGAAGGTCTGGAGGGTGGTGAGGGTACGAATCTCCACGGGGAGATTGTTCCAAAGGGTCGGAGCTACTACTGAAAAGGCTCTCCTCCGCGTAGTTGCCAGTCGACACTGACTGGCGGATGGGACTCGGAGGAGGCCTAATCTGTGTGATCTAATAGGTCGCAAGGAGGTAATTGGCAGGAGGCGGTCTCTCAATTACCCAGATCCACTACCATGGAGGGCTTTGTGGGTGGTAAGTAGCACCTTGAAGCGCACCCGGAGATCAACAGGTAGCCCGGCGAACCGAGGTGCACCCACAATGTTGGCTCAGAAATTCTGGCACTGAAGCACGCTAGTCTTAAAGCTGTCAAGTTACAAGACCCTTACACCCCTAACCCTTTAGAAAAAAAACCCCAGGGGTGTTCAAACTTGACAGCTTTAAGACTTGTGGACTTCAACTCCCAGAATTCCTCCTCTTGCTCTTCATCTTGATGGTGTGCGGACGGGTGGCGGGAGGGAGTTGGAACAGGTTCTAAATGGCATTGTAGATATGTGAACTGGCAGGAACCCACCCCTGGGTTGTAAGTCAAGAGTCATCCTTGTTGGTGAGGATGTGGCACATTTTGACCAGTATGCTATATATATGTGCAAGCAAACCTAGTTTTATCCCACCATTCTTAAAGTAGAATCTCTAATATAGAGATTTTCTTCAAGTCAACATGCTATAGCTATAGCCTGCATAACATACTAACATAGACTCCATTCACTTAAAAATGTATGTGAGAAAAAAAGTTTACTATCCATTCACTGATTTAGCGAGGGCATATCACAAACCGAATATCTGAATTACTGAAAAGTTGTGTCAAAACATGGGTTCAAGATGATTGCTGAATGCTATAAAAGCAGTATATGATGAAATAGAAGCAGGTATGCAAATAAATGAAATGTTTAATGAATGCTGAAACATAGAGCATAACAAGATGCATCCTAAAATCAGGTATTTAAATCCTTTATTGTTTATATGTCTATAGATATAAGAAATGCTTAGGCCTGAAGTTTAGAGTTTTAATTAGCACTTTTATACATAAATAAAGTTAAGTAGTTGGCTGAGAATCCTAACAATTTTCAGTAAACACTGATATATTATATTATGCAATCATACCTCATGAAAATTGATGTATTAGAAAGCAGGGTGATAGGGTTTGATAGGGAAAATGGATTGTATGATTGACAAAAAACATAATAATTGTATACCTTCCTATAATGTTTCCTAAAGATGAGGGATGGAAGGAAGAAGTGAAGAAATTTTAAAATTCCCAAATACTGATTTAAAAGGATGTGCATAGGATGTGTTGCTAGGAATGATTGTCTAAAGGCAATAGGTGCAGACAAATGTTTGCTTCTTCCCTTTTTGCTATTTGGAAATTAGAGTCAGCTATATCAGATAAAACATAAAAGTAATTTGAATACAGTGAGGATGAGGTACTTAAATGTAAACTAGAATAGATAGGGCCAACAACTCTGTTAAATTAATAAGGATTGAATGCAAAAGGCAGTTATTATGGAAATGCAGTATGTTGATGTGACTTGTTCGTATAAAGTAAATGAAGATTGGATTGCCAAACAAAGATATGAAAAAAGAGTGGATATGTTTAGAGGAAATGAAAGAATTTTGGTAGGATAGAGTTGATGAAATCTTAGAAAGAGAGGTGAGAATATTAAAAGATGAAAGGTAATGTTCCAATCAATGTATGGATGTGGTGGAAATTAAAATAGTTTGCAAGAGAAAGGTCAGTATTATTAGAGGAGAAGATCCATGTTAGTCTATTTTAGCAAACAACAACAATCAAGAGGAATCTGATAACAGCTTTTCTAACACTTTTTATTAAGAAGTATAAGTTTTTGTGTAAACTGCAGATCTCTAGCTAGACTGGTATAGGATTTAAACTAGGATGCTGTTGATATAAAGTAGTTTCAGCTGTATTCCCCTTTTTTTTCTTTCTACATATTTTTAATTTTTTGTCTTACTATATCTTATTCCTCTTCTCTGTGTTGCAAATATTTATTCAAAAAAGTATTTTTAACATGATGGGTATCTGTGTACATAAATATTTTAAATTGCCTATGATAGAGGACTCTTCTAAGTTGGTTATCTGTTCCTTAGGTCTTGGATTATGTACATCGTGCTATAAAGTGGGCTTTCTTATATTAAAACATGATTAAAATAAATAGCAGACACATTGGTTTGACACCAGTTCAAAACCAATGAACTGCATCTGTTACTAACTTGCCCATAATGAAAATAAAATGTTTCTCTTCACACGAGTCAAGGCATTTTATCCCCATCCCTTTGAAGTGAGGGATGTTGAGGCCATAGTATAAAACAATTGCAGTGTTCATTTTATTAGTCAAATGGTATTATTACTTTAGTCCGTTCCATATTCATGGTTACATATGAAGTAGCAATTCACACAGAATCCCTACCTGACTAGACATTAAAAGCTGGAATAGATATTTACTTTAGAACAGAGGTGTGAAACTCAAGACCCGGGGGCCAGATCCAACCAGCAGGTTGCTTACATGGGGCCCATGGGGCCGCCCTGGAAATAGCGAAGGATTGGCATACAGTGCCTCTGCCAGCAAAAAAACAGAGCTTGGGAGGACTGCGTGCAGCCCAACAGAAGCTTCTTGGATGAGAAGTGAAACGTCTTCAAAGAAAAACCAGAAAGTCCAGTTGCTTCTTGAAAAACCACCTTTGGGATTTTGATACCTAGACTTCTTTTACAAAAATACATTGAGGATTGACTGACGTGTACCTATGGCCCAAATATTGCCTGTCACTGAAGCAAATATTAGCAATTTACTTTTTGTCTTCTTTGAGCAAAATGCCCCTCAGCCCACTGTTGTTGTCACCCAAGTTCCTTAGTATGTTCAGAAGATGAATAACGTGAGGCCTGAATTACCTCAGGTGATTCTGGTGCTTTACTGTGAAAGTACTGTGCTTGGATTCAAAGTTTGTTAGATGTGATGCTTTACTACAACACTGTGAATAAAGCTGACAAGATCTAGGGCAGAGGTGGGTTTCCTTCCGATTCGTCCCGGATCGGGCGAACCGGTAGTAGCAGCAGTGGAGGCTCCGCCCACCCACCTGGATGCTTCTGCACATGCGCAGAAGCTTTGCGGAAGAGTGCGAGTGCACACAGGAGCACACCTGAATCAGTAGTAGAAAAACTGCAACCCACCTCTGGTCTAGGGTGCTAAGCTCACAACTGAGTGTTTTGGAAGTATTTTTATTTACATCCTATATTTCTTTTGTAAGCATACATTGACATAGACACAGAGCTGCTAACAAGAAGATATAGAAATGCCAATTACAAAATTAAAACAAGGGAGTGAAGAATAGAATTGATAGAATATCAATAACAAGGCTTGTTGACTTCATTTGTGTGCATTCCACTCCGAGACCGGTGACAAAAACTGTACCTGCAAGCCAGAGGTGGGTTGCTGCCGATTCAGCCCAGATCAGACGAACCAGTAGTAATAGTGGTGGGAGGCTCCGCCCACCTGCCCAGATGCTTCTGTGCATGCGCAGAAGTGTCATGCGCACACAGGAGCACACCCGAACCAGTAGTAAAAAAATTAGCAACCCACCTCTGCTGCAAACCACATAAGTTCTATTATGTAATTATATGTAATTTAAAAAAATATATTGGGGGGGGGGTGAGTGCAGCATAGAATTCTGCAGAAGACCATCTTTTAAATCAGCAGCTGGCCTGCATAGTCCTAAAGATTAGACAGGTAAGGATTAATTTTAATTTGGATTCAATCCTTATTTATTTAACATAATTCATTTGTGATACTCCAGAAGCATTTGGATGGTATTTCTGAAGATTCAACACTCACTCTTGCTCAGTGGAAGCATAGAATTATGCTACTAACTAACTGAATTGTTATCTACAATGAGACTATTTTTGTTATTATAAGAAAATTCACCCAGTCTGAGAACACCACAGATGTATGGACAATAAACCTAGTAAATTTACTACTGAAGTCCACATATTACAAGAACTCTTGTTGGGAAAATCTGGAATAAAGATTCTCAGGTGGCATTTTCATTTTGTTTCATAGAAACACCAAACTCTCCTTCAATCCTACTTGTTCAATAGTAATTGGATCCCCAGTTTTCCTCTGTGTCCACATTCACTGTATATTTACTGTGTCCAGTTTTGTGTCCAGAAAACTTTGTCCAGTTTTCCACACATCCACATTCACTGTATATTTGCTAATTTCTGATAGTCAGAATGTGGAGTTCACCCAGAGCTCTATATGAGCAATGAGACCTTATAGAAACCACAAGGGAGTTTGTGTCTCACCATTGCTTGGAAGTTGTTGTTTTTTTTAAAAGTCCCCCAGGTATCGGAAATTGAGAAGCCATTAGATGAAAAGACATATCAATGTGACAGCACCAAGCAACAAGTTCTAAAAATCAAAGCTATTTATAAACTGTTATTGTCTACATCTGCTTTGGCAATGCAAATAGCATTTTCTCTGGAGGGTATTTGTTTAATGAGTATTGACAGCCTCTGATGCCTGATGACTAGCTAGTGGCACACGCCTCCTACCTTGCCAAAGGATTGGAGGCAAGCCATGGCAGTTTAAATATAACTTGAAAAACAAGCCTCAGTTTTTGCAGAGAAATAGAAGCTGGGGAAGGGGCCACTTCAAAGCTCACTATTACTGCTTCTGGGTGTTGCATTGTCATTGGAAAGCCAATGATAAAAGCTCAATCCTTGTGGCCATTTTGTGTTGCACAGAGAGGACACTTAAAGCTGAGAGAGGAATTTGCACCTGAGACTAAGAAGGTGTTGGAGGAAATGTCCTTCTGGGCTCGGCTCCAAGTGGGAAAAAAGACACTGGAGCATAGAGGCTGCTTGGAAAGATGGTTTATTGTTGGACAGGACCACATGACTTGAGTCCTGAACAGAAAATAGCAATAGCAATAGCAGTTAAACTTATATACTGCTTCATAGGGCTTTCAGCCCTCTCTAAGTGGTTTACAGAGTCAGCATATTGCCCCCACAGTCTGGGTCCTCATTTCACCCACCTCGGAAGGATGGAAGGCTGAGTCAACCTTGAGCCAGTGAGATTAGAACTGCTGAACTGCAGATAACAGTCAGCTGAAGTGGCCTGCAGTACTGCACCCTAACTGTACCACCTCGGCTCAGGTGATCACATGATTCAATGTTGGTGGAGAAGAGAAGGGGAAGCAAGGAAGGAAGAGAAGCTGAGTCCCTGGGTTTTATGCCCTCTCCGGCCTTTGATCTTAAGCTTGTATTCTGATTGGTTGACAGACTCCCATGGGGCCATGCAGGGGCAACTCTCTAGGCTGCGTTTTGAATCCAGGTTTGGTTGAGTTCTCAGATGACATGTGGCAAGTTGGGTAAAAGGGCCAATATTATCATGCCTTAGTCCCATCACTCTGGAGCTGAAGGGGAAAACTCTTTATTGTGTAAAGTGGACTAGCTCAGGCTTTAATGGCTTATTGACAAAGGGGGATGGGCAGGAAGCTGCAGGCAGCTATTCTGCCTTTTAAAACATGTTTCTTTCTTTTCATATCCAGAGAAATATTCTGCGTTTTCAATATTTCCTAGGATATTTCATTTTTCTGGGAGAGGGCTGGGTGATAACTTCCTACAATAGAATAAAAGGTACTGCTGCCATATACATTTCTGTATGCAGTAAGACATTCATGCATATACTGGCATTGTTAATCACTGAAATGGAAACATTAGGATTTTTCCCCATAATCCCAATAACCTCCTTCAGATGATGAATCATGAAAGTAACAATAAAAGGTTACTCAACGCCACCTATTCCTTAAGAAGATGCAGCTAATTATAATGATTTCATATGGAGGATGAGCCCTTCCAAAGGCATCTTGGTGTGTGGGGGACATCATTTCTCTGATGAGCTTCTCTAAAACGAAATACTAATTATATAGCTTGTCCCTGTCTCTTTAACCAAATTTAAGAGGGGGGAGGATGTTTGGAGAAATTTCTAAAGGTCACTGTGAGACAATCTAGCTATTTTATGCTTCATTTGCTTGTATTTCTTAAAACTTTGGTGGAAACAAACTTCATGATTGCAGAAGGCTGCCTTCGCCCTAGCTGTTTCTTCCAGCTGAATGGACTCCTTATTTCTTAAATGCGGTAGAATATTTATCCCTTCCTTCCTTATTTACCAAGCTTATGCTTCTCCAATCACCAAGTGACTCCAGGCAGTTCTCTTCTTTTGGGATTCAGGTTAAAAATAAACAAATTCATAAAAATAACAACCACAGTAATAATCCAAAAAAGGGAGAAAGAAAATACCAAATCACTGAAAAAAAATAACTTTCCCCTGTAAGAGGAACCTTATTATCTTTCAGAGCCGAAACAGCCAATAAGTTTACTACTCGTCAAATGTATTAGAGATAGTCTGATCTCCAGGGAGATATTATTCCTAGGAAGCAGGGAGGAGGGATGGAGGCATCAATAGCAAAAGGCCACTTCCAAGGTCTTTGTAGATGACATTTCATAAGGGTGGAACAGAAAGACTACTGTTTTGGATATTTATTAGGCAAGGAAAAGCCAGAAATTAATTTCCCTTTTTTTTTTTTTTGGTTACATTCTCTATTCAAATACCCAAATCCCACTCACAAATTTTTGAAACAAAGGAATGCTTCACATGTTATCCCAGGCTCTATAGCTGAATAAAATTGTGATATTTTCAATAAGGAACCAGTATCCATTGAGGTAGCATTCTAGCAATGGAGACATTTCATGGGGTACATCCCAACCAGTACCACAAGAATCTAGACATTCTGAAGAAAGCACAAATTCCCCTGTTTAGCCAATCTTGGTGGATCCAGTTTTTCTCCCATTTTAATTTCCATATGACGTACATAAATTATCATATGTATGAGAATATGTATGCAACTTTAGCTCTTCCCAGGTAAAAGAGACCCTATTAAAAGATTAGGACAGACTGAGAAAGATAGACTGTTGCTCTGCTAGAAGAGATTGAAGTGCAACAATAATAGTGTTTATGCAAAGGCTTGGATGGATGCTCTCCAGGGAGGCCCCAGAGAATATTATTTTGCCTCGCACATTTGATGTGGGTCATCTGTTTCACAATGATCATTCATATATGTCTCTTCCTTTAAATAAGAAATGTTATAGCCCTGCCATGGCAATAGAACTGCTGGACATTGGGAAGCATTAAAACCCAGGTAGTCAGTTTTGGTAGTCAAGTGTCAGAGTAGATGTTAAGGAGGTCTCTTAGCATTTAACAAGCAAAGTCTATTTCTGGAAAATCAGCTGACTTGTTCCAGCCTCTGAATTTCTCTCTGAAAACTTGGGAGTGTGCCTCCATGGATTTTGTTACTGATTCCATCTGCACAGTGGCATACAAGCATTCATGTAGTTGTCTCATCATCCTAGCTCACCTGGTCAAACTGAGAAAATGAATTAGGTACTACAACAAGAGTGAAGGTATGTGTCCCTTATCAACAAAACAATTGAAATAAGAGCCGGTTTGGTCTAGTAGTTAAGGCACTAGGCCAGAAAGCAGGGACCATGAGTTTAAGTCTTACCTTAGCCGTGAAAAAAAGTTGGGTGACTTTGGGCCAGTCATTCTCTCTCAGCCCAACCCAACTCAGTGGATTGTTCTTGTGGGAAAATAGGAGGAGCAAGGAGTGTTGGATATGTTCACTGCCCTGAGTTACATCTAAAAATAATAAAGATAGGATATGAATAGATGGGATATAAAGAGGCATGGTAGCATGGTGATTAGAATGTAGTAATGCAGGCTTACTCTGCCCACTGCCAGAAATTTGATTCTGACAGGTTCAAGGTTGACTCAGCCTCCCATCCTTCCAACGTCAGTAAAATGAGGAGTGAAATTGTTGGGTGTACTATACTCATGTTGTAAACCACTCAAAGAATGCTGTAATACACTGTGGAGTGGTATATAAGTCTAAGTGCTAGCGCTAAACAAACAAACAAACAAACAAACAAACAGTTGCCTCTTGTAGCATTTGTCTCAGTGTGTTTCTCCATAAGAATGTCTCCTCCCCCCCTAACATTTCTATTCCAGCGTTTTCCTTTCCAGAGCTCCTGCATCTGCAATTCCTCATGCCTCTTCTTTGAAGGAGAGACAGACAGCTCAACCCCTCTTAAAGAAAAGGCACTGTATACAAGAGGACTGCAGAATCACCCAGGGAACTCCGAGCCAGAATTGAGGAGAAAATTTCAGTGTGGCTTTCAACTATATCTTCTAGATGACCTTTCAGATAACTGTACTCAAAGTTTATTGAGCCTTCGCTGTCAGTCCTTCATCTGGAATTATCTGCATTATAAGAGTCATCCTGTGTTCTGTAGATCACTGTGGTGCATGAAGAATCTCCCCTGCAACATATGCTTGAAATTGGAATGGCAGGGAAAAAATGTAATGGAAATTATTCTGGCCTCTAGATACAATGGGAAGCATTTGGGATATCTGATTGATTGGGACTGCATCCAGATTCACTGAGAAACCTAAATGATGCCCACACCACACACCTTGTGCAGCATTTCATCTAAAATACCCAGGAAAGTGCCATCCCTGTGGCATCATGTGCTACAAAGTATGGGACCCTCCAAAAAATTATGGAGTTCCCAGCATGATGGGTCCATCACAGCAGCTGGCAAGCTGCCAGAAAGAAGGTGGATTCCCCAGATCTCTCTCTCTTTCAGATCCAGTGTAACATGTCATCATCAAAATTCCTACCAACAGATACACAAAAAATCCCTTAGTGGAACAGGTTTGTTCATGTAGATCAAAAGAGATTCAAACCATTGCCTACATACTGCTTATGGTTATTTCCTTGGAGACATACAGATTTTTCTTATTTTGTTTCATTTGCATCAATATTCAGGATTAACATATATTTATTATATAGAGTTCGTATTTTATAGTCTAATGCTAGTATTACTGTGACTAAATTTTGTGCGGTTAAACATATGGAATATCATATTGTGATTATGATGATTTTGAATGTTTTTTGCTTTTATCTTGCTCATCGATTATGTTAAGCACAAGTTCAAAAGTTGTTTAATTATATATTGGAATGGATTCAGTAGATTTATTGGGGCAGCAATAATCTAGTCTACATGTTATAGCAGTCTAAGTGAGTGTCCTTCTGTGATGATGACACAATAGCAGGGATTCCCTACCTGCTTCTCCCAGATTGTATAAATAGGTTACCAGTGTGCATTGCTTACAACACGCAGATTTCAAAATGAGAATAGAGCTGGAAGGGACCTTGGAGGTCTTCTAGTGTAGCCCCCTGCTGAAGCAGGAGATCCTACACTATTTCAGACAAATGTTGTTGTTTCTTTAAAACCTCGAGTCATGAAGCACCCACAACTTCTGAAGGCAAACTGTTCCATTGGTTAATTGTCTTCACTGTTAGGAAGTTTCTCCTTAATTCCAGGTTACTTCTCTCCTTGAGTAATTTCCATCCATTGTTTCTTGTCCTGCCCTCTATTGCTTTGGAGAATAATTTGACTCTCTCTTCTTTGTGGCAGCCCCTCAAATACTGGAATTCTGTTATCATGTCCCCCCTAGTCCTGGTTTTCTCTAGACTAGCCAAACCCAAATCCTGCAATCTTTCTTTATATGGTTTAGTCAGAACACATTTTTAGAACACTTGCTAAACTGTTAATTAGAATCTATGAATCTTATGTCAACTAATTCAGTTAAATGTTTGCAGGACAGAGAGTAGGAATATCACTATTATCTGGTACCCATTAAATGTTTCAGCCCCAGTACTGCAAAGATGCTACATTTGTTTGTGTTGTATTTTTTAAACTTGTATCAAAAAGATTTCAAACAGAAATCTATTTTTGCACAAAACAGCTTTCCATATGAACATTTGATTAATATTGTATAAAAATATATAATCATGTCATACAAAAGTTTTGATTTAAAATATCAAGTTTGATCCCTTGTTATCTTGAGTCCCTTCCCCCCCCCTTTTCAGTCTCGAAGTCAATTTTAATTTGGTACATTGTTTATTTACTTTCTTTCTGTACAATCAAAACGAAAGCTGATTTGGAACACTATAATTTTATTTGGCAAGTAAACACTTTTAATTCACAGAAAGTGAATACATTTCTTCTGAGCATGGTAAGCAGTTTCCCACATTTTTAAATAAAATCCACACAATAAGATGAAGATGTCTACTAATTCCTCTTTTAAATTTTCATTGTTGCTGTTACCGATCTTTAGTTTGAATTGAAAGATTTACTTCCACTTTATTTGAATCTAGCTGGAACCAGGAATTCTTGGCTATAGGTTTTTCATACTGATACTTGCAATAATAGGAAAAGTTTAATTGCTAAAACAGACATCTTTCTCAGTGTACATTTCCACTCCATTGGACTTCCATTTGCTCCATCTTAGCAATGAGCATAGAGAAACTTCTTATATTATCACAACTTGATACCTGGTAATTTCACAGCCTCCCCCAACTTAGAAGGTATCAGAATGGAAAATATTGTCACTGGAAACTATAATTTGAAAACCACATTGCTACATAGAGAGGTATATTCTATCAATATGGAAACAAATAATATACATTATGATAGTTGGAGAATATCAAATATTAGCCATAGGTCCTCTGTCCTTCCACAGTTGGATTACTGATACATGTGGAATAAGTTTCTTTTAAAAAAAAAAAGACACTGTTCATTTCTCATTCCAGAACTAAATGGATAATATAAGCAATTGATATTCTATTGTCTATTGCTAATTCGCTCCATCCATATCTTCAAATCTTTTTGTGTTTCTGCTTAATTAATAATAACTTAATTTAGAAAAGGATCACTCAAGTCTAAGGGTCCAGAGATCATTCTTAGTACAAGGACTAAGATAGCCATAGGAAGTTTCCAACTCCAGCTACTACAAAAGCCTATAGTGCTCATCCTCCAGAGATTATGACATCCACACCTTGGTGATCCTAAATCATATGTGAGCCCTCCTCAAGACCTCCTGAAGGTCTGCAAATGTGTTGGACTATAAAGAGTCAACTAGCATAGATATGTAGATTGAGAACAATGAGAATTATACTTCAACTCATTTCAACCACAGCAGACTGGGAAGATCTGATTTAAGCAATGCAACCAAACAGGCCTGATAATATGATTTTGATCTTCATGGTGAATAGGTAATATCTAAAAAGCCATTGTGTTGATTCCTTCTTTAATCCATCCATATTGTAGATGGGTGGATTATCGCAGTGGATACTAACCACAATATTCCAGTGGATCTGCAGTACATACTCAATATTGTCTTTGTGACAAGTATCTGATTGTGAACTCTTCCTTTCTTTTATTCACTTCCGATTTATTAAGTACCTGGAAAGGTCCTGCTTCAAAGTAACTTTGTTATAATCATTTATCTTTTACAATTAAGAGTGTAGACCAAATAATTCCCATTACAGACGTGAATTATAATAACCATGATCTTCTACACAATCCTTGCTGAATTACAGTTCTCCATTTGTAATTTAATTCATATATGTAATGAGAGAATATTCAGACTTGAATAGGAAGCATGACTCTTTGCTGCTGGTGCACCAGAAGTGAGCAGCAAGATTAGCTCTAATTAGTCTCCTAGTATGACAATCCCCACCTTCTCCGTGTATTTATCATTGGCCCATGCACAGTTGGGGGGAAAACGGTACATTAGTATGGCTTTTTATGAGTAAGTTCATTTTACACAAGTATCAAACCCAACTATCTGTCACTCAAGGAAACACTTCAGTCTTTTCTTTAAAATGAAATCCACATGCCCATGGACTGCTAAATCTGGATTATGGTATTCCACCATTCTGTGTGATATTCCTTATAAAGAATTACCTGCAGAGAAGTCAGCAAGCAGAAGGAGATGAGGAAGTCATTCAGAAATCATCCAGAAGAATGAAACAATGAATACAACAAACACACAGACACAGACACACAAACAATGTTTCTCATTCCTCTGCTTCTATTTCACCATCCAACAAAGAGCTTCTTCCAGGGTGTTGCCTCTTCTCTTCACTGTGGGCTTTGCTTATCTTATCTAGCAACTCTAGCAGCAGGCTACCTTTCCTGCAATCAGAGGACTCCTGGGGGTCACAGAGAATATTATTGTCTGGGGTCTGTGAACCCAGATACCTCTTGCCTGGATGCTGCCGCTTCTCTAAGGTTTCCTCACTCTCAGTCTCATCATCCCAACCTTGCTTGCCAGGGTGCTGTCGCTTGTTGTAAGGCAAGTACCTCTTGCCCGGATGTTGCCTTTTGGATAATTCATTCAGATAAGCTAGCTGGCTGCTTGGAATGCTGAGGATTTGATCCGAGAGAGATCTTCTGCCAGGATGCTGCCTCTTCTCCATATCCATTACCATCCTCTTTCCAGGGTGCTGCCTTTTGGTGAACCAATCCAGTTGAGAGGCACCCGGCTCTGTACAAAGAAAGGCTTCATATTACTGCTCATTTGGAAATTGGCAAATTGTTGTTCTTGTTGCAAGTTATAATTACTCAGTTTGACTCAGGAAGAGTTAGGCAAAATTGGTTAAAAAAAAGAGCATGGTCAAAACAAGGGTTTAAAAATACAATATTTGAAGGTGTATTATAAATAAGTGAATAGATGTAAGAATAAGATTCTTTATTTCATGGAGCTGACAAGATCTTCGAGAATATGTTATGGGTATCTTTGTGAAATGGCTATTGTAATGGGGCTTGTTCACTTCCAAAATGGCTGCCATACTAGCAAACTGGTATTAAATACCAGTTTACCAGAATGTCTATGGAGGTTCCTAGTCATGGTTGTCCCAAAGATGCTTTTTTTTCCAAGAGGCAACTGGACTTTCTTGTTTGTCTTTGAAGATGTTTCACTTCTTCAGTTTCTCTTAGATGAGAAATAAATCATCTTCAAAGAAAAAACAAGAAAGCTCAGTTGCCTCTTGGAAAAAAAAAGCACCTTTGGGAATTTACCAGAATGTTCCCTGCACTCCTCAGGCCCTCTCCTCCCCCAGGTTGCTCCTCCCAGTTTACAATTGCCTTTACTTCTTGGGCAGGTGGGCTTTGGGACTTTGAAGTATTGAATTGTAGCTGCCCATCATTGGACACAGACAAGTGTCCATAGACCTATGAGTAGATTTCCTTGAAAACGGATTCCAATTTCAAGAACTCAAGAAATATCACAAATACCTTCTCCAATATTTGACTGAAATGTGAGACCAAAGAACATTACTCAAAATGATTGATTAGATAGATATTTGGGAAAGTGGAAGAAGAATTCCTTTGAAGTATTGGCTTGAGATATCAGTATTAATGTTGAACTCCTTCAGTATCAGTAACACACTGACATTAACATAATGTGCAGTTCTCATGTGAGATTCCATACATTCGTCAAGCATGGTCTTATAATAAGTGTTAAACTATTCACACAGAGGTTTGGCTACAGGCACAAGAAATACAACTTTGTATATTCTAATGGCAAGGAACAATTTTCTGACATTCCTCACAAAATGTTGTTCTACAGGAACATCATTTTAAACATGGCTGTTTATAAAAAGAATGCCTTCCTCCATTTAGATAGAGAATCAGAAAGGAGATTCAAACATACAGTATGCGTAGAGTTCCTTGGATATATTTGCCATCCTTTGATGTGCCATCAACTCCATTATCAGTATAATCAGTCAGTATGACAGAATGGAAACAGCAACCCTGCCCTATCTGCCATTCGGTCATATGACTTCCCAGGCAAACTTGTAGGTAATAGCAACAGTCTGGTAAAATAACCAAAAAAAGTTTTTTTTCAGACACAAAAGAAAACTTTCTTAGTCAATTCAAGTTCTCACCGGGGGCAGCTGGAGCTTGAATTGATTAAGAAGCTGGCATGACATTGGTTGTAAAGAAATTGGAAAGGGAGAAAAAGAAGAAAGATAGAAGCAAAACGCAGGCTGTAAAAGATACCCAGGCGATTCAAGATCATCTAAGTGAACCTGGCATGGAGCCACTATAGGATCTGTCTGTCCTGCACAGACAACCTGTAGGATCTAAAGGATCTAAAGACACCAGAGGGGAGGGATGTCCAGCTACGTTTCGATTGGAATCTTTAATTAAGTCACTGGAGAATTTAATAGCAATTGCATTTTAAGACAGGAGCAGTGTCATGTTATCAGAGGCAAAAGCATTGCTGACAGGGATCTAATTAATCCCAGAATGATAGCACAATTAAGTCATTAAACTTGTCCGCATTCTCTTTTCCTTTGAAGGCAGACAATGGATGGAGACAAAGAGGAAGAATTATAGGTCTGTCATAGGCATCAGCTGGGTTCTGCTTGCTTGGTTATCAGACTGGAAAAAAATAAAGCTTTAAAAAAAACCTGATGTCTTTCTATTTTTGTTACATTTGGGAGAAAAGTAATGGTAAATATGGTTCACATGAAGGCCTTTGGGTTCTGGATTTTGCCTGATCAATCCTAAAAATTTATGACAATTGGCCCATCCATAAGGTAGAGGGAGCCCTGTGTAGAGATGTTGAGAAATGTTGGGAAGCAGAAATTGTACCTTTCTGGGTATTGCATCAAAGCCTCAGCTGCCTATTTCTTTTAGAAAGCAGAGATATACATGTCACTTAGCACAGTCTGACCTGTGCCGAATAAGCTACCCTGTTGCATCCCAGAGAGTGTAGTGAAAAGCACTACACCACTATTACCATTTAAAAAAAAAATCAATAAACAATCTAGTCAGCTGAATCTTGACTTTCCTGAATATTAGCTGTTCTTCGGAGCTCTTTCCCAACACCGCTAGGAAGGGCCAAATATTAAAATTTAAAATTATAATATTGGCATGTTTATTTGAATGTTGGGTGTGGTAGAAAATAAAATATCTTTTTTTTTTCCAGAAAGACTGGTCTAGCCTTCCCAAAATTGGCACTCCCCGTAGATGTTGAATTACAACTCTCAAAACCTCCACCAACATGCAACTGAAATACTTAGGATTCCAAATTTGCTTTAAGATATAACACAACTTTTCTCCATCTTAGCAACCAAGAAAAATGTACCTTATATTTTAACAGTTGTCTCTCCCCGCTTCCCCCCCACCCCTGCTTTAAAGGGGGAAAAATACTATGAAGACTTTTCTGGACAGAAATTGTGCATGTAAACAAAAACAGGAACAAGAAAGTAACTTCATCGGTTATGTAACCCTAGAAGTTCTCACGTTTATATTTACCTTTATCCAGATGCTCTTTTGCATCTTCTGCTTTTCCGAAAATGGAACTTAAGATGAGGCTCTCTGCCTCTGGGGAGAGATCATCAAAGAGACTCTTTTCACCATTCTCATCTTCTTCTGGAAATTGCTGCCCCAAGTTGACACACACACTAGTAAAAATCAGGAATAGAAACAGCAGCCGCCGCCAAATGGAGATGGACATGGCAAAGCAAGATCCTATGGGCAGAATGTAGAGAAAACAGGTTTTTTTTTAAAGTGTAGAAAATGCAGCATTCCTAATCACTTGGGGAGAAGTGGTGTGTTGAGGAGACACATGAAAGCTCTTCTATTTTTATTCACTTCTAATGAAAATATCCCTGGGGATGATTACTTATCACTTTAATTTTCTGCAAGCTCATTTAGGTTTGCTTAAAGATCTTCATATGAATTTGATGGTCCTCTCTGAACAAAGATAACGACTATAGTATGAGAAAACAGTCTGGTTTATTCTTCTTTACGCATGTGGTTTATCTGAAACCTATTCACATTAAAGATGTGAATAGGCTATATAAACTTTGTATCAATACATCAGAACAAGTTCTGTGTCATGTTATATACACCATTTCTTTTAAATGCTTATATTTGAAGTAGAATACCTGTACAGAATTATTACAACATGAATACAATGCTTGTATCATACTGTGCTGCCAAATGATGCTTTAAATCCACATGGCTTAATTTCAATTTTCATTAAAACCGCTCAGTGTTTTTTACGTCAGTCAAATAGATTCTAATGTTTTCAGAACATTTGAAAATGAGAGAAAAGCTGTCCTTTTGTGAACACGTAACTAAATGACTTAAAACACATTTTAACTTTGCTGGCAAAGTTAACAGTAGTTGCAATTTTTAAGGTCTATCTGATTCTGTGTTGTGAGCAAACAATTAACATTTATCCTTTTAAACAGAAGAGATAAAGAGAGACAGAGAGGGAGGGAAGGAGGGAGAGAGACTGTCATTTCCATACATCTTCAGATTGAAAGTGTTACAAGATTAAATTTGGAAGGTATATTTTTCCAATCCAGTAAATAGCCTGCTTTATTAACTACTCAGAACAATTGAATAACAGCTGTACACAACTAGATAAATCTGTGAGGTGTTCATATAAGAAAGGAAAAGTTTAATAGGCAAGACAGCCTGCAGAGGGAAAGTAAATGGAATTTATTACCTTCCTTCCAGGTGCTTTAATCCTTGGCTCAGGTTGTGGAAGAATTGCGTCGGCTCACTATTTTTCTGTAGCTACTTACACGTTTCAGCTTCAAAGTTGCCTTCCTCCCTTGAATCGCAGATGACATCCACCAGAAGTGCTCTTGAGTTCCTTTGGGTAGATTAAGTCTTCTTCCCTTCTTATAGAGAGCTGCCTCTAGACCAATTATGCAAATAGTTGTGAGGTAATATATGTGATGTACTGTGTTGCTCCTGCCTCCTTTCATTGATGTCAGGGATCTGAAATTTGTGCGCATGTTAAAATTCTGACAGTTGTGAGCTGACCTCACTTCGCGAAGGGTTGCTAGAAAAGAATTGCTTCAGGAAATAAGATAAGATGAGGGAAATGCCTGTGTGTATATGTCAACAATTGTTATGAGCAAATCCCAAGCAGGACATTCCTGAGATCCGAAGAGCAAAATAGAACCAATAAATGATACTATTTGCAACTTCTTTTTTATGGTGTCCTCCTATCTGTAAATTTGCAGTAATTGACAGTTTGCTAGACAATACTCCACAGTTCTCTCATTACCATGTAAATTCTCTCCATATAAAATCTTGAATTTTACAGAAAGCAGGACAAGGTTTCATTTGGGTAACAAAGGGCTGTGTGAGTGATGCCCCTCTGTTTTCATCTGGAAAGATTTCTATGTTCAGTTCAGAGATGCTTTTTCTCTACTCATTTGTATACGGGAGATTTGCTATTTCAATTTGAAAAAAGTTGCAATCTAGAAGACACACAAATATGAATGTGCTATACAACCATATCAGATTGTGACATCCAGTTTCTTCATTCTATATTTCATGATATTCTGGACTTTTACAAAATCCTTCATTTTCATGTCTCATTTTTCTACAGTGAAGGCTTCACTATTCTTTACGATTCTTTTCAAATAAATTTATTCAATCTTAAATATCTTTTTAAAGCGGCAGTAAAAGTCTACATACAGATTTTGGATGACTTTGGCCAAATCCTGATTAAAAGTTATATTAACTTTTTGTTAAATTCTCTTGAACCAAACATTGAATTGTTCAAAATAAACTTGTCTGATTTGTTTGAAACAAAACTTTGAGGTTTTGTGCTATTTATCAATGAATGAATAACCTAATGTTTTCACCAGCTGCTATAAGGAATAGTTTCAAGTGATTTTCAAGACATTTCTCTGCCTTTCACGTGTACATGTTTATCAATATGTTTTCAAGATAAGATGGTGGTCAAGGAAGGTGAAATTGCCATTACAGTCTAAATATCACAAATAGCTATTTCATATGGATTTAAAACCAATACTTTAAAAAGAGACACTTCATGTAGATACTTCGAAAGTTCTCAAAAAATAATATACATGCTCTATATACAAGTTCTGCTATATAACAGTCCTTTATATATTTAACTGAACAATTGTCAGATGAAATGAATTCTTTATTTTAAGCAACACTGGACATAGTGAGCAATGTTTGTATTTGAGTGCGTTTGTGCATGTGTGCGTGCATGCGTGCATGCAATAGACTAATTCCACACTCTTGTCACTTCTTTTCAGAGATTAAATAATATGGGTTTATCATGTGCCTGTATTTATAATGTCATGCACCTGAGGGCAAGACAAGAAGTAATGGCTGGAAATTTATCAAAGATAGACCCAACCTAGAATTAAGGAGGAATTTCCTGACACTTAGAACAATTAATTAGTGGAGCAGCTTGCCTTCAGAAGTTGTGGGTGCTCCATCACTGGAGACTGGACAGGCATTTTTTTCTGGACAGGTATAGGGTCTCCTACTTGGGTAGGGGGTTAGACTAGAAGACCTCCAAGATCACTTCCAATTTTGTTATTAGATTTTTATCTTGTCTTTATTACATCGTAAGTAACTCAAGGCAATGAACCTAGATAATACTCCTTCCTCCTCCTATTTTTACCACCACAATAATCCTGTGAAGTGGGATTGGCTGAGACAGAATGACTGGGCCAGAGTCACCACCTTTGGCAGGTGACTTTTGGAGAAAGCGGCTACATATGCAAATAATAACAATGACAAATAATGCTATATGATATAAATAAAATTGATGCATTTTAATAGGACAAGAGCCCCAAACATTTGCTGATAAAATGAAAGAGAGACCAATTGATGTCCATACATATGTGGACTTCTGAAGCTTTCACTGAAGTAGAATAAGAAATGTGACAACCAAGCGGAGGTCTTCTTTGGTAGCTTGGTGACATTTTCACCCACCATCTCACCTGATTGGCTTCTCCAGCATTCTTCTATCATGATTGTGAAGTTCTGTTCACTAGAAAATTTACAGCTGTAAGCAATTGTTCCTGGAATGGCTTTATGTTTTGGGATGGAAAGCATAAAGACTATTGGCTAGATATTACAGAAATGTGAGAACAGAGAATTAAGTCCTATTGCTAGCTTTATTTTAAAACAAGAACAAACCAGAACTATCACCACTGAAAGCAACAACTTTATTTTCAAACTTATGCTAATCTTAGACTGCTTAGATCAGTGATGGCTAACCTTTCCTGGATTGAGTGCACAAAGTGTGTGTGTGTGGATGCACATGTGTATGCCTGAACTGCAAAAATACAATGTGCACCCATGCATGTGCCCCACATGCATGCTCGCCCACACACACCCTGCTCCCCGCGCATGCATACCCCCTGCACGTGCCCTGCCCCCTTGCATGTGCACACGCCCCACATATGCAGACCACCTGCTTTCCTTGTGCATGCACCTCCTGCTGATGCCCCAGCTCTGCACATGCACACGTGCCCTTCCCCCCATGCGTGGCAGAGACCTGACGATCAGAGGCATGCATGCATGCACAGCCAAGCTGAACTGGGACGATGGCACACATGCCCACTTAGAGGGCGTTGCATGCCACACGTGCCATAGGTTCGCCATCATGGGCTTAGACTGAAGAGAATTATTTTTAAAACTGTCAAACAAAAGATGTCTTTGTCTTTTTGGTAGGCGTCGGATTTTTTTTATTAATGTTAGAAAATGGGAAAGGTAATAAAAAAAGAAATGTGTAGTGTTTCACAGCTCTATAAGGCTTCTGTCACCTTTCATTTAGGTCTCTGTCACTCTTGCTTACAATGCTAGACCCCGAGACCTTAGATCCTTAGGATCCTTATTGCTAAAAAATTGGATTTAGGCATCTGTAAGTGAATTCAATTTTTGTAGACCAGGTATAAGAAATGGAAGAACAAAACTAACCAAGGATGGGTCAGCAGTCCAGAGGTTGGTGACAGCTGCTATTCTGAATAGGAGCCTGAAAAGTTCTATAACTCTAAGAACATGATGTGAATACTTAATAGAGAACTCATCAATCAACAATGGGCTGTTAAGAATAATAGCAAGAATAAAATTCCATATTTCTCTTTTCACTATTTGTTCAGAGTTCTAGATAATACCGTCAAAAAATGACAATTGGTGCTGAAGATGAGAAACGGATCAAGTATCTGAATTTTCCTGCTATGAACATAATATAACAAATGGTATTGCCATTTTGCATTCTCTGCACAATGAAGGAAGCAATTTAAATAGAACTTTATCAGAAGTTCACAATAGCACTGGAATACCTAGCCAGACATAATTCACATGTTTAAAGTCAATAGCCTTTAACAGGAGGCTGAAATAGCTGTTAAGACCAACCCATTGCATTTGTTATTTGTATAAGAGAGGAGGAAGGGAAAGAGAAGGGGAATGAGGAGAGGGAGGGAGAGGAAAGGGAAGGGAGAGTAAGGGGCTCCCTTAGCAAGGCTCCCACAAAATGCTGTTTATTTTATTTAATTAGTTCCATAATCTTATAATAAAAGTCTCAATGTTCCAAAGTTGACTGGACCCTTAATTTGTTTATAACTTTCTTAGGTCAAAATCCAATTTAGCTTCCCCCCCCCTTTTTATTTCCAACTAACTGAATACTCATGCTCCACTATAAAACTATGTGATTGGGCTTGATAAATTGACATTTACAGCTTGAAAATTAATGAGTAGTTATGATCGGTCTCTCCTCTCCTCTTCTTTCCTCAGGCTTGCCCCACAGAATAATCTCCTCTCCTATCTTATCCCCTTCTCTCCCTCAGTCTAACTCCTTACCATCAGAGTGTTCTTCAGGTGGGGAGGAGGAGTAGAATGTCTAAACTCCCAGCCCACAGGCTGGATGAGTCATGCATTGGCCACGCCCACACCCAAATGGCAGTTGGAATTGAGTTCTTTTCATGTGGGGAAGGGAAGTAGAACATCTAACTCCTTAGCATCAGAACATGCTAATATTAATATAAGAAATACTAATGATCTGATGGTCATTTTAAAAAAATCCTTTCTTAGCAAGCACCTAGAAGCCAAGAGGAACATACATGCCAAATTTCAAGTTTGTAGGCTTTATGGTTCTGGAGATTTCGTGATGATGCATAAGTGGTATTTCGCTTTTATATACGTATATAGATTTGTTAAATTCTTAAACTTATAATTAATTTTCTTTTTGTTTTAGAAGAAAGGAAAACTCGCAAGGTGGCTTTTCAAACTTGTTATTCTGAAGATTTCTAATAGCCTTAGAATAGAAAAGGGCAATTTCCAAAAGTGATCAGAAAGTGAGGTTTACAAATTCAGTATCCTTAGAAAGCCTTGGCTGTGAACATGATGGTTGGTTGGTTGATTCCTTCATCTACCAATTCTCAAACCCACAAGAAAATATTGTCCTATAGTCTGCTCTCAAGGAACAACTGGCTGGAGCACTTGTGAATGATCTGCTGTCCTCTCCTTATATGGTGGGGTATCAAACAACTGGTCTACTTGCCAGTTTTCAAAAGGTTAATAAGGAAAGGAATCTTTTAAAAATCTACTTAGTTATGAGGGTTTTTTCCTACTTCTTTTTCAAATAGACGTGTCCAATTTTCCATAGTAGCAATATGGTTGCAATAAAATTACAAACTAAAACAGCATAGAATTGTACAATTCAAACAAAAACAATGTTTTTTAAAAAAATACTTTAAACAAGACGTCCACGAAATAGCAAATACTGCAAACAGTAAATATGAAATGTTTTTAGACACCAAAAAAATAAAAAGAATAAAACAGCCAGAGAGACAAGATATTTCCCTAGAGTCTAAAGAATACAGAGGACAAAATAACAGAATTGGAAGGGACCTTGGAGATCTTCTAATCCAACCCCCCTGCTCAGGAAGTTAACTCTATATCAGCGATAGCTAACCTTTTTTGTCTTGCATGCCATAAAAGGGGAACATAGGGGGGGTCGCACCCATAATGCAATGTGCCCCCCAGTGCGCATGCGTGTATGTTAAGTGCTCCTCCCCATTTTTTGAATGCTTTTTTTGCCCTCCCCAGGCTCCAGAGGCTTTATAGGAGCTTGAGGAGGGTGGAAAAAGCCCCCCCCCCGAGGCCCTCCAGAGGCTTCAGGGACAAAAAACAACCTTCGAGCAAACCAGAAGTGACTTCCAGTTTGCTCGTAGGGCTCGTAGCCCTCTGGAGGTTTTAGGGACCTTCAGGAGGCTTCCCTGAAACCTCCGGAGGACTAAAAATGACTCTACGAACTGAAGCCTCCTGAAGGTCCCCCGGAGGGCTTAAACCCACCCTATGAGCAAACCGGAAGACCGTTCCCGAAGTTTTGGTTTGCCCATAGGGCCATTTTTTTTGCACTCCGGAGGCTTCAGGGAAGCTCCTGAAGCCTCTGGAGGGCCTCCAGGGGGGAGAATCTTTTTGCCCTCCCCAGGCTCCTATAAAGCCTCTGGAGCCTGGGGAGAGTGAAAAATGCCTTTTTAAAAGGCTGAACTCAGCTGGCCAGCGTGCACATGCGCGCTGGCCAGCTGACAGGGCAATGCCTCGCGTGCCCTGACAAATGGCTCTGTGTGCCACCTGTGACATGCATGCCATAGGTCAGTGTTTTTCAACCTTTTTTGTGCAAAGGCACACTTTTTTCATGAAAAAAATCACGAGGCACACCACCATTAGAAAATGTTAAAAAAAATTATCTCTGTGCCTATATTGACTATATATAAAGTAATTCTCCCACGGCACACCTTACACTATGTCACGGCACACTAGTGTGCCGCGGCACAGTGGTTGAAAAACACTGCCATAGGTTCACCATCCCGGCTCTATACCATTTCAGACGAATGATTGTCCAATCGCTTCTTAAAAACTTCCAGTATTGGAGCATCCACAACTTCTGATAAGTTTTATCTCATGGTGGCTCTACAATAGCAATTTCACCTCACTATGTTCTTATACCCTTAATGGTGGGAGAACTTCCAGAACATAATGGCATATTGTGGCACCATTTGACACCCTATGTGTGTACCAATAATCATTTATTGTTTTATTCTTATATCTTAATTTGAATTCAATCCGAGGTCTTCTTTTACACATATTTATGCAGTTAGTGAGATTAGCATGAGTTTGATCGCTGCATCAGGAGGATATGAGAAAAGTTTGCAATTTAATTTCTTCCTACTGAACTAATTTCTCCTTTCATGAGACTAATCAGGGAGACAATGCCGAAACTTGTATTTATGCAGAGGAGGTGGACAGTTCTCTCACTCTGACATACATGAAAATAGTTCCAGAGACAAATTTGCACTAAACAGAAAATCTGTGTCCCCAAAGAAGCTCTTTTCCCTTGAATAATGCCCTGATTGATGCAGCATTTTGAAAATTCAGCCAAAGTGTTTATGGTATAAGATAACCAAAAAGAATTCAATCTTTGTCTTTTTAAGACATGTATTTTTTCTTCTTTATCCATAAGGGACCTTATAAAATATTTGGGAAATCAATTTCTCTCCTTTAGTCAGAGATCCCAAGATTGATCTGATTTAAGAGAGGAAGTTTTGAGTTATGTTTTCTAAACAAGAAGTTTTATTTGTTTATTTGATTTCTATAGCCACCCATCTCAGCAAACATACTCTGGGTGGCTTACAATTCAAAAACTTATATTACAATTAAAGTCTCAAAATAATTTTAATGCAATAATAGTGAAAACCATTAAAACAATAAAAACCTTAAAACATCTATTTTATAGCAATAGCAATAGCAGTTAGACTTATATACCGCTTCATAGGGCTTTCAGCCCTCTCTAAGCGGTTTACAGAGTTAGCATATTGCCCCCAACAATCTGGGTCCTCATTTTACCCACCTCGGAAGGATGGAAGGCTGAGTCAACCTTGAGCCGATGAGATTTGAACAGCTGAACTGCAGAACTGCAGTCAGCTGAAGTAGCCTGCAGTGCTGCATTTAACCACTGTGCCACCTCGGCTCTAAGTACATACAAAGCAAAACTTCTGGCCTGTTAACAATATACCTAGGAGGCAGGACCCTTGGCACATGTAGCATCCCAGAAACAGGAGCTACAGGTTTTGAAAGCTTCATGGAAGGCTAGCAGGGTTGGGGCCATTCTAATCTCTAGAGGGAGGATTTTCCACAGCATAGGACTACTTGTCTTTTAATTGTCAGCCCACATTCTTTAGACTGATGGGATCTTTAGCATGCCCATTCTATTTGATCTAATTGGATGGGTAGAGACTCTGGAAAAAAGGTGATCCCTCAGATACTTTGGTCCCGAGCCATGTAGGACAATATAGATGACCACTAGCACCTTGAATTGCTTTCTTCTTCTCTTTCTCCTTCTCCTTGTCCTTTATTCAGACATAAACTTTTTTTTTGCTTCCTATAACTGTTATTAGAAGACCAGAAAGCAATAGGACTTTCTCTAGATCTAGAAACTGGGGCTGTACTTTATTTTAATGAATGGAATTGAGACAGTGCTAAGATTCCGTTTCCAGAAACAAGAAAAGGTGTATAAATTAAATTCTTGGATTTCTCTACTATAATATATTGCCGAGAAATGTGTGCTATGCATTTTCTGCTATTCATTTCAGATCCATATGATGCAACAATCCAGGCTACCAAGATCATGAATTTTCCTTTAGTATCAATATATTTAAGGAACAAAAATCAAATATTTTTACTTATTTATTAATAACATTTATATGGCTGCCCAACTCACTTATACTGAGTCTAAGCAGCTTTCAGAAATAAAATGTCAGTATAAACCCTAATAAACTCCTGGCTTCCTGGCAACAACAGTCAAACTAAGCACACCTGGGTCCGTATCACCCAGGCTCACTGGCAGAACCATATTTTCAGGATCTTTCAAAAGAGAATCAAGGTGGAAACCAACTTCATTTCTGCATCATTTCTGTGGATGATATTCCACAGGGAGTTAAGTACAAAGAACCTAGTAGCAAACTTGCATCTTTCTGTCCCAATTCTCTCTCAAATCTCTGCTTTAATTGCAGATCACAAGACAGCCTTATTCAACATATCAATCAATTCAGTAGCTTTGCCAGTACAAAAGTGTAAATCCCTTAACATCCTGGCTTGCTTGAAACTAATAGCAAGTCCCTTGAGAAAACATAATCTGGGAAGAGAGTAGATATTGAATCTCTGATAATGAAGAGGAAGGCTGGCACTGAATGAGATGAGGATCTAAGCAAAAGAACTTTTAATAGAATTAAGGAGCAAATTCTTCACAGCACACAAATAAATCAACTCAACTGTTTACATCCATCTGAAGTGTGGTTCAGGCTGGTATACACAAAATGTTTATGGTCTGAGGAAAGGGATGGAGAACATCTGCAGAATCTGTCAATGAGGCATGTCACTTAAGAAAGTCAAGCTGATTTACAATTTAATGAGGAAGAATAACTGCAATGCTACGGCATTAATCCTCCACATCACTTCTTTGAGACATTTCTTGGCAATAAACAGCCTGTTACAGGGTTAGCATTTGAAATGCTTAACTATACCCTTAAAAGACAGTTAAACACAGAATTAAAGATCTTCACAGATTTCATAATATATTTTTATATTGAATTATTAACTGCTTAATATTATTGACATACATTTTGTATTTACGTCCATGTCCCTTGTGCTAGAGAAACACACTAAGGAAACCGAGAACCTTCAGGAACAGTAGACGCAGTCTTTCCATGAGCCGTCTGGATGTGATTAGCTAGGGATTGGTGTTTAATCTCATCAATATGTTGATAACTTAGATCTTTTCTGTCAACATTTGAGAAGGAATAGAAAAGGTAAAGCAGTTAATGTATAAGGCCAACCCGAGATTTAATTTAGCTACCGTAAGTTAGTACTGTAGTTATAAATTTGATTCATCATTTTTGGGTCATGGGGTGGAGATACGTTCAAGTCAATCTTGACTCCTGGCAAATGCCTGGATCATTCCCTGAATTTTCTTGGCAAGATTTTCAGAAATGGTTTGCTATTGGCTCCTTCCTTAGGGCTGAGAGAGAGGAACTGGCTTTGTGTCCATGGCTGAAGTAGAACTCACAGCCTCCTATGTTTTCCATCAAACAGGTTCCCTTACTTTCATTGTACAACATATATTCAATTACGATTAATATTTCTTTCTTTTCAATAAACCTAATTCCCTTACATTCTTGATTGTCTGTTTAATAACAATATACCTTTATATAATCACTTATCCCATTCTAAATATTTTTACAAGATAAAAAAAAATTACCAACTGTTTATATTTGTACATCACTATTTTCAATTATGTATAATCCCACCAATTATCTATCGAGTATGCTTATGTTCATTATTGTCCTTGTACATCATACATTCAAACAAAGATGTTATTCCTTTATTTTTCAACAAGGTTCTCTTGACTAGTCTATTCTAAGTTAAAACCTGATTCTTTGAGGTACTATACCAGGGATATCAAACTCATGTTATCACGGTGGTGTCACATGACATATCTGGACTTTCCCCCCCTCACTAAACTGGGAGTGGGTTTGGCCAGCGTGTGAAGCATCCAACCCACACCCTGGGAGTTTGACAACCCTGTACTATATTATTCCATCTAAAGAATCATTTTTGCAAGTAGGGGACTATTCTGAGTTTCTAGATTATCTGCTCACCAGGAATGCCCATTTCACCAATTGTGCCCTGTTTTTAAAAAACAGAGCTAATCATGGTTATGCATGACTGAGTACTATGCATATTTTGACTTCAATAAGTAGCAACATCCAGTAGCTACTTGTTGCTTAGGCTTGATTAATGGCTACTTAGGAGATTCTCCGGGGAATGCCAAGGCTATAGACTTGGGTAGGAAGTTAAATGAGAGATTCCTGAAGAAAGCGATATTACACCAGTTTTGTATTGTTGCCAACAACACAAATGTATCCTCCAAGTCACAAGGAGTTGATTCACCTTGAGCAAGATGTTATCACAACCATAGTTCTTTCAAAGATTGGATTTGGAACTTGAACTCCCACTCCCACAAGAAGCTAATATTTCTGACTGTCTGCAAGGGCTGAAAATGTATTTACCTAAACAAAAGTGCTAAATCTTTCTTCCCTGCCAGAACAGTTAACTGAATAGGAGAACAATTGCACCAAAATGTATTTTCCCCCTATTGTTCAATCAATCTTAACATCTAAAGTGGTTATCATGGTCCCGTTTTTAAAATAACTACTGGAGATTTTATCCATAATGTTTGAAGTTTTACCAGACTTTCTTTGGTCAGAAGGTCTGAATGCAAAAAAGTTATGGAAACGTAAAGGAATGCCTTCTTAAAAGAATGCTTAGAATTTCAGCCAGTTCAGAAACTGGTTGCCAGAATATTAGTCAGCTTGTCAGACAAAGCAGGTATCTCTAATCTTCCCACTTATTTCAGTGCCCATTACAAGGAAATGTTTTTGATTTTAAGGGGCTAGCTAATGGTGAGAGACAAGTTACCATAAGTACAGTAGTGGTCAAAATTGTGGAAACCTTTTGGGAAAAGTGTATTTTCTAAAACTAGCTAATAACATCACAGTATCATAAAATTATACATCAACGGAAAGATAATTTAATCAAAAATGTAATGCAACATCTTTTATGAAGGATTTGCTATTAGAATAGCATTTATAAAGAAGAAAAGTGAAACAAGATATACAAAAATTATCACCATAGAAAAAATGAGATATACAAAAACTATCACGATGTCAGTTAATACTTAGTTGGGTAACTTTTAGCATGAATTATGGCCTTACAACATCTTCCCATGGAACCCGAAGGAGTTTTGTTTCAAGTCTTTTAGTTCTGCAGCTGTTATAATGTGAAACCAAGATTGAATGATTGCTTCTATTAACTGGGTTTTATTGATGGGTTGCTTCTAAGAAGTTTCTTTAGTCAACTCCATAAATTTTCAATTGGGTCAAGGTCTGGGGTATTCCCAGGCCACTCCAGCAGTGGAATATGCTTATCTTGAAACTCCTAAAGAAAGTGGTGTTATTAGCCATCAAACCTCAAAAAAACACTTTTTTCAAAACGTTTCCACAATTTTGGCCACTACTGTATTTGTTTTTTTTTCTTTCTTTGTCATATTTAAGAACTGCCCATCCCCCTCACAGGGGGACTTTAGCCCAGGGCTGTAAAACTCCCAGCCTGTGAGCTGGATGCATCACATGCTGGCCACACCCACGCTCAGTTTAGCGAAGGGGGAAAAAGTCCTGATGTGTCATGTGACACCGCTGTGACGACTTGAGTTTGACACCCCTGCTCTAGGCAATATATTGTCTCCTCACATGTACTCTGCCTATGAGCATCATGTGGATTCTCTTCCATGTCTTCAACTGTCTTACATATAGTGGACAAACACCCAGGAATAAGGTCTTCCTGGTCATCAGGTGATAGTTGAAACATGCTTTCCGAAAGAGGTTTCCCTTGGTTTTATAAGTGGTTGTTTTGAGGCAGCCAAAGATAAATTTAGGAAGAATGTAGGAATGCATATTTGCTTCACAGCTGTGGCTTTGACGTTATTCTGAAGCTTCATATAACTGTTTTATTGGCGCTTTGAGATTTGGTTTTTGGAAACTAGATTACGGTGTCCCAACTAACATACTGTACTAACATACTGAGTCCCTCTGGGAATAGGGCGGCATAGAAATTCAATAAATCAAATCAAATCAAATTGAACTGTTAAATTGTTTTATTATGATTGTTAGCTTAAGGCTCAATCCAGCAAAAAGGCAGAGGTGAGTTTAGTAGAATAATACATAATACATTAATAATGTTCATGATGGCACAGTGTCTGTAGTATTACCATATCCATTTGGTTGTTATTATTGGGTACTGGACTACACAGAATCTCCAGCAATTGGGCTAAGACAGCTCTCTTAGAGGACGTAGACCTGACTTCGAAATGAAATCTGAACAATGAATCACCACTTTGCATAAAATTAATTCCAATAACCATTAACTTCCTTGTCAGCATCATTTATCGTAGGCTTACTTTTTCAACTGATCTCACATCTGAAATAGTCTTTAGTCTCCATTTGCAGACAAGCATCTTTGGTCTTCTCACTCACTCAACAGAAAGGCATACCAGTTTCCATGGGATATACTGTATAATGCACGCTAGTTCACAAGAGATAAAGATGTTTTAAGGAATCTTTTGTTGAATGATCAATGTTTCAATTTGTCCTTTCAAGTAGCACATGCCAGCATCCCCAAGAGGAAAAGCTGCTCACTCATGAACGGTGGGAGGAAGAGACAACCACAGACTTCCCATGTGGTGCTTTTTATTAGCTGCAATTATAATAATTTTATTTCTAGAACATCCCAAATACCCTCAAGGGTCTTGAACTGAGAGGCTTTGTTTATAATTAATGACTTTATTATTAAGTAGATGTACTCAGTGAGTCTATAAGAATGCTAACATCTTAAGAAAAGTGGGCAGGTGGCAATAAATTCAAAAATCCACAAAGAACGACAGAGCCTATACATCCTTCCCCTTAAGCATGGTTCAAACTTCTTCCCTTCCATCTTTTCTTGAACAAAAATAGACATACTGTACACCTGGACAAAACCCTACCAGCATATTTATGGGATTTCAAAAAAATCCTATAAATAATTTAAGGAAGTCACCATATCTGTATGTAATTTGACTCCAGGAAGCAAAATTCAAAAGACAATATCACTATATCTTTTGAAAGAAATTTCCTCTCTAATCTGCTTGTTTAAGAGCCTGATGCCACCATTTAGATATTTTAGCATTTAGATTTGGGACCTGAATACCCACTACAAAAATGAGCTAATATTACTGACTTTCTGGAAGTGCTGAAAATGTATTTACAGAAGCAAAAGTGCTAAATCTTTCTTTCTTGTCAGAACTGTAGCTGCAAAGATGAACAAATATATCAAAATATTTTTCAATTGCTCAATAAATCTTAACCTCAAATGTGGGTTGTCACAGTCTGTTTTTTAAAATAGCTGCTGGGAATTTCATCCATAATGTTTGATATTTTGCAGGACTTTCTTTGAGTTAAAAGGTCTGGATGCAATTTTGTATGAAAAAGTTATAGAAATGGCTCGCAAGCATTGGGTGTAATTGCTAACCTTATTTAAATGTATATTCTGTTTGTTTTTAATATTGAAATTCCAAATGAACTTCTGTTTATTTCTGGGGAAGGTTCCGTTCTTTGTACAAGATTTAATTGTGTGTCTTGTATTGAGAGCTAGGAGGGTAATTTGCCTTGGGAATGAAATTTTAGAATATGGACAGCCATTATTTATGAAATCCCTAATGAAAAAAATAAGGTAGAAATTGAGAGGGGATTGTCTGAGGAAATTATGTTTCCTTGTTCTGACAAAAGGGAAAGAAATATTTGTGAAAAAAAAGAGATGAATACAGTTTTGTAAGAGACATATAAAACTACCTTTATTATTATCTGCATTTCTATTAAGTCATCCAAATTCTTCTCCCTTTCACATATATATCTCTTTCATTTCATGCTGAGAGGATCACTGACTTTTAGAGGGATGCCAAGATCTAATCCAATGGTAGTTTGACAACTTTTTGGTTGGTAGATGCTCTACATTTTTAGGAGGGTGAGATTAGTATTGTGTTACACTCACATGGGCAAAGCTTAATTCCTTTCCTTGTTTTTAAATCTAAATTTTTAATTCTTTATATTCATTTATGGTTCCAATAACAAAAACGTTTTTTTCCCCAGTGGGAAGCACAGAAAATAATTGTTAAAACTAGATTTATGTGTTTCCCACTGCAAAAAGAAAAAGAAAAGTTTTTGTTGCTGGACCATAAATAAATATAAAGAATAAATTATGTTGAACAATTGCGTTCTTTGAATTTTTGCTCCATTATATGGAATCTGGTTATTTGTAAACAGCACAGAGTTTGAATGACCTGTCTTCCAATTTATCATGAAAAGCAACCAATTTGTTCTGTCGTGCAGAAGTAGCACAGTTACAGAGGAATCGTGTACTTAGCTTACGTACGTACTTATCCACATGGTCAGATCATTTTAAATGTCTCAGACTCTTCATAGTTAGAATAGTATTTAAAGGGCATCCAATGGTTGCAGAATCATCGCATTATCCACAGAATATAAAGGATAAGTGTGAGCAATTTACAACACAGCAATTATATCTTAAAAGTATAAAATTAGTATTGTTACAAAGATCCAAAATGCAACACCAAGTAAACCAAGCAAGCAAATACCACATTCTTATTGATCAAAAGGTGCATGAACACACATGCAAGTACACACACACACACACACACACACACACACACAATCTGGTTTTACCTCATTATTTTATATAAATAATATATTCAGAGGTAAATCTCTTTGGGGAACAACCAGAACCACATCATGCAAACCAAAGACCAAGACTGAAAAAATTCTTCCTTTTTGATTTCCTAGTGAATAACAATGACTGCAAATTTAAGACATGGTTTAAAATTCATTATTCCGCTCCCAATGTTGAAAACAAGCCCCCCCTTGGGATATTATCCACCGCTCTCTTGCATGGATCTATTGTAAAACAGCAAATTACAGAGCATACAGCCATGAATGTGTATGAGGGGGATTGTTTGGGCGAGACTGTGGATTTAAAACTCTGAGAGGAAGAAGTAGCGGAAAGCGGTAAATACAGAATTGAGGCCCCTGCTCTGCTTGTCCCTTGTATGAAAGCCAAATTAATTGCGAAAGTAAAGCACTGAATTCCAGAGAGAGAGAGAGAGAAAGACAGAGACAGAGAGAGAGAGAGACCGCAATTTTTGTTGGCCCCGTAAATGTTCTAACTCAATATATCTTTGTGAAATGTCTCCAGAAAGAAAGAAGAAGCAATCAAGAAAATACAAAATGCAGAGTGGTAGCAATAGAAAATGTTACAAAATGGAATGCATGAAAATGCAGCACGTTCTATCCAGAGGCCTTGAATTGGCTTCTCCTTCAATTGAAAAAACTCATGGGAACTGACTTTACTGATTAAAAAAAAAAATCATAGGAATTTTGGATTTACTGCTTTCCAAGTTTTTCCTAGATAACAATTGAGATGTTAACAAACGTGGAATCCCTGATAACAATTTTTTTAAAGGTGGAGATAAATAGAAAAGTGCATTGGGGGGAATTCTCTTCTCCCAAACAGAAATAGCAATAGCACTTAGACTTATGTAATGTTTCATGGTGCTTTACAGCCCTCTCTAAACGGTTTTCAGAATCAGCATATTGGCCCCCAACAATCCAGGTCCTCATTTTACCAACCTTGGAAGGATGGAAAGCTGAGTCAATCTTGAACCGGTCAGGAACTCCTGATAGTGAATACAGTTAGCTTGCAATACTGCATTCCACTGTGCCACCAAGGCTCCCCCTGAAGAAAGAGTGCCAAAAGATACTCTGGGAATTGAACAGCCATGGGATACTAAAGGCTATAGTGGAAAAGTTTGTGGAAATGAATGAATATAAAGCATAGTCATGCATAACAAGCTGGGATGTTTATTATACATTCTTTTTTTTTTTTTTTGCTTTCACCCCGGAGGTTTGCATCACTATCATGTCCATATGGTCATCTGTGCTCAATGTAAAACTGCAATCATGCTAGAAGAAGGAGGGGGAAGGGGGGATGGGGAGGAAAAACCCAGAAGTGGAAGGAGCTTCTGAAGACTCTGTTTCTCCATTTACAGACCTCTTCCCTCTTTAAGTCTTTCAAGAATGCACTTATTCCTCTTCAGTTCCACTCATTGGAAGCACTGGATTGTTCTGCAGGCAAGTAGAAAGATGGTGTAAACACCTGGAAGTTTGGAGGTGTTAGCAGTTTATTTGTTTTTCCCTTTGTACAGCATGGAGGTGAGTCCATGGCCTTTTTCTGCAGGGCTTATGTTATGGCAGCAGTGATTTGTGCTCCTTGTTCTCCTATTACAGAGGGGAAAGGTAGATGGATGCAAAATGATGTCTTCAAACTGCTTTCAAGAAGAAGTGATGTCTTTAATCACTCTTCGCTATGCTCCATCATGGTTCAACTCTACAAATAAAGTGGACTTATTTAAGACACTGCATTCTTCATCTTGAACTGCCCTTTGTGATGATAATGGCAAAAGAAAAATTTGTGAGGCTGATTTGTGCCTTAAAAAACATTATTGTGTTATATGAAAAAAATATAAGCTGGCTCCGTAAAACCAAGAAACTGGCAGAGATGTGAAAACTCATAAAGAAAATTAACGTTGGAAGATATAAGTGGCAGAGATAAACACATTTACATGAGCATTAATCCTGCTTTGAAACCACTCAAGCCCAGTTTTTTGCTGTTCATAAATGCAATTCATAAGTGAACTAAGGAAATCATGGAAACAAAAATAAACAGTCTGGAAGCATATTAAATTGCATAAAATAAAAACATCACTCACAAATCTGGTTTTCATTCACACTAAGGTATGTTTTGCACTTTCTCAGAATAATTCCAGACAACAAAATAATAATCTTTAAGGTTTTTCTTTACGGGTTAAGCCAGATTCAATCTGAATGAGAAGAATGATGATTTGTTGCGTCTTTGCAGTTTGTAAGCTAGCACTGAATATTTAACAAAAAAGATCGTGATAATTAGGAGGAGGAGAGGAGTGAGAAAGGAGAGGTAAAAAAATGGTGCTCTTCAACTGTGATTCCTCAAAATTATATTTAAAATTTCCAAGTAATAGAGAAGAATATAAATTGGAGCAAATAAAACCGAGGTGGCGCAGTGGTTAAATGCAACACTGCAGGCTACTTCAGCTGACTGCAGTTCTGCAGTTCGGCTGTTCAAATCTCACCGGCTCAGGGTTGACTCAGCCTTCCATCCTTCCGAGGTGGGTAAAATGAGGACCCGGATTGTTGTTGGGGGCAATATGCTGACTCTGGAAACCGCTTAGAGAGGGCTGGAAGCCCTATGAAGCGGTGTATAAGTTAACTGCTATTGCTATTGCTATAAAACACCAAAGAAAGCTTAGGTCATTGGCAAAAGCGAATGACTACTTACTACTCATAGTAATTTAGAAATTGATTAACTTCGGTAGCATCTAAAGTATATTCCAATTTTATGATATACCCAAATTGGAAGATCTCATCTGGCTTCTTGGCTGGGCCTTTTTTAGGGCTCTGGGTAGTGTAGAATAAAATGTTTGTTTAATCACTCCCTGCATCACACTTTCTTTGTGCTGCATCCAATGTCAGCCTAATTATTTTCTCCTTTGTTTTTTACCCCCATTCATCCCAACAGGTTACAAGTGTCTGGTGAAACCTGAAATTTTAGAGTCAGATCACTAATTTAAGGTTACCAATTTAAACCTCTAGCATTGGGATCAGCTAACTCTATTAATTCTTTAATTAAGACTATCTTTGTACTTAAAGATGCCTAATAAGTACAGGGTTGAAATATAACTCTTTGTTCCCTCTCATTGCTCAAAGCCTTTACAGAGGCTGTTGTAAAATAAGATAGGGAAGTCTCACAAAATGCGTTCTTCATCGACTATCAATAGTTCAGCAAACATACTACTTTCCATCAGTGCTAAGCCCAATTATTTTTATATCTACCTAAACCTTTGGATAAATTATATTCCTAATTCAGTATATTAATGTGCCTGCTAATATACATTATAGACTTTTAATCCAAGTTTGTATAGGATGCAAACACATGCCTCTCATATGAGATGGTTCTATACTATCCGGCCATATCAGGCCTAGGTTATCCCAGATAACCATGGGATCTACTGCACAGGTTTGCAGCATCACTTAATAATAATTTGGCTGCCAAGGTTTCTCAGGAGCTTCAATATATCATGCCAGTTCATGCATTATGCCCATTATGTACATAAAATATGATTCTTTATTATTCATAGATTAGCACCTAGCCTGTTAGAACAGCCACGAAGGTCTTGGAAAAGAGATTCAAATGCTGTGATGTGTGTATTCCTACAAAGATCAGAGTCATGTAAACCACGGCAGTCCTTTCAAAGCTGGACTTTGAAGAAGCAAGATATAAAGAGTATTGATGCCTTTGAACTTTGGTTTTGTAGATGACTCCTGAAAATACTGTCGATAGCCAAGAAAACAAACTGATGGATCATCAAACAAATCATTCCAGAGTTCTCACTTGAGGCTCACATTTTCCTACTTTGGACACATTATGCAAAGACCTAGTTCTCTGAAAAAGGTTCTAATGCCAGAAAAGGTGGAAGGAAAAGAAGAGGACAACCACCATCAAGGTAGATGGAATCAATTATAGTAATGATGGGTGCACCACTGGAAAACCTGAAGGACCATATTAGGGATAGATCCTCATGGAGAAAATCTACTGTATGGTGCCAGGGTAATGACGATTTAATAGCTGACCAGCTGCTGTAAAGCTGTAAACTGAGACAGTGACATGAGGATGAGTCATCAGGGTTACTGCCACTTTAAGAAGCTGTATATATAAGGGAGCCCAAGTGAGGGTGTCTCTCTCTCTCTCTCCTCGTGTATCTCTCTCTCCATTGTAGTTCTTTGTGTAGAGTTGAAGATTAATTGATTGCCTGGTATTTGCCTAATACATGTATGTATGTATGTATGTATGTATGTATGTATGTATGTATGTATGTATGTATGTATATATAAGTCTTGTATATAAACCACTGTTTGAAAGACAAAAACCTCTGTGTATTGTATTTTGCTCCTGGGTTGTCTCAAAATAGTAGTTACACTGTGCGCTCTCTAACATATGGGATCGCTAGGAGTAAAAGAAACAAAATTGATGGCATATAATCAATTGGTATTCATATTTTTCTTCTTTGCCTGATTCACTGAGATGTGCGTGTTGGTTCTTTTTGAAACTTGGAAGGAGGAATTCACATCTCCATATTCAAACAATTCAATACTAGAAAGAGAGAATACTGGTTTCGGGGTGGATAAATCTATTTCTGTAAATTATTTCTGTAAATCTGCCACATTTAGCTCAACTTCACAAAATTCACAGAACTGAAATTTTTGGATGACAACTAAATTGCAGTTTCAAAACAGGGAGAGTAGATAAGGTCATATTCAAAATGCTAAAAAAAAAGGGCATGCCGTGCTTTTGAATGGGAAGTATTCAGCTAAAAAACTATTGAAAGGATGTTGAACAATTGTGGAAAGCTCTGGAAACTTGTTGAAAGCAGTAAAATCAATGGGAGGAAATTAATCCAAGTACTTTAGACCCACACTTCCGCAGAGTGGAGCTCATTATATGAAATTGGCTTTATGAAGAAATAAGAGGATATCATCTAATCAATATAGAATAAGATTGGAGAGAACAGGGATTAATTCTACCACCTTGGTTACTTTGTTTATGGTCAATAACAGGTCCAGTTTCCTGAACACTCAGGTCTTCATTGTGTTTAATTATTGTTCATGATTATTTTTGTTGTCACCTCATCTCAACAACAGAAAGCTGAAATCTATGGATAGTTCTTATTCTGATCATTTTAAAATGCTTATCAGTAGAAGACAGATCTACTGTTTATAAATACAGCACTTACACAAACACACATACACTCTCATAACAGACTGGGGTGTTTCTAATACCTTCTCTTCTGGTTTTGTGTAATCTCACACAATGGAACGTTAGTTCTGCATTGTTAGCAAGAACTGTGATATTGCAGGTAAGACTAATTTCTAGGAGAGATAGAAACAACATCTTTAAACTGCATATTGGCAATTAGCTATAACACCAGCCCTGTTCCCATACTTATGGGAGTGATGACTTCTTTAATTGAATCCATAAAAAGAATTGCATGAGATGCAAGTCTTGGTTATAATATTTGCACAACTGTGAACAGGGATACTTTATTAGAAGCAAGCAGAAAAGACCAAGGAGACCCATTATGTGGAGGCAATAGTTCTAGATTTCTTTTTATGATAGGGAGGGCTAGGAGGGAAAATCAATTTTACTCTCCCTTTCCCTCAAGCCTTACATTTTACATTATCAGATATTTGACAATGGAGCAGAGTTCCCCAGGACAGTGTCTGAGAGATCCATACTTACATGTCAGAATGTGAGAAATACACCTTGCTTTTCCATAAGACCAAATATCTCAATTTATAGGTTTACGTTAAAAGAAAGAAGCCTTGAAATAGACTCTACAATAACTTCCTAAGGTTTGAAACCAGTTAACATGAACAATATAGATTGCTCCTAAGGCAGCCAAACTGGTCTAGGCTTGTCCCACGTTCAGTGAATTCAAGGTTCCTTTGGGTTTGACGTGATTATGGAAAGTGGGAAACTGAACCTGGTCTCTGTCACATTTATAAGACCAGGAAAAATGCTTTCATTTTGTTAGCCACAACAATAAGATCCCCAATCTCACAAGCCAATATAATGTAGCAGTGATGGGTTCCGGATCCCGGTGCAACTGGTACGGTGCAACGGGGCCTGGTGTCCACCACATAAACATGCGCAGCACGCACACACATGCGTCCTTACCTCCTGCGATGTGACACCACCACGATGCTCCAGTTGCTCGGTGGAGCGTCGTGCAGGCACCGTACACTCCGTGTGCGTGTGTGGAAGCACTGAAGAGCTCAAATACAGATAAGGAGGGTGGGTGGGCAGGCAGGTGGGCCCTCTGGGGCACCGTACCGGAACAGTACTCAGTGCTCCCGGCAGGCACCGGTACGCCTGTACCGGGGCGTACTGCCTGCAACCCACCACTGTAATGTAGCCACCATGGGGTAGCACTTCTCCAGACAGAACAATAATGAGCAGTCTGGAAGTTCTGAACTTGTGGCTCCTGTTCAAGGAACAAGATCTTTTGTACGTTTAAATCTGGTATGCCAATTGCAATCCTTTCTGGATTGGGGCTGCCCTTGAAGAGTGTTCGAAGACTCCAATTAGTCCAGAATGCAGCTGCGTGAGCGATTGTGGGTGCACCAAGGTACACCCACGTTACACCTATCCTCCGCGAGCTGCACTGGCTACCTATTAGTCTCTGAATCCGCTTCAAGGTGCTGGTCGCTACCTATAAAGCCCTACATGGCATCGGACCTGGGTACCTGAGAGACCGCCTCCTGCCGATTACCTCTCTCAGACCAATTAGATCGCACAGGTTGGGTCTCCTCCGGATTCCATCTGCCAGCCAATGTCGGTTGGCGACTCCCCGGGGGAGACCCTTCTCTGTTGCAGCTCCGGCCCTCTGGAACGAGCTCCCTGTTGAGATCCGGATCCTTACTACCCTCCCGGCCTTCCGCAAAGCCACCAAGTCCTGGCTGTTCCAGCAGGCTGGGGGAGCTGAGAAGCATCTACCTCCATAGAAATTGTGCATGTTGGTTTTGTTTTTAATATGTTGTCTTTGTCTTGTTCCCCCCTTTCCCTTGTCTTTTGTGAGCCGCCCGGAGTCCTCCAGGAGTGGGCGGCATACAAGATAAATAAATAGATAGATAGATAGATAGATAGATAGATAGATAGATAGATAGATAGATAGATAGATAGATAAATAAATAAATAAATAAATAAATAAATAAATAAATAAATAAATAAATAAATAAATAAATAAATAAATTGGGAGGCACTGCTCATAATCACTCTGCCTTGGTCTCTTCTCAAATGGAATACTACAGTGCAGTTTACATGGAGCTGCCCTTGAAGAGCACCCTGAAGCTGGTCCATGATATACTTCTCTTCCATGAGCCACAGTGGCTTCTAGTATGTTTTCAGGAACAAGTCAAGGCACTAGTATAAAACCCTTTGTGTCACACATCTGAGCTATTTGTGGAGTCATCTTTCACTGATAGTCTCTACCTATCCAACAGGAGGAGACTGTCCTATGTCCTTTCTATGACAGAATGTCATTTGGTAGCACGTAGGTCCTTTTCTTTTGCAATCCTTGCAAATACTATACTGCCCAGGATATAGCTGGCTTTCATTCTGCTGACATTCCGTTTGAGAAAACATGGCTCAGATCCCAAGCAAAAGAGTTGGAAGTTTAACGGGGCTATGAGATCGAGGTGATTGTTGAGCTCACCATTCCCCCCTACCAATGACCAGTCTGTAAATATTCTATTTGTTGGTTTTGTTTTGTTATTGTATTTATTGTATTTATTGTATTTGTTGTATTTGTTGTATTTGTTGTATTTGTTGTATTTGTTGTATTTGTTGTATTTGTTGTATTTGTTGTATTTGTTGTATTTGTTGTATTTGTTGTATTTGTTGTATTTGTTGTATTTGTTGTATTTATTTATTGCATTTATTGCATTTATTGCATTTATTGCATTTATTGCATTTATTGCATTTATTGCATTTATTGCATTTATTGCATTTATTGCATTTATTGTATTTATTGTATTTATTTATTCATTGTATTTATTTATTGTATTTATTTATTGTATTTATTTATTGTATTTATTTATTTATTGTACTTATTTATTCATTGTATTTATTTATTCATTGTATTTATTCATTGTATTTATTTATTCATTGTATTTATTTATTCATTGTATTTATTTATTGTATTTACTTATTGTATTTATTTATTTATTGTATTTATTTATTGTATTTATTTATTGTATTTATTTATTCATTGTATTTATTTATTGTATTTACTTATTGTATTTATTTATTCATTGTATTTATTTATTCATTGTATTTATTTATTGTATTTAGTTATTGTATTTAGTTATTGTATTTAGTTATTCATTGTATTTATTTATTTATTGTATTTATTTATTCATTGTATTTATTTATTGTATTTATTTATTGTATTTTGTTGGTTAATTTCTTTTGAATTTTTAATCTTGTTGGCCATCCACAGTCCCCATTGTAAGATGGGTAGCCATATGAACTGGTGAAATAACACACAATTTCACTTCTGTTTATGTCTATTTATTCAGCCATGCAACTCAGTGCTCTTTAGTGGACATAGTATTATAACTGGATTACATTCAGTTCTGCTTTGGGTTCCTTAGCTCACAACCTGCACATAAGTGGTGGGATACAATTGGTACGCCCCGATACGGGCATACCGGTGCCTGCTGGGAGCACCAGGTACTGTTCTGGTACGTTGCTCCAGAGGGCCCACTTGCCCACCTGCGCTCCTTACCTGTATTTGAGCTGTTTGGGACTTTCGCACATGAGGAATGGTGCCGGCACAACGCTCTGCCAAGCAGCTGGAGCATCGCGGAGGCGTCACAGAGTATCACGGCCAGTAAGTACACATGTGCGCACTGCGTGTGTGTGCACGCGTTCATGTAGTGGATGCCCAGCCCTGTTGCACCATATTGGTTGCACCAGGATCCAGAACCCACCACTGCACATATACACATAAAATGGATCATTATGAGATATATAATCCCTGTAAAGTCTCATAGGTGGGAGCACCTTACTGACTTTGTAGTTACATTGGCCTCAGGAGACACCAGATGTCTAGTTTCATCCTTTATTGGGGGTTTCAAGATGTGAATAGCCAAATATTATTCTATAGATTCAAATCCTCTACCGGGAGTTCAACTCATGGACCTTCACATTTTAGATGATTATATACGATGCATTACCTTTAGGAACTATCTGGGTCCTGGAACTCCAGGATTGCAGGAAGAAGTGCTATCAGAATAGTACGGGGTAATATACAGTCCACCTTCCCTTAAATTCTCAGAGCAAAGAGCTACAGTTATTACATTATGTCATATCTTAAAAGAGAAGGTGGAAATCAGGTAAAACCCCATACATGAGCCCATGAGATAATGTTGCATCTGTAGCTCTCTGCTTTGAGAGCTCAAGCGAAGGTGGATTGTATATTCCATTCTGATAGAGCTGACTACTTTGCTTAAATTCTGAAGGTAAGTGCTCTGAGATGAAGATTACCAATAAATTTCAATGCTAGATTGGACAAGGGAGTAACAGCAAAGCAAAACATACTGGAAAAGGCAGTACTAACCACTTCTGTACTGGTACCAAGATTACATAGATATGCCCATGTAGCCTTAGCTTAAGGACATTTTAAAAAAAAAAAGGAGGCAAGACAATTCAGAAAGGAAGATTGTGATGATTTCTTCTTTTTCTCCTGTAGATATGTGAGCTTTAGCAGGAACCACAACATCACTTTCATTCCAAAAATACTGAATCAAAAGTTTAGTCCTTCTGGTGACCTTGCTCAGGAGGTGGCAACTGAAGGAGCATGAAATAGGAGTTGTTATTAGAAATATTGAGCTGTGTATGCCAAATGTTTCCCCAAGCTTATTATCTTTCAGATACAAGAAGTTGATGGTAACACCTCTTTCATTTGTGTCAGCGAGAAAAGCCATCCAGCTGCTTTCTGGTTTAAAAGCCTATTAACTCTGTCGTGTAAAGGGAATGTGTCAAAGAGCTCTCTTTTTTTCAGAGATAGGGGTTTTATTTCTTTTCAGGTCATCTCCAGGTAGAATTGAAGTTTTCATGCCAGCTGTCAGGGTAGACGAAGTTGAAATATCTCCCATAGTTATGACTGTCAGATGTGAACTATAAAAATCCTGCAGACCTATAGGTGGCATGAAAGCATTAGAATCGTCTTTGCTTGATTTTGAATCATTGGTAGAAGCAAAAGGAGGTTTCAGTACCAAGGACAGCCTATGCTCAATTCCAGATGCTGTACTAGATAAGACTTCCTGGATCAGATTTTAGATTTAGATTTATTTATTTGTGATTTATAGGCCGCCCTTTTCCCTGAGGGGACTCAGGAGAATGTACCCTGAATGACCCATGCCTTAATAACCTAATAACTACATCACTGCTATGCAGTCAATATGGAGCTCTTCTTCAAACTGATGCAAAAGTTGCAATCAATGCAGAACACATTGGATTTTATTTTATTTAGTTAGTTCGTCAAACATGTACAAGATAGCAGGTATAAGTATGAACATGGACACGAACGAAGGAAATGAATACAAATAAATGGGGACAGTAGGACAGGGATGGTAGTTATGCTGGTGCGTTTATGCACGCCCCCTTTATGGACCTCTTAGTAATGGGGTGAGATCCACGATAGACAGTTGAAGGTTGAAGCTGTGGGGGTTTGAGTCTGTAACAATGGAGTCGGGTAGAACATTACAGGCATTGATCACTCTGTTGCTGAAGTCGTATTTTCTGCAATCGAGTTTGGAGAGGTTTATCTTGCCTTTGTATCTATTGTTTGCCTGTGTATTATTGAGATTGAAGCTGAAGAAGTCGTTGATAGGTAAGACATTGTAACAGAGAGTTTTGGGTACTATGCTTAAATCAAACCACAGATGGCGCAGTTCCAGATTGTCCAAGCCCAAAATTTCAAGCCTGGTGGCATAAGGGATTCTATTGTTATATGGAATGATTAATTACACTGTTTAACATTCATCTGAAAAACATTACAATGAGTGCAAAGACAGGGTGAAGATACTTGTACATAAAGCCTTAAATGGCTTAGGATGCAAGTACTTCAAAGACTCCTTCCAAAAATACTACTCAACCTAAGTCATCTTTAAGAGGCTCAGCTCCCAACTGCGAATCTGGCTTAAAGAATGTGTTTTATGTTTTCTTAGTGGTGGTGCCTCATTTATAGAGCTCAATGGGAAAATGTGGCTGTCCTCCCCCAAGTTATCTAGTTTTAAATTTTTACTTAAGTCATGCTTGATAACACAAGTATTTGAAAGCTATGGTAATAACTGCTATATGACCAGATTGCCTTTTGTATAAGTTTTGTTTTAATTACTGTACAATTATTATTTTTATTGCTTTGTTTTATTGTAGATTGTTCTTTGAGGAAGAGCACTATACTTAACAAGCAAAAATCTATGAATCTTCTGTCATGGTATATGGCAATAATATTGCTGAAATATATATTTCCTGCCTCCAGACCCAAATATAGACTCATAATGAACATGTCGAATAAAAGGAGATAATTGATATGTTGAAATTCTTCTTGGACTTTGTTTAAAATTCAAGGCATATGTTATCTGTTTTTCCTCTTCCCTGCTGCCCAGTTGAAATATGTGGCAATGGGGTAGAAGAAGAAGGGGAGGTTCCTTCCATTTTGTTCCTTCTGATGCTTCTTCAGTAACTATGGTCACAAACAAGGGTTTGGAAAACTTGGCAAATGGAAATGTCCCAGCACTATAGGTATATGTAGGAACAATGGGACAATCCCATTTTATAGCCTACATCCAGAGTCATGGCTTTTATCTTCAGCTCATACCTGAATGAGACCAAACAAAAGAAGTCTTCCCTTTGCCAGTCCTGACAAATCAGGTTGGACCCAGAAGTCTAGAAATTGGTGATTCATGGAAATGATCTCATTTGGTAACATCAGCAAAGGTGCAGCAGGGATTGAATTTCCTTGCAATTAGGCTTGAGTAAAATGATCACCTTGAAAGAGTGCATCTGCTTTCTTATTTTTTTTAAATATCTCTGAAGTAACAACTAAAGTTGTGCTTAAGAGTCTGGGGTGGTTTATTTTGATTGGAGATCCCTGAGAAACCACATGAAAGCCAGACCAATTGCATTCTAGAGGTTCAAACCTTATACTGGCAACCAACAGATAAGTAAATTAAATCTGTCAACTGAATGGTCTTACTGCGTGGTTCTTTGGACCACAATGTGTGTTACTTCACTTATCTCTAAATGTGCTAAATTAGCTTCCCACTTTTTCCTCCTCTGCTCTTTCATTAAGTAGGACTTCTGACTCATAGCAGACAGCTCACTGGTTTCTTGATGGAAAGACTGCAGCTTTAGCTGAAGCAGTGCTTGTTGTCTAGGATTTCCGAGGATCTTTATTGCTTCAAACTAAATCCAAACAGTTCTCTTTTGTAATTATCAGTCCTCCTTAATGTTGCCGGAAAGTTGGCTATGATTTTTTTTTTAAAAAAGCAAATACAAATCCACTTCAAACGTTCATTATTGTTGTTTTGGTTGTTATTTAGATCATACTATAGGAATGAATTGAGCAAGGTGATAAACTGGCTGATTGTTATTTGGAATACCAAATACTGTACAATTTAGATTTTTCCTAGTTCTTAAAAAAACATGATTAAATGGATTTTGTTCTAAAGTTACATTAAAGCATACACTATAAAATGTCTTTTTTTTTTTTTTGCAGTTTTCTCAATGTCTTGAGAATACTCTAAAGTACAATCCAAACTATTTTTCAGTAGCAATATCTGGCTTTGTTACGAGTATCTCATACTTTGTCTACTTGTGTGTTGGTTCCAGAGGTGGGTTTCTGCTAGTTCACCCCAGATCAGGCAAACCGGTAGTGGTGGGAGGCTCCGCCCACCTGCCCAGACGCTTCTGCGCATGTGCAAAAGCTTCTGAGCATGCTCAGAAGCGTTGTGCAAGCGCGAGAGCAAACTGGTAGTAAAATAAATTGAAACCCACCACTGGTTGGTTCTCATTAGTTTTTATCCAGTAAAGTATATCTATGCTACAGTGAAGTATATTTATGCTACAGTGACTGGCCAAATTGTCAAGTGTGTTTCTAAGACTGAGGGTAGATTGAACCTAGGTCTCTTTGATACCAACGTAGCACAAAATCTCACTGATATGTTATCTACCTTACTAAGGAGGCTGATATGAGAAACAGATGAAACACAGCCCCTTCCTCCCTAGGTCTGAAAAGATACATCTTCTAGACCAAATATTCTGGATCTCAAGATATTTTGCCTGGCAATTTATCACAAAAGAAAAAGTTATATGTCGAGAAATGGTGTGCACAAAACATAATTAATTGCTAATAAATAGCAAAGATCTGTTTCAATTTTTCAGCACAACCATATGCAGAAGTTAAACTTCTTGATTAATGCCTGGAAACGGTGATGAACCAGTTTCTGCATACTTTTCTCTGCAAGCATCATGTTTTTTTAACTTCATTAAAATTATTGGAAAAGGGATTCTCCCTCCCTCCCCCCTCTCTCTCCTTGTCTTTCCTTTTCTCTAAGCCTCCCCTATCAATGTTTATGTCACAGTTTTGGCAGTGTGACTAGTAATATGAGTTAAACACAGGAGCAAAACACAGCACACAGCACACAGAGCCTTTAGACAATTAATAGTGGTTTATATATACATATATTCATACATACATACATGATAGATAAAATCCTTACCACTCAGCTACAGGCACAAGGAGATAAATGAGATACACAATGAGAGAGAGAAAAGCCTTTAAATTGCCACCTATATATATATATAGACACCTAATCAGCCTTGCCTTACATTGCATCAGATTACAGTTTACAACCTTACATCATCTGGCAGCTATTAAATCTTCATTACCTGACAGTTTGGGTTGCAAGAGATGGCAAAGTTTTTGCTGTCTTATGATGCAGGAGTCCAATTTGCTAAGAACATGCAATATTTTAAAGTGATGGCTATCAGACTTAAACAAGAAATTCCAGACAACTGCTAGATGGGAGTGAAGTTCTTCTGTACTTCTCTACTGCCATCTGGATATTTACAGTCCACATCTGATAGCCTTATTTAAAGTATTTGCCTTGGAGATTTGAAACAGATTTGTTCAGAGTACCTCCTCTGGAAGTATTTTTCCCCATACAAAATTATGCTTCTGTAAATTAAATATTAAAACTTAAATCAAATTCTTCACGGAAGGCCACACCTCAAATTCCATCTTTCCTTAAAATAAAGTTATTGGGAATAAGAAAGAGAAAGTTCTTCATAAGCTGTACTGCAAAGAAAGCAATTTGGTGCCCTTCAACACTCTCGACTTCAGTTTGAAATAGAACTATCACCTATATTAACAAGGAATGTGAAAGTTGCACTGTCCAGAGGGAATAGTAATTCCTGAGGGAATAGTATCTTGTCTTCCCCTTGTTCTCCATGCTTTTAAGAACGATACTCTTTTTTTACCGCAACCATCTTTCTATGATTCCATTTGCTGCTGTATTCTGCTTCTCTGAAGTTATCTGCAACATTTTAAGACTGTCACTTTAGTTCATCTAATTATGTTTTATCATGCCATTGATGTATGACTATTTTAATATTATTGTTAGCCACCCTGGAGGCACCATTGTCATGCAGCAGAACATTCATTCCCAAATTATTGAATTAATGATGGATCATTGCTTCGCAGGCTGCAAAGCTGAGCTTTGGCATTCAAAATAAGATGATAAACATTAAGGAGACATCATTCCTTTCTCTTTTGAAAGCTTTAATGAGAGAAGATTGTGGGAACCTCCTCCTTCAATCCGTTAATGTGAAGAACATAGTTGTACCACTTTTGGAATCATGATCATTAATCCTTGCTGTCTCCCAATGGGAAAAGCAATGCTATAATGATGCAAACAAAGAAACCAAATTATAAAATAATCACTTCTTTCATCTCCAACCAAATGCTGAAGTGGTAGTTTTACATTTTAAAATAATAAGGCAAGTAAGGAGAAAACAAAGGCAAGCTTTTGAAGATTAATTTAAAAAAACGTATACGTGTCAAAAGTTATGTGGTGCAGTATGATACTTTTCAGAATGAAATAATCCAAAATGTAGTGAAGGTGTGCAGTATTATATCTCTAGCTAAAGAATTGCATATACAGCACACATCCAGTGTGAAATTTTGTGCCAACATGACACAATGTCCTAAATATAATCTTTCTTCCAGTATATCTCTATCTCTATCTCTAAATCTCTATCTCTCTCATCTCTATCTCTATCATTCTATTATCTCTATCATCTTTATCATCTCTATCTCTCATTATCATCATTTTAGCCATTGTCTAACCACTGCAGGATGAAGGCCTCTGCACCATTTAATCTCTCCCTCTCCCTCCCTCCCTCCCTCTCCCTCTATCCCTACCCTTACCCCTATCTATCTCAGCCTGTCTGTTGATCTATCTATCTCATTCAGAGGTGGGTTTCTGCCACTTTGCCCTGGATTGGGCGAACCAGTAATGGTGGTGGCAGGAGGATCCATCCACCTGCCTGGATGCTTCTGCGCATGCGCAGACAAGTCATGTGAGCATGTGCATGAGCAAACCGGTAGTAAAATAAATGGAAACCCATTACTCATCTCATTGGAGTCTAAGTTCTTTGACACTATTGTGTGCAAGATACTAAAGGAGAAGGGGTTTAAAGTAAAGATACTAAAGGAGTAGGGGTTTAAAGTAAAGGTAGCTCTTGACTTAGAACCATTTGTCTAGCAACTATTCAAAGTTACAATGGCTCTGAAAAAAAACTGACATGATCAATCCTCACATTTATGATCATTACATAAGATAATCAAAATTCAAACGCTTGGCAACCAGCATGTATTTATGACAGTTGTCCCATCCCATGGTCATGCAATCATCATTTGCAATTTTCCCACCCAATTTCCGATAACCAAAGTCAATGGGGGGGGGTCAGATTTACTCAATAACAGCATAATTTGCCCAATAATCAAAGTAAAAAAAGATTATAAAATTGATAAAGTCAGTTAACAACTGCCTTGCTTAACAAAGGAAATTCTGGTCCCCATTGTAATCCTAAACTGAGGGTTATCTGTAGTGCTTGCTGTAAAGTGACAGCCAGGGATCAAAATGAAACTAGTGCCTGGAATATAGTATTCTTATTTTGGGGGGAAAAACACTCATCTGTTGTGCTAAACCAACTGAAGATGAAAGTGGTTCTACAGAAATGGTGCTGAAGTGAGATATCTGGGGTTTCATATGGTAGATACATGGTCCTCCTTCTGAAAACATCTCAAATAGTGCTTAATATTCTGTAAAATTTATGGCTTACTAAAGAAGCAAAAGCAATGTTTTAAGTTATGACCTAAAAATCCCTCAACAAGTGAATCATACTATTTTGTTCTTTGCAAAGAAATATTCTAGTACTGAACAGAGCTTATAACATAAGAAAGAAGTAAAAGAACCTGGAAAAATCAAACTTAGGCCACAGAAATTCTGTGCCATGCATCACCATGTTGAAGATTTGCCCTTAAGTGTATTTCATCTTTTCTGCTTATGGTTCTTTTATAACATCAGTCATATCACAAAATTGCTTGGAACAGAGTGAAAAGAATTGTGTGACAGAGTGCCACTGAAGTGCGTAGAGTTATACTAAAGGAACACATAATAAAGGTTGCTTGGTGCAATGATGAAGTGGAAGGCTCACGTTGAGTAAAGAAAGAAGAAAGATGTAGAAGAAAATGATTGGTGAAAAAAGTCTGAGATAATATGCACAGGAAAAGAATAACCAGAGAAAAGAACAGTTACAATTGAGGTGATGGCTATGATTAAAAGAAGCAGATCAATTTTTATATCAAAAATTGCTTTGAGTGTAGGTGAAGAAGGTTGTGAGAATGTTGAAAAATGGTAAGATACAGATGTAAAACTGAATTGTTAAAATATGTATCAGATTGAAATGTATTTGAATATTAGTAGCTCGGATTGTAGTTGAGCTGTTGGGCTGACCTCCGAGCTTGGCAATTTGGGTGCAACGTTTCATCACCATTCGAGGAGACATCATCAGTGCGCTTTGAATTGATAATATGTATCAGAGATACCCTTAGGATTTGATGCTTTTGTCAAAATACAAAAGCATTGTCATGCCATCATAATGCAAGTTGCAGTACAAGGTAACAAGAGTAAGTACAAAAACTACAAAAGGGCTTATTTAAATGCATCTAGGAAGGTATTTAACAGAATTCTAATCAAAAGAGGGCCAACTGAGAGAAAAAATTAGGAACTGTGGTGGAATTTTATGCTAGATAAACAGGTGGCAGACAGAAAATATTTTGGCTCTTTAGCAGATCATTGAGAACCGAATAAATGTGAGAAATGAAGTGCATTGCATATTTGTTACTTCAGATAAATTATAAGTGTAGCCTATGGAAGGTTATGTGTGAAGAGATGAAGGTTGGTTGCTGAGTGTAACAAAACTATCTATTTTATTTATTAAATTTATATTGTACCAACTCATTATAGAAGTGCCTCTGGGCAGCTTGCAAAATAATAAAAAAAGATAAATTTGAAAACAATTAAAATTGACCTGGATTAAATAGAAACTAATACATGAGAAAAGTATGTGTGAGAATAAATGGAGTGCTTGGTGAATAATTCAAATGTCACTAAGGAGGAAAAATTGTGTAATGGCCCCTTGGTTGTTTAATGTATAAGAAATGCTTGGGATGACAGTAAAGATATATTGATTGAAGCCATCAGTGTAGGTGTACTTTGTATGCAAATGCTGTTTTTACATAGTTTATGATTCAGTAACTGCATTTGCATTCTGATCCTGTGCATATGAGACTTTAATGTAAAATGAAGCTTTCTAATGGGGTGATATAATCGATCATAGTGAACAGTAATTTTTCTTATTGAAAAATTGCTTGATTTCTGTGTAATGTTAGAATAGGAGTTAAGACATGAAACCATGCATGACCTATTTTTGTTCTAATCTGCTTTCATATTTTCCCCTCTAAACTTTCCAAAGTTTGAAAAATTGAAGACTTAAACAACTTTAATCACTGAAGTGGGAGCTTTCATATAACTTCAGTTTTCTTATTCTTTCAAGGATGGAATGTTAAAAAAATACACTGTAGGTAAGTCAGAAAGGATGTGGTATTGACATAAGGATCACTTTGCTGTTTTTCTGATCTATATTCATTTCAGAGAATTAATGTTTCCATGTACTTAAATGGGTAGCTTAAACAAAGAGAAGAGTCAAGGTGACAGAACATAAAAGGATCAAAAGAAATCCATTATTGACTGCCATCTTTTAATAACTGAATTCAGTAAAGATGTTATTCAACAAAGCAAATATCTTTTAAAAGCTGTTTGTTTAAAAAAAAAAAGCTTTGTTCCTATAAGGAACAAAAGTACACCTTTATGCAAAAGATGAGCATATTATTATATCGAGCCTGAGGTCATTACTCTGACGTAGAAATGTGGTGCAGTATCTATAATGTTGGACAGAGGCCATAGAGATCCGAATTCAAGACTTCTTTCAACTATAGAATTCACTGGGTGATTTTGAGCTTGTCACTCTCTTGAAGTACACTTTATATTACTAGCTATAGTCAGAATAAAACAAAGGGAGGCTCCATGAGTAGTAGTTTGAGTATCCAGATGAAAAAAATAGACGTAAGAAGTAAATAAAAAACAGCTTCTCCTCAAAAGAATAGATCAGAATTAATAGAAATATATAACCAACACAGAGCCATTGAGAAACAACAGGACAAGACCTAGTGAGATTCACAGGGACATCAGATACCTCAAGGTGGTCACCACTACTGTGTGATTAAGCTCTATCTTTTTTATAGTTTGTAAATGTAACACATAAACAAGTGTGGGGCTTTACAGCTGAACTCTTTTAAAGCCCTGGTAGTTTCAGCTGGTGTGATGGACCCCTAAAAATTTCCAGGAACCAAAATCAGGTACCCATAAAAAACTAACCTAAGAAAGAATCTTTTACCCTCAAACAATTTAATACGAATCAAACTTTTCTAAGAAGCACAGCATGATGTCAGCTGAAGAAAAATAAGCAAAAGATGATCGTATATAAGTAAACCAACCTGGGAAAGACTAGCCAGAACTTTCAACTAAAGACAACAGCATTCTGCTGAAAAACCCACAGAACTATGGGGATAACACAAAGATTTTTTTAAAGTCCCTTTTTCTACAGAATATTATTAGGAGGAAACAAGAGATTTGAAATATTTTTGCCTACACTTCTGTTTGGGAGCAGTGCGACTATAAGATTTCGAAAGAAATACCAGGTTTCAGTATACAATTCTGCTCTGTTTTGGAAAGCCACTGCTTCGAGAAAGTGTCACTCATGTACAATCTCCACCAAAGCCTAAGGTCACATGAGGGCCCTTTCTCACATGGTGACAGCTGCAGGTGAATGCAGAAATGCGTTCTGACTGCATTTCACCGGTCAGAACAATTGAGGCAAATGGGGAAGAGGTTTGTTAACCAGAATTGCTGTTGATTTCCCTGAGCACTATAGATGGCAGCTTCACGTGATCTCATCAAGGTCTTAAATAGCCCAGGACAGAGAAATAATTCAGTTCTTTCACATCTCTCCTCACAGATAAGATCCATAGGTTTCAATATTTCAATTCAATGCCAATATGCCTTGAGTATTATCTCATGGTAGACTCATGCGGAATGGCATTGGCAGTCACAAAGCACTCAATTACTACAAAGGTGATTGGTGAATTTACTCTCTAGAATCTTTTCTGGCTCTGCCACGGGATATGGTTACTATCCTGACTTATGTTTCCTTTTTTCCTGGATAAGTGAATACATGGCAGGCTAACCAGAGGTGGTTTGGACCAGTTCAGACGAGTAGGTAGTAACTTGGCCTGCCACGCCCCCGAACCGGTTCTCTCCATGGTGCATAGGTGCTGCCATCTTGTTTTTTGCTTCTGAGAGTGGGCAGAAGCATTTTTAGTACTGTGCATACATTCATAGTGCACATTAAGTGCGCACTTGTAACGCATCCTTGAGCAAACCGGCAGTAGCAGCAGCCGGAACCCACCCCTGAGGCTAACCATAGCTACAGCTGCCCACCATTTCTATTTTCCACAAAAACAGGGCTAGCATGACATATGTAAAATAGGGGAGACTTTAATTCCATGATTATGATGCCATTCTGGTGTTTCTTTTTATCAGAGTACAGAGTGCCCTGTACTCTGTCCCGCAAAATTCTAGGGAATTTGTAGGATGGAGTTTCTGCTGGCAAGTATTTTGTTTATTATTAAAATATAACTCATGAAGAATTCAAAAAAAGTAATTCTTTAATTAAAACAACAAAGAAAGCCAGGTAGGGTAGAGAACCTGACGGAGGCTAAGAAGGGGATGCCCATACCAGAGACTTTGGTATGTGTAAGCTATTAGGTGGTTTAGTCCAGTATGAACTGATGTTTTTAAAGGTTAAAAAAATAACTTAATTGAGAAACTAAATTAACAACATTGCAATCTGAGCTCCAATTGACATATTCTTAAAAGAAGCAGAGTTGACCTCCTGTTCTGCATTCTCTAATCTTGTAAATAGACTTGCATAGGAAACATTTCTTGTTAATAAAGAGCAGGCAGTTCACACGAAATCTAGCAAAGCGAGGGAGAAAAATCAATGGCTATTTAGAAGATCCAGGGGGAATAAGCCTTCTTTCAATTAAAAGTCAGTCTTTTTGTCTTACAGATTTGGGAGAGGTGGGAGAAAGAGCTTTTTAGCTCTGTAGTTTTTTATTAATGGAGCATATTTTTGGATATATGTGTGTGTGTGTGTGTGTGTGTGTGTGTGTGTGTGTGTGTGTGTGTTTATTTGTGCTGATAAATAAAAAAAACACAAATATAACAAAGGCAACAGTAAAAATGTTGGGTTTCTGTCGTGATGGACTCTTATGACGAGCCGATTGACAGATGATGGAAGCAGTTAGCTTCCTCCCATAATTGGGGCTTACCAGGGGTTGTAAAAATCATATATATATATATATATATATATATAAAATCACAACCCCTGGTATGCCCAAATATGGGAGGAAGGTCACACTTCCACTCTCTGTCTTCGGCTCGTCACAAGAAACCCAATATTTTTTACTGTTGCCTTTTTTGTTACATTAGCATAAATATTATATATATATATATACTTAAAGTCATATATAATTTGATATTTGTAAAAAATACACATTTAGGGTGGGAACAGCATCTTTTTTATTTAAAAGTAATGAGAAAACTATATTTGCATACATTTTGTGGTGCCAACTAGTGCCGGGTGGAAGGTGTAAATTTTCACTCATTTTCTGGAATGCACTGGATGTCTTTGAACTACATAGCAGTAGTTACTTAAAAAGTATCTGGTGAACTGGTAGTTAAGATTCTGCACAGTTCAGCAAACTGGCAAATCCCACCACTGGCTGACCCCACTCCTGCTCATTTTTCGGGCTGTTTTCCGGGCCCAAAAATAGCCTGAAAATGTCCAAAAAACAAACAAATGGGTGGGGCCAGGCCAGCCAGTGGTGGGATTACCCTCAATTGGCTTAATCCTACCTCTACCTTTGAGGCAAGTGGCCGGAAGGCAGGGCTGGGTGTGATGAGTGATGTCACCCACCCAGTCACATGACCAACCAGCCATGCCTACCAGCCAGAAAACCGGTTGTTAAGTTATTCAAGTCCCACCACTGCCTTGTTTCATAGATGTCTATGAAGAAAATAGGGGTAGTAATAGTGATAGTGAGACACATTGTACATCAATTTAGAGGACCTAAAACAGAAAATAAGGGCTATGAAAAATCAATGTTACTGATTCTTGTAGAAAAACCAATATCACTGACTCTGTACAAAGTCTTGCTGACATAATTCTTGTATCAGAAAACAAGGAGAAGAAGCAACATTATAATTGATGCCAGATAGATTAGCAGTTTGGAAGCATGGCTGGAGCTAAAAAGGCTGTGGAACCATTTTCAAGGGCTGATGATATAATATAATTAAATCCTCACTTAAATTTCTGAAGGGATTACACGTAAATTCTTATGGAAAATAATTTAAAGAAGTTAATATCTAACAGACCCATCTTTTTCTCTCCAGTGCAGCTAACTGCTCTCTTAGTCCACTGCTTCAAGGCCTTAGCAACAGCAATAGCACTTAGACTTATACACTGCTTTACAGTGCTTTACAGTCCTCTCTAAGCAGTTTACAGAGTCAGCATATTGCCCCCAACAATCTGGATCCTCATTTTACCCATCCTGGAAGGCTGAGTTAATCTTGAGCTAATCAGGATTGAACTCCTAACTGTGGGCTGAGTTAACCTGCAATAACTGCATTTTAACCACTGCACCATCACTGCTGACCAAAATATACTGTTGTAAAGTATCCTGTTTAAGGAAAACAAATGTCTGTCTGTCTCTCTGTCTCTCTCTGTCTCTCTGTCTCTCTCTTTCTTTCTCTCTCCTCCCACCTCCACCCCCTTGTGGGTGGGAGAAAGGGAGGATATATTGTTATAATTGTTGACCAATAACAGTAATAGGACAGTTACCAAGCTGTTGAAGATCTATCTTGAGGATTTGCACATGATGTAAATGGAGCTTCAAGTAACTTGATAGAAGGGGACAGTAGGAAACATCAACAAGGAAAGCTTAAAACATCCCAAAGGGGAAGAGGCTGAATGCTGTCAGCTGAATCTTTTCTCCTTTCTAGCAATGTGATGTGAGGTAGAGCCGAGGTGGCGCAGTGGTTAAATGCAGCACTGCAGGCTACTTCAGCTGACTGCAGTTCTGCAGTTCAGCTGTTCAAATCTCACCGGCTCAGGGTTGACTCAGCCTTCCACCCTTCCGAGGTGGGTAAAATGAGGACCCAGATTGTTGTTGGGGGCAATATGCTGACTCTGTAAACCGCTTAGAGAGGGCTGAAAGCCCTATGAAGCAGTATATAAGTCTAACTGCTATTGCTATTGCTACTGCTATTTTTATATTATGTTCAGCTTCTTAAATTTGTTTTGTCCTGTTAGTTTCCTTAATTTAGAAATAGGATGAAGATTTAAGATTGTTTTTTTACTACCAACCCCAGGAAATGAATCTGCTACATTCAAAATCTATGCCTTAACTGGTTCGCACCTATTCGAGAGAACCGGTTGTTAACTTTCTAAGCAGTTTGGAGAACCAGTTGTTGGAAGAAATCTCATTTTGTTTTTTTCCACTTTACAAGTTTAATCCTGTAAGAAAGGCAGGAAGGAAACATTCTGGTGTTTCTAGCCTAATCTTTATTGCCCTGCTTATATAAACTGCCTCTCTGGTTAACTCTTACTACATTGTAACAGCTAAGCGAAGTGCCCATCGATGTGAGTGACGTTGAGTTGGCCACGTCCACCCAATCACATGACCACCAGCTGGTCATTAGGGCAGAGAACTGGTTGTTAAATTATTTGAATCCCACCACTGGCCTTAACCCTCCCAACACGTGTGACAAATATCCTTCAATTTTGAGTTCTGTACATGGCATTTCAGGTCCAAAACATAGTAGTATGATTTGTATTATTGAAGAGACAATGAGGCTGTGAGAAATCCTTGACACTATGAATGAATGGACCATAGACATGCATCTCTTCTAACAATCTTGTAGTCTTCAATAACCTAATGCCCTTCAAATGTGTTTAGGAATGCAACTGCAAAAATTACCAGCTAGTGTAATTTCTGGGGCAATGAACTCCACCGGTTTGAGGAAGGTTTTTCTAACACATGGATTACAATAATTTCATCACGATATGGAAGCGCGTCTTAATTAATGCAGAACTTATCATTTGTTGACAAGGGAAAAAAAGCTTTCAATAGTTTTTTTAATTAGCTAATGTTGGTGCATTTTGCACGGGACGTGTTTGGTAAAATTGGCCTATTTCTGTAACATTGTTCATTAGGCTACTCTAGTGATAATCAAACTACATAATTTAATTATATTTAGCAAGAGGGGGGTAATGAACTGTATAATAAATATTATTCCTTCATTAACAGCCCTGCATTTAATTTAGATAAGCAAAGCGCCTTGCAAATAGAAAACACATGCTGGCTGCTTTTCCACCTTATTGTTTTGTATTGTATTTTATTTTCTCAGGTTTCAGATTCCTACCATTGAAGACAAATAAGAAATAAAAAAGAAATTAGGTGGATAGTATTGTTTTTATATTGTCATTTATTACTTGGAAATTTTAAAAACTGTATTAGTTTGTAATACGTTCAGTCAATCTTGTTTCATTTTTATTTGAGTCATGCTAAAATGTGATATAAGAATACATTAATATGGACTTAGATTCAAGGATACCACTACATTTGGATAATGAAGAGAATGTTTATATTTATTTTAAAATTATGTTTAAAATGTTTCTTATACTGGTTTTTCCCAATATAAAGGGAATTTGTATTGTATGTATATTAATTTGCAGGTACAAATAAAGTCTTTCAAAAGATTTTTAATATAATAATGAATCAAATCCAATTGACCCTCAATACTCTGCAAACCATGAGCTATTGATGACATCTGAGTGAGAAATCTAATTTATATGCCCACAGATTAGATTGTACATCAGGTGTCAATAACTATATTGTGGTTCTCTTCAATTGTAAATTTGGTAGATTATTGGAGTAGACTTTATGTAGATCTCTTCAGCTTTCCCCCTATTTTATAATTAGTTTAAATGGAACATCCTGGCACATTGTACTTCTTCACTGTATACTTGACTTAGCCAAGTATTAATATTATTTTCCACTATTAAAAGTAATAAAGCTATTAACACACCTATTATAATTGTTTCAATTATTCTAAAATACATCCTTGATTAGAGTTTAGTAAAACTCTTATTAATGGTAAGTCATCCAAATGTTTATTTATCAGTTGCTATATTGTTCAATTTATAGTAATTTTTGCAAACCAAAAGCCCAAATAATGTAATAATGTCTTTAACAGTTACATACCTCACAAAATAGATTGATGGTACAATAACAATTTTACTAACTAAACCTTCCAAGAGATTTATTTGAATGATAATCCACCAACAGTTTTTTCTGAAACTCATATATCTGTTTCTGATATCTGGCAAGCTTTTATCAACAATTATTTTCCATGCTTTTATTTTCCTTTCTGCCATTTTTATTTTTAAATTTTCAGCAAACTTAGGATAGTACTGCTAATACCAATAAAGAAGATTTATTTTGATATAGAATATTTATTTCTCAAGATTTATTTTCTAATTCCCCACTGTATTAATGGGTCCACTACAGTTGCTATTTCTGGAGTAAAAAAGAAGGAAGGAAGAACAAATTTCATATTGATTTCAGAACTATTTTTTCACTTTCTTGACTATGAGGATATTTTGTTATTTCCTATCCAAGAATTAACCAGAATTTGCATAAATTTTTGAACACCATGCAAGACTATGTAGATGTAGACAGCCTTGGCTAAGTCACTGCACATTTCCCAAAACATTACAACAACAGTTCAAGAATGAATAGATTTTTCAAGTACTTAGTCAAATTTACAAATTCTGTCATTGGATTTCAATTTTCTTCCAGCTATTCTTCTCCATCTCATTATGTTCTTATTAATTATTTTCCTATATCAATATATTGTATCTTCAATGTAACTGAACGTTCCATCCCAACCATTCTGTTGTATTATTTTCTGTTAAACTTTAGAGAAAGAATAAATATCATTCGTTCGTTCATTCATTCATTCATACATACATACATACGTACATACATACATATGTACATAAGTACATATGTACATATGTACATACGTACATACGTACATATGTACATGCATACATATGTACATACATACATATATACATACGTATGTATGTATATTTGTCTGTCTGTTTATTTATTTAACTTAAAAGTATACATATTAAGTGAACAAACATTTTTAAATATAATTTCCCCCTCAAAATAGCTTTATTCAGAATCCAGACAGTTTTTTTTCATTTGTTTCCTTTCTGATTCCTCTGTGACACTGTAATATTTACCCATCTATAGGTTTGTTTGCATTTAGTGTAATGCCAGACTGTATCACTTATTCAAGATTTATCTCAAGGTATCCTCTCTGTAAAATAACAGCCTTTCCTGGGGCACAAGCCACTGAAACTAATTGTGGATATAATATGAAATGAAATACTGTTTACACGTCAATGACCAGCAACATTTGAAAAGAGACAACACAAAAGTAAAATCAACACAAAAGTATAATTGATTTAATATGATTGAACAGTAATTGGATAGTCTTTGAAACTCATTCCTATATACTACAACCATGCAATTTCTTTCTACAGTATTTTTCAAGCTCATTGTACTTTTTAGTCTCAAATTCACTTTGAGCTCTGACTTTATAGTGCTGTCCTTATATTTACCAATTCTCATTTCTAAAAAGAAATCTGTACCTTTTTTTCCAGAATGAGTTAACCTTGTGAATGTCCAGAGTTTCTGCTTTGTAACTTGAACTCCAGTAGGACAATATGTGTTTGTCTTCCTATATCATTTTAAACTTTACAATCATTTGCAAGTAAAACAAGACGCCATACTTCTTCTCCTTCATCTGAATGGTCCAGTAAAGCATTTTGCATCTTAACATAGTACACGTTTGTCTACCTGGTAATGCTTTACCTTTATCTGTTTTATCTTATCCTGTATATCTATAATTAAATCCTTCACTTTTTTAAGTTGGTTAGACAATTTTTTTGTTATAGTAGGGTATTCTCATATATTTTCTATAATATCAGTCTCAACAAAGTCAAAGTCAACTTTTGTTGAGATTGCTTTCTTACTCTCTGAAACAGTCATCTATTTTACTGCATGTTCAAGATCTTGTAATTGATTTTAGAGTGGACATTAATGATATTATAATTTATTTTTCTTCTCAAACACAAACATACACTTTGAGGTGATATCATTTGTATATCTGCAATAATTGTCAAGTTTATAGTTTATTAGCTTCTTCTTCACACTATAAAGTGTTAAATCATTGTATTGTGGCTTTCTATCAATGCCCATAAAGTTGTCTGGAATTTTTCTTCTTATTAGTGTCACTAGCCAAGCAGTAAACTTAAACCCTTGTTTCTACATTTTCCAATTTACAGCTACATTTATTTCAAAGTTCAGCTTATCTGGAGTCGTCAGCTGATTCATTTTTCATTCAGTTGTTTTCCAGCAAGCCCTAGTATGTTTCTGACATTGTGATATACCTGCTATTTCACAACAAAAACCATAATTCAGAACAGGATGGAACACAGAATATTTGATTGATCTGAGTTCATGCACAACTGAGCTTTGCGTATAGCTAATATATCTCCTGAAGTAAAGCTGTTTGCCCACAAGTAAATTTTTTGAAACAGTTCAATGCACTTAAGATATAGTAGTTGTTTATTTGCCTGCCTGCCTCTACTCAGAGGGAAAGAATTTAAGCAGCAGCTCCCAAAGCTTCTCTCTTCTTTGCCTATTCAAAGGCTAAGGTTGATGAGATCTTGTCAATGCAGATACTCTTTCATCCAGATACTTTTTTCCCAGCAGATTTGTTTCAGTAAATGTACCCAGCCAAAAATATTCTGAAGCGAAAAGTTATACGTAAAACAGCTATAGGCAATGCACATAGTTCAGCATCTCTTCCTGTATGGCCCTTGGCCATATTGTTGCAGAACCCCTGTAAAAAAAATGAACACATCCCCCCTTATTTATCGATAAAGCAACTTCAAGAAGTGCTTCAGCACCCATCAAGTTAATCTTATCCATTTATTAGATTGATACGTGAATCCACATCTACATTTTAGATAATCCGGTTAGGAAAATGAAACAGAACGTTTCCCAACTGATTAAGTATTTGGAAATGTAAGGCAACAACCTAAACTTTATCCTTACTTATTCCAAATTCTTGCCAGTAGCAATTACCTGCTTCCTCACTTTCTGTTCCAGGACAAAGTCTGCCTCATGTCTATAAGAGCCTTATTACTGTCATTTCCCCATTCGCATCATCACCGGGTTTTGAATAAAGGGTCTTTGTCTGAACTGCATTTCCATTGCAAATGGAGCATGATATTATCAAAGCTAAGGCAGGAAATCAAAGAAAGGAATGGAAGCTCTTGTCGGATGAAAGAGAGAATGGCAACTGCCAAAGGGCATACAGGCAACAGGCAGAGTGATTTCATTGCCGGGGTCTCTGACCTCCAACTAGCAAACTAGATATGCTCTTTGCCATTGGAGTATAGTAAATGCATAAAGCTTTTAGTCAGTGGTAATTATTGATTTTGTACCTAAGATAGGGGACGCCTATGAAATAGCTTGAAGATTAGAAGGAAATGCTGAATAAATCCAGCTGGAAGTTTACATTTGGTAATAAAAGGTGCTTATATAAGAGATAAGCATTGTCTCTTTTTAAAAGTTGTGTTTATAGATATCCCAAAGACAAGGAAACTGCTGCAGTAATGACTATTTTATTAATTGCTATGGGTTACTTTTAAAGTCCAAATAATAAGTTGTTTAAAATACCACCTTTTCTCATATATATTTACCTATCTGTATCTACCAATCAGAAAAGACTTTGCTTTGGAGCCTATTACTATCAGATTCACAACCGGGGGGGGGGGGGACATTTCAGAACCTCCTCAATTTAATGCCTTTAAAAATGTTCAGCTTGGCTACAAATTGTTATCCTATTCTTAACCATTCCCAGCCTGGCTAATCAATGGGTCAGTTGGCATGTTGCTATTGTAAGTACTAATTATGTTTATTTGATGATACGATCTGGGTGCCCTGACTTGTTAGAAGTGAGATATAAATTACATACAGCTTGAAAACAGATGAATAAATAAAATTGAATCATATGAGTGGATCCAGTCGCAGGATCTTTGTGTTGCTATGAAAAATGTGAAAAATAATTTTAAATAGGTTAAACTTTGGTTAGGAAGAAGAAAAAATATTAAAATGCAATCTCTACAAAACCACTACCATCATCATCTTCTTTTAACAACCCCGTAATCCCTTGCAGGGTGGAGTCTGGGTAACTGAATGGAGCTAGCAGAGTGTTTACTGGCCGGATGCCCTTCCTGTCGCCAATGTTAAGTAGATATATTCTCATTGTGCCCAGAGAGAGAGATATCTACCTCTACTTAGGATCTAACTCACAGCCTCCTGATTGTAAAGCGAGAGCTCCACCTCTAGGCCACCGCACCACTCTCTTTATGAAACCACTATGTTCATGTGAATTAGTAGCTGCAGAGCACATCAAGATGATCTCATTTGCTCAGTTTTCCCCTTTTTTCTGTTCACCAGACTGGGAAATAGTTGGACTGAGAAGACAGATATCCTTCTGTTTTTATCCCCTCCCCCCATCACATGAAGACCAAGCATTTTCTGCAATGAAAAGGGACTTATGTTTTAATTGTAGAGATAGGTATAGATTGGGAAAGCAAAACCAATGGAGACATTCCATCTGTCCATTCCATCCATTCCAAGGGTGGGTTCCTACCAGTTCTAACCTCTTCCAGCTCCGTCCCCCCGCCCGTCCGCACATCATCAAGATGAAGAGCGAGAGGAAGAATTCTGGGAGTTGAAGTCCACAAGTCCTAAAGCTGTCAAGTTTGAACATCCCTGTGGTTTTTTTTTCTAAAGGGTTAGGGGTGTAAGGGTCTTGTAACTTGACAGCTTTAAGACTTGCGTGCTTCAAATGCAGAGTTTCTGAGCCAACATTTTGGTTGCTAAGCAAGAGCGTTGTTAAGTGAGTTTTACCACATTTTACAAGTTGGCCACGTCCACCCAGTCACATGGCTGGCAAGCCATTCCCACTCAGTCACATGGCCGGCAAGCCACTCCCACCCAGTCACATGGCCAGCAAGCCACTCCCACCCAGTCACATGGCCAGCAAGCCACTCCCACCCAGTCACATGGCCAGCAAGCCACTCCCACCCAGTCACATGGCCAGCAAGCCACTCCCACAAGCAGGCCACACCTACAGAAGAGGTTCTAAACATTTTTTAAACCCACCACTGATCCATTCCCTGAAATCCTTGATATCACAACTCCTGCTCAAAGAGTGAGTGGCAGCCGCAAGGCAGCTTTGCACAGATTCATCTGGAGCACTGCCACCAGGTCTTAGAACAGGAATCTCTTCATGTTTTCGGTCACCTCAACATTGTATTATTGTAATATGCTTTACCTTCCCTTAAAGATCACCCGGGAGCTAGAAGGAACCAGCTTGGGCAGTGATGGGCATATGAACAGCATGGTCACATGTACCACTACTTTGCTTATAAGAAAATAAAAGTGATTTCCATGACCATTTATTTACTGTAACTTTTGGACTATAAGACACACTGGCGTATAAGACACACGAAGATTTTGAAGAAGTTTTTTTGTTAAAAAAAAGTTTTTGCACTCTGCAAGCTTCCCAAACCCTCTGCACGCCTCATTTGTTTGTGAAAAATGGGGCATGCAGGGAATTTGAGGGGCCTGCAAAGTGCTCCTGGGGGCTGGGGGGCAAAAATGGGCAAAAAATGGCTCGTTTTTCACAAAAATGTTTTTGCAAAAAACAGGGCATGATAATGCTTTGGGAGGCTTGTAGAGTGCTCCTGGAGGCTGGGGATGGGAGGCAAAAATGAGCAAAAAAAAAGAGCCTGTGTTTCATTCATTTTTGCCCTCCCCAGCCCACAGGAGCACTATGCAGGCCTCCCAAACCCTCTTTTAAACCCTCCTTTTTTTTGTAAAGGGCCAGGGTGTCGGGAGGCCAAAAATGCTGTATTCAGTGTATAAGATGCACCCAGATTTTCACCCTCTTTTTGGGGGGGAAAAGGTGTGTGTTATACTCTGAAACATACGGTACTTATATCCATGGTGGCATACAGAGCCCTCTCTATGGGCACATGCACCGTCACCAGCTGGTCTTCAGGTTTCTGGCGCTGAAATGGTTTGCCATTACTGACTTATATCCTCCCTTTATTACGTTTATGAACAACTCAAAGGAGTGAACATATCCCAGCACATCTTCCTCCTCCTATTTTTCTCACAACAATACTGTGAGGTATGCTGGACTGAGAGAGAATGACTGACCCGAAGTCACCCAGATGGCTTTCATGGCTATGGCAGAACTTGAACTCAAACCTTCCTGCTTTCTAGCCTAGTGCCTTAACCACTAAACCCAACTGGCTGTCATATCAAGTCATCATGATTTGGTTTATAAATGGTTAGTAAATCCTAATTTATGCCTAGCATGATGCGTGAAAAAGTCCAATTGCTCCTTATTTAATAAACCACTTTTACATCCACATGTCTGCATGCAAGTGAGGGAGAGAGAGTTGTTAGTATATAGAAAAAGCAAATTTATTAAGGCTCCCCCCCCCCAAATGCTGTGGTTATCTGGGCCATCTTCCTCATGGTAATTGTTATTTGCACAAGAGCACTAATTTGCTTTGCTAATATTTGTTCCCCCACCATTAGCATCACACTCAGTCTAATACTGTGGTCATTAAGTATCTACAATACAATACGATACCAGAGGTGGAAGGGACTTTAGAGGTCTTCTAGTACAAACATTTGCCTAGGCAGGAAACCCTATACTGTTTCAGACAAATGGCTATCCAGCATCTTCTTAAATAGCAGTAGCAGTAGACTTATATACCGCTTCATAGGCCTTTCAGGCCTCTCTAAGCGGTTTACAGAGAGTCAGCATATTGCCCCCAACAATCTGGGTCCTCATTTTACCCACCTCGGAAGGATGGAAGGCTGAGTCAACCCTGAGCCGGTGAGATTTGAACCGCTGACCTGCTGATCTAGCAGTAGCCTGCAGTGCTGCATTTAAGAACTGCGCCACCTTGGCGCTTAAAGACCTCCAGTGTTGGGGCATTCACAACTTCTAGAGGGAAGCGGTTCCACTGATTAATTGTTCTAACTGCCAGGAAATTTCTCCTCAGTTCTAAGTTGCTTCTCTCCTTGATTAGTTTCCACCCATTGCTTCTTGTTCTACCCTCAGGTGCTTTTTAGAATAGTTTGACTCCCTCTTCTTTGTGGCAACCCCTGAGGTATTGGAACACTGCTATCATGTCTCCCCTAGTCCTTCTTTTCGTTAAACTAGACATACCCAGTTCCAGCAGCCATTCTTCATATGTTTTAACCTCTAGTCTCCTAATCATCTTTGTTGCTCTTCTCTGCACTCTTTCTAGAGTCTCCATATCTTTTCTACATCATGGCGACCAAAACTGAATGCAGTATTCCAAGTGTGGCCTTACCAAGGCATTATAAAGTGGTATTAACACTTCACATGATCTTGATTCAATCCTCTGTTTATGTAGCCTAGAACTATGCTGGCTTTTTTGGCAGCTGCTGCACACTGCTGCCTCATATTTAAATGGTTGTCCACTAGGACTCCAAGATCCCTCTCACAGTTACTACTATTGAGCAAGGTACCACCTATACTGTACCTGTGCATTTCACTTTTCTTGCCTAAATGTAGAACCTTACTCTTTTCACCATTGAATTTCATTTTATTAGATAGTGCCCAATACTCAAGTTTGTCAAGATCCTTCTGTATCTTGAGCCTATCTTCTGGAGTGTTGGCTATTCCTGCCAGCTTGGTGTCATCTGCAAATTTGAGGAGTTCCCCATTTATTCCCTCATCCAAATCATTGATGAAGATGTTGAAGAGTACTAGGCCTAAAACAGAGCCTTGGGGTACTCTGCAGCATACTTCCCTTCATGAAGATGCAGTTCCATTGAGGACTACACGTTGAGTGTGGTTGGTCAGCCAGTTATAAATCCATCTGGTGGTGATGCTGTCTAACCCACATTCTTCTACTTTATCTAGTAGTAGGTTATGGTCTACCTTATCAAATGCCTTACTGAAGTCCAAGTAAACTATATTGATGGCATTCCTCTGGTCCACTAATTTTGTCACTTTGTCAAAGAATGCAATAAGATTAGTCTGGCATGATCTGTTTTTGACAAACCCATGTTGGTTTTTGGCTATTACTTTGTTTACTTCTAGGTGTTTGCTAATTCGTTACTTGATTATCTTTTCCAGAATCTTTCCTGGTATTGAGGTCAGGCTGATAGGTCTATAGTTTCCTGGATCTAATTTTTTTTCCCTTTTTTGAAGATGGGAACCACATCAGCTCTTTTCCAGTCCTCTGGCAGTTCCCTGGTGCTCCAGGATCTCTGAAAGATATAGTTCACTGGTTCTGAGATCTCGTCTGCCAGTTCTTTCAGAACACTGGGGTGCAATCCATCCGGTCCTGGTGATTTGAACTCATCTAGGGTAGACAGGTGCTCACTTACTGTTTTCTTCCCTATTTCAATTTGTGTTCCTCATCTGATTTTTGTGGTGTTGTTTTTGATAGGTTGGGCTGTTTTATCCCTTTGTGTAAAGACAGATGCAAAACATGAGTTAAATAGTTCTGCTTTCTCCCTGTTGCTTGTCACCTTATTGCCATTTTCTCTCAGCAATGGACCAATTGTTTCCTAAACATTTTTCTTGGTTTTAATATGTTGGAAGGAGCTTTTTTTGTTATTTTTCACTTTTGTGACAAGCCTTTCTTCATTGTGAGCCTTAGCTTTCCTTACTTCATCTTTACAGGCTCGGGCTATTTGCTGATATTCTGCCTTAGTTATGTCCCCTCTTTCCACTTTTTATACTTAACTTTTTTGTCTTTCAATTTGTCAGAGAGTTTTTTGTGCAGCCATGCTGGGATTTTTGGAGGGAGGGAGCTGTTATTTTTATTCTTCATCAGTATTATGCTAGACTGGGCTTTTGTAATCTCATTTTTCAAAATTTCCTAAGCTTCTTGAGTTGTTTTCCCTTTGAGGATTCTGATCCATGGAATTCTTCCCAAGCTCTCTCTAAGCTTATTGAAATTAGCTCTCTTAAAGTCCAAGACTCTAGTTTGACTTTGTTCTACTACTGTATTTGCATAATGTTGAATTACAATATTGCATGGTCACTTGCCCCCAGGGTTCCTATGGCTCCAACACCTTCTATCATTTCCTCTCTGTTAGTGAGAATTAAGTCCCTTCTCTACTTTTTGGAAAACAAAGTTGTCTGCTAGGTTTGTTAGGAACCTGTTGGATCTTCCACTTGGTGCAGAGTTTGTTTCCCAGTTGATGTCAGGGTAGTTAAAAATCCCCCATTACTATTGTGGTGTGCTTCCTACATACCTTAGTTAGCTGACTAGAAAAAAGTTCATCTACTTCCTCTGCTTGGTTGGGTGGCCTGTAGTATGGATCTACGGCAATGTCATTTTCCCCCCCCCCAACCTTTAATATTAACCCAAATGCAGTCAAGATAGTTCTCATCATTGTTGTGCTCTATTTCTGTAGAGATGTAATTATTTCTTATATATAGTGCAACTCCACCTCCTCTTTTATTTGATCTATTTCTTTTAAATAATTTAAATCCTTCTAGCTGTATGTTCCATTTGTGGATTTCATCCCACCAAGTTTCTGTAATGGCAACAATATCATATCTGCTCTCATTTACTTGAATTTCAAATTCACCCCGTTTATTCCTCATACTCTGTGCATTGGTGTATAGATATTTGAGTCCATTTTGATTGACCCTGTGTTTACTGTCTACATAACCTGTGTAATGCCTGATTGCCCCTAGTTTCTTGCCACTTGTATGATTCATGCACATGGTATGTCACTCACTATTAAATTTGTATTTTTGTATTTTATTTAACATTTATAGGCCGCCCTTTTCCCTGAGGGGACTCAGGGCGGCTTACAATAATGAGGGAAGGGGAGTGAAAGACAAAATACAACAAAAGAAAAGTGAAATAACAAAAAGTGCTAAAACACAACATTCACTCAGCATTCGGGAGGGGCAAGAAAATTATCCCCAGGCCTGACGGGCTAGCCAGGTCTTGAGGGCTGTGCGGAAGGCCTGGACTGTGGTCAGGGTACGGATCTCCACGGGGAGATTGTTCCATAGCGTCGGAGCAGCAACTGAGAAGGCTCTCCTCCGGGTGGTCGCCAGTCGGCACTGACTGGCGGATGGAATACGGAGGAGGCCCGCTCTATGCGATCTGATGGGAAATGCTTGGTTTTGTTTGACAGCAGGAGTGATAATCTTACCCACACAAACATCTATGTTACATGCACTGATAACCCTATGAGGTTTAGATTGCTGGGGACAGAAATGTTCTGTATCAATTAATTCTCTGTCCCCACTGTTCAGTTTAAATGTTTATCCAGAAAATCTGTGAATTTAATGCCAAGTAACTCAGTCCCTTTCTTGGATGGGTGCAAACCATCTCTTTTGTACAGTTTTTCATTGGACCAGCTACAGGCATCATGACTAATAAAACCAAAGCCTTCCCTTTTACACCACTCCTTTAGCCACAAATTAAACTCTGCTACACACTGGCCCTTCCCTTTTTGTTCCTTATATACTGGTAAAACCTCTGAAAAGATAAGCCTACACTACTAAGTTCATACCCCAAGCTCTGGAAATCATTCTTCACAGAAAGTACATCTTTTTGGGACAGATCATTTGTTCCAAGATGTATAATAGCACCAACATCACAGTCCTTACTTGCATTCTTGACTATCTTAAGAATATGCTTCTTGTCTCTGCTGGCAGTAGCACCTGGCAGACACCTGACCTCTTTTAAAACCTCCATATCCTTTCCTAAATTTACATACATTACAATTGAATCACCAACCAGAAGGTGACTTCTCTTTTTGTATACCTTGATCTTCTTCTGCGACTGATGTGTGATACCTAGGCCCCAATTTCGCCTTTCTGAAGAAAGTTCTTCATTTTGGACCATGACCCCCTGATTATTTGAGTCACCATTATCACAGCTACTTTGACCTGTCTCTTTAGTGTCCCCATTAAGGTCAGCAAGGGCGCTATATCTGTTATGCTGGGTCACAGCAAAAGCTTTGTGTTTATGGTTCACAGCTCTCACCCTGCCAGATCCCACGGTTGTCCAGACTGCTCTTCTCCTGCAGGATCTTTGTGGTAGAGGGGGCTGATAGCATGGCATCTCCATAGAGTGGAATGGCGAATTGGGCACCTAATTTCTGCTTGGACAACACAGATTAGAGATTCTAGATAGGTAATCTGTCTATGTAGACTAGTAATTTGTTTACAAAGGGGACAGTATCCAAATTTGAAAAGAGTACTGCTATCTATTGGGCAACGGACTCACAAAATGCTACCAATAAAACAATACAGGTTCAACCAAACTTCAAAGAAAGGTATTAAATTCAACAATAGAAAAATGATCCCTCCAAAAAAAAGGCCCTGATTGGCAGTCCTCTCTAAGTAATTTACAGAGTTAGCATATTGCCCTCAACAATCGGGCTCCTCATTTTACCAACCTTGGAAGGCTGAGTCAACCTTGAGCCTAGTGAGATTCGAACGGCTAAATTGCAGGCAGCCAGCAGGCAGTAGAAGTAGCCTGCAGTACTGCATTCTAACCACTGCACCACTAGATCATGAGAGGGAGAGGGAGGGAGGGAGGGAGGGAGGGAATAGTTTATTGATTGTTTTCCAGTAATTAGTTCCTGGTTTATGTTTACTAAAGTTATTAGTAAATATTATGTTACAAAGAGAACTTAACAGATTTCAGGAGATGCCAACTATCTACTACAATGGGTTCAGTGGTCAATGGCTGCAGGACTCTTAGGAGTACTTAAATGAATTTCTGAGAAAACAAAGTGAGAACAATACGATCAATTCTGGTCCTTCCCAACTTTTCAGGACAAGATGGAGGACAGGTTAGGATACTTTCTGGTGCATTTTATATTGCTAGGATCCCAGTTATGAAATCGATATGCCCACAATAGTCTCATTGAAATCCCTGCTTGTGTCTTTCTTTTATTTTCTGCAGTTTCAACACCTGCTGGTCAAGTGCTATTTGAAATCTCAGGAGAGAAGTAGGGAAGAATGAAAAAGGAAAAGAACAACAGGAACAACATTTTCATTTGAGCTTCAGCTTGGTCCCAGCATGATCTGAACCCAATGTTCATTTATAATGAAAACCATTATTCACGTCTCTTAGTCCTCTAATTTGGATGGAACGGTTTTTCTATCATCCTGAAAGGCATAAAAAAGTGACAAGATGTTTGCTAAGCAAGACACGAAGAATGAAACTCTTGACTGCATAATAAAAGTGCAATTCAAAACATGATGCCAACTCATCAACTCTACTACTTGCTTGTATTAGAACCATACTTGAAATGATCTAATGGCATTTCCATTGAGGAAAAATAAAATGTTCTAGCAATAATGTTAGACGTTGACTTAGAAGCAGCTTTTGGGATAGGGAGTAGAAATTTTAACCAAGTTCAAATTCATATGCATTTCATTTAATGCCCTTTTCTAAAATCCACTTCTTAAGTGCATCATTTTGAAAGTATGTAATAGTAGTTAATTATCCAAACAATTACATTGTTTCTATTTTTTTTCTCACTTGTCAATTTCTTTGTTCCCTTTCTCAGGCAATTACTTCTGTTGTTGTCTTGCCTTGTTACCAAGTGTCACAGTCATTATTTATTCCTTTCATGATGTCCTTTATTGATTATTTTCTTTTGAGGTTTTCATTTGTTTTTTGTTTTAGAAAATAACCTGATGAAAAAGTCTCTTTTCCTATTTTAATTTTTTAAAAGTATAACAATGCAAAAAAGGCAACCATACAAATAATAAGCATGAGAATTTTGCTCCTTATTAGGGCTTTCCTGACTTCTCATTGCAACCCACATATCCCTGCAGAGTCATTCCTAAGGGCTGAAGGATATGCTAGAGCAATATAGCATGGGTCACTAGAATTTATGGAAGCTAGTTTGCTTGTATAAGCAGAAATGCAGGCTTATTGACACAAGTCAGATGACATCAAAGTCAATCTTGGATCAACACTAAGAATCAGGTTCAACTTTGAGGATAATCTTTCTGTTTATATTCAATTCTGGCAGAATCTTCCATCTGGAATTCCTAACTGGATATCTTCTGCCTTCAGCTTTGCATGATATGGCCCAACAACTGTATTTATTCACATTTATGAGCAGCAATAATATAACAAATAGCAAAACTGGCAACAAATTTGTGATTAGGACAAATGCAGAGGTGGGTTCCTGCCAATTCTAACCTCTTCTATAAAAGAGGTTCCACAAATCTACAGTGCCATTTAGAACCGGTTCTAGCTCCCTCCCCCTGCCTGTTCGCACACCATTAAGATGAAGAGCGAGAGGAGGAATTCTGGGAGTTGAAGTCCACAAGTCTTAAAGCTGTCAAGTTTCAACACCCCTGGGTTTTTTTTCCTAAAGGGTTAGGGGTGCAAGGGTCTTGTAACTTGACAGCTTTAAGACTTTATAATCTCTTGATTTCAGGCTCGAGGATGTAACTCATGCGAATTGCATCACACCATCTTGTTCCACACTGCATCATTTCCTTTGTGACTGTTTTCTCTGGGACAGTCGTTGATCTGTGATGGTGTATGATACTCTTTCTTTTCAGCTCCCAGAGGGAGATTTGATCTATCTCCTGGGAAAGAAAGAACATGAAACTGAAATGAAATAATCATCTGAACGTGATCCAATATCGTATTGGCAGGAATGTAGCGTATTAAAAAGCAATTAAGAGTGCTAGGAGCCATATGATTAATTACAAAGCCAAAAATCACATATTGATCATAAAAAGTAATTGGTATAATTAACATACTCTAATTACATAACCATTATTAAGCCTCTGAAAATTTTCTGGAGCTTTGACTGCATGACTGAAAACCATTTATTATATATTATATTATATTAATTTAACTGTTAGCGTACTATTGCAGGACACTGGATTTTCCACCTCATAGATCATTTGAATGGGACATAAGGGTAAAGTTTTTTTAAAAAATAAATCCCTTCACTAGCACCCACCATCATGGTGGTTTCTTGGCACACATGAAAATGTTTTTCCATTCCCTTCTTTGAGCATGTTTTTTCAGCTTCCTAATTTAGTTTAACCTTCTGTTGGGCTTTCTAAACCAGCCAAGGTCAGTTTGGACTGCTACCTGCTGTGATGATTTGGGTGTGGCAAATTCTAAGTTCTTGGATCTAAATAAGAAATTTATTTCAGTTGGCAACTGCGTCTAAAATTTGACAAAAGCGTTGTAAAAGAAATATTGGGAAGTTTCACCATGGAGATATTTGGATTTTTTAATATATTGTTCTTAGCAGTAATTGTATTGTCTGTATTTTCTTTCTTACATTTTTCTATTTTAGTTTTCTGTCTGAAAAATGGGAATGTAAGTTGTTCACATTCCTTCTGGGCTGGAGCAACATATAAGTTCAGTAAATCAGTAAGCAGATGGATTCCATCCATTTTAAATACTTGTGTGCTGTTTCCCATCTTGGAGTTGCCCTCGATGGCCATTTTCCTATTAGGGTTCACATATTACAGTGTCACCCAGCAATTACTGTAGCAATAAAAAAGCATGTCTTCATTACTGTTTATTGGTATAGAGAGGGCTGCTGTAAATCACAAATGAGGAAATGTCCTACGGGTGTCTAATGAGCTGCTTTAAGTAATTTCTAGTAGAAAATGATATTGGAATGAATGAATGAGTGAATGAGAAGGCCTTTTCAAACTCAGTGGAATTTTTCTTTTTAAAGTCCTTGAGAACATTATTCATTTTGGACAGCATTTATACATCTCACTGACAGTATCTAAAGCTAAATCCAGTCGTTTGTCATACTGTCACTTCCTGACAATCCATTTCAAATTTTCATTCAAATGATTCCCAGGAGGACTGCTGAGAACGATACTCAATGCGGAATATCAGGAACCTGTTCAGGCAAAAAATGGATGTTTCTCTATCATTTCATTATTAGTATTATTATCCTTTCTGATCCTATGATTCAATAGACTCAAAATGTTTTGATATCCAAATAGATCTGATAATGGTTTGGATCAATATAATATATTTAACTGAATATTAAAAGCTAGAAAACATTATCTGATTATCTGAAAGTACCCAGAATGTATGACAGGAATGTGCAATATATCTGGAGCATGGTAGGTAGGAGAACTCTGTGTTAGATGAGAAATCCCAAGAACCCTTTCTCCAGTGCTTTTCTGGTAACACAGAAAGAAACAATACTTATGGACATGCATTATAATAATCAACTTTTAAACTTTCTTGACAGGTCTTTTCTACCCATTTAAAAAAGAAAGGGAAATGAATGGAAGACCCTTCTGTATGTCGTCTCCTTTCTCCGGTCTGTTGGAAGCTGAAATAGATTAGATCAGGTTTCCATTAAACTATATCCAGATAATGTAATGTCTACAGGGGTTGTACCACATACAACTACGGAAAGTGGTGAATGTGCCAACTGCCAAGAGGAGTCGTTTTCTTTTTCTCTCTCTTCCTTTGATATTCTTTTGGCCATGTTTGTACAACCTTGATGACCATACCCAATCATTTATCTCAACTTTGTTGCCTGCTGCATGCTGTTAGGCATATGAGCCATGGTGGCACAGTGGTTAGAGTGCAGTACTGCAGGCTACTTTTGCTGACTGCCAGCTGCCAGTTTGGCAGTTAGAATCTCACCAGCTCAAGAGTGACTCAGCTTTTCATCCCTCTGAGGTGGGTAAAATGAGAACCCAGATTGTTGGGGGCAATGGGCTGACTCTGCAAAACTGCTAAGACATGGCTTCGTAAAGCACTGTGAAGTGGTATATAAGTCTAAGTGCTAAGTGCTATATTCTGAACCACAGGCATGTATGGTGGTGGGAGGGGAGGCTGAAATGTACCTCAGGAGGTTGCAATGCGAACTGTCCCTGACATATTTGTAGGCGCAACTTGAACACAAAAGGGCAGAGCTTAACTGCAACAACAAAATGCATATATCATCACTCTGTATTGATGATGATCTATCATTCGGCAGTCATAACTACTGTTCTCCAAGTCTTAGAAGATTATCTCCTGTCTCATTTTATTTCATCAGAGGAAAAAATGAAAAAAAAAACCTCCCAGGAGTTCACAGTAGGCTAATCGATGACTTGGTCTTCTCTTTCTAAAGATCAGAATCAATGAGTTGCAGAAGCCTTATGAAATCAGAACTGCAAAAAATTTGGCAAACGCCACATATAAGTGTATTTTAATACTCTTGATTTACTATTTAAGATGTCTAAAATTTAACCACTGAAAGCAAGAGTGGGATAACAAACACAAAGTGGCAAAGGCCACTAGGTGTGTTTTGCAGTATACTTTTCATTGTTTTCATTCTCTTTAACCATAAACTCCTGAGGTGCTATATAGAAATAAGAGGCCACTAAGAAAGTAAATTTAAGCTAATGCTGCCTCCCAGTGGTTACATAGCATTATCACTATACCTTGAAACTAAAGCATAAATAAGTCAGTGTTTTATTTAACTTACCCTAAAGTTTCATTTATCCTGAAGGTCAGACTCCGAAATTGACAGATCTCAATATTTATTTATTTATTATATAGCATAGAGCATATGGCATAGAGTAATAAAACTATACAGAAGGAGCACATAACACTATAGTACACATATGATGGAAATAAGTAAACAATTGTGTAATTCAGAGGTGGGTTGCTCCCAATTCAGCCCAGATCAGGAAAACCGGTAGTAGAAGTGGCGGGAGCCTCTGCCCACCCCAGACACTTCTCCGCATGTGCAGAAGCTGCACGTGTGTGCAAGGTGTGTGAACGTGCCCAAACCAGTAGTAAAAAAATTGGGAATCCACCACTGGTGTAATTGAAGAAGGTATACTAGGTTATAGGTAACATTTTATACAATACAATAGCAAAGTTGAAAGAGACCTTGGAGGTCTTCTAGTCCAACCCCCTGCCTAGGCAGGAAACCCTATACCGTTTCAGATAGATGGCTATCCAACATCTTCTTAAAGACTTCCAGTGATGGGGCATTCACAACTTCTGGAGGCAAGCTGTTCCACTGATTAATTGTTCTAACTGTCAGGAAATTTGTCCTCAGTTCTAAGTTGCTTTCTCTCCTTGATTAGTTTCCACCCATTGCTTCTTGTTCTGCCGTCAGGTGCCTTGGAGAATAGTTTGACTCCCTCTTCTTTGTGGCGACCCCTGAGATATTGGAAGACTGCTATCATGTCTCCTCTAGTCCTTCTTTTCATTAAACTAGACATACCCAGTTCCTGCAATCGTTCTTCATATGTTTTAGTCTCCAGTCCCCTAATCATCTTTGTTGCTCTTCTCTGCACTCTTTCTAGAGTCTCCACATCTTTTCTACATCGTGGTGACCAAAACTGAATGCAGTATTCCAAGTGTGGCCTTACCTAGGCATTATAAAGTGGTATTAATACTTCGCGTGATCTTGATTCTATCTCTCTGTTTATGCAGCCTAGAACTGTGTTGGCTTTTTTGGCAGCTGCTGCACACTGCTGGCTCATATTTAAATGGTTGTCCACTAGGACTCCAAGATCCCTCTCACAGTTACTACTATTGAGCAAGGTACCACATATACTGTACCTGTGCATTTCGTTTTTGTTGTCCAAATGTAGAACCTTACTCTTTTCACCATTGAATTTCATTTTATTAGATAGTGCCTAATGCTCAAGTTTGTCAAGATCCTTCTGTATCTTGAGCCTATCTTTTGGAGTGTTGGCTATTCCTGCCAGCTTGGTGTCATCTGCAAATTTGATGAGTTCCCCATTTATTCCCTCATCCAAATCATTGATGAAGATGTTGAAGAGTACTCGGTCTAAAACAGAGCCTTGGGGTACTCCACTGCATGTAGATGCAGTTCCATTGAGGACTACACATTGAGTGCGGTTGGTCAACCAGTTACAAATCCATCTGGTGGTGATGCTGTCTAACCCACATTCTTCTACTTTATCTAGTAGTAGGTTATGGTCAGTGGTGGGTTTCAAAAATTGTTCGAACCTATTCTGTGGGTGTGGCCTCCTTTGTGGGAGTGGCTTGCTGCCCATGTGACCGGATGGGAGTGGCTTGCTGCCCATGCCGACGACACTTGTCATAACCACCTTAAATTATCTCACACACAGCACTGGCATGCATAAGAATATGATGTAAACTTATTTTTTAAAAGGCATCTTTGGTTTAGGTTAAAACAACTTCAACACACGCAATGTTCTGATTGCACCACAAATGCAGTAGTTATCCTTACCTTTCACAGAGGCACTGAGTTTTATAAATATGAGCATGATAGTGTAGAATAATCATATCCAAAGACCAGTGGTCGGTTTCAAAAAATTTTGGAACCTCTTCTGTAGGTGTGGCCTGCTTTCTGGGTCCACTGGTGGAACCTCTTCTAACCGGTTCGGTAGATTTGACGAACTGGTTCTACCGAATAGGTGCGAACTGGTAGGAACCCACCTCTAGTTATGGTCTACCTTATCAAATGCCTTACTGAAGTCCAAGTAAACTATATCGATGGCATTCCTTGGGTCCACTAATTTTGTCACTTTGTCAAAGAATGCAATAAGATTAGTCTGGCATGATCTGTTTTTGACAAACCCATGTTGGCTTTTGGCTATTACTTTGTTTGTTTCTATGTGTTCGCTAATTTGTTGCTTGATTATCTTTTCCAGAATCTTTCCTGGTATTGAGGTCAGGCTGATAGGTCTGTAGTTTCCTGGATCTGTTTTCCCCCCCCTTTTTTGAAGATGGGAACCACATCAGCCCTTTTCTAGTCCTCTGGTAGCTCCCTGGTGCTCCAGGATCTCTGAAAGATATAGTTCAGTAGTTCTGAGATCTCGTCTGCCAGTTCCTTCAGAACCCTGGGGTGCAATCCGTCCGGTCCTGGTGATTTGAACTCGTCTAGGGTAGACAGGTGCTCACTTACCATTTTCTTCCCTATTTCAACTTGTGTTCCTAATCTGATTTTTGTGGTGCTGTTTCTGATAGGTTGGACTGTTTTATCTCTTTGTGTAAAGACAGATGCAAAATATGAGTTAAATAGTTCTGCTTTCTCCCTGTTGCTTGTCACCTTCTTGCTATTTTCTCCCAGCAATGGACCAATTGTTTCCTTAACCTTTTTCTTGTTTTAAACCTGTTGGAAGAAGTTTTTTTGTTTGTTATTTTTTACTTTTGTGGCAAGCCTTTCTTCATTGTGAACCTTAGCTTTCCTCACTTCATCTTTACATGCTCGGGCTATTTGCTGATATTCTGCCTTAGTTATGACCCCCCTTTCCACTTTTTTTTACTTATCAATGTATTTTAAAATACATTGATTCATAAGAATAGAATAAGTGTTCTATATATTAGTATCTAGACCACTTATCCAATTAAACATAGTATTTCTTAGTTGGAGAAAGTCTGCTTTCCCTCCTGTATAATTCTCAAATGGCAGCTAGTCTCCATGTCATAAGTAGCAAACCCGTCGCATCACATTGCCATCATATAATGTTTCATAACATTTTTCCCATTCGCGGATCTAGGGTGGGCGTGGCCTGCTCATGACACATCCGGCCATTTGACATCCCTTCCTATGTGTTCCAGGGTCTGACAAGGAGCACTACTCATCTCAGTGACTACATGGCTTTGGAAAAACAGACTTGATTGCCTACAAATCGTGGCTGCATGAAGATTAAAGAGCAGAGAGGGATAGAAGGTTATCTGGGATCCCTAAACTGCAATCAAACAAAGCATCCTTCTATTTACTCCAAAACAGAACTATTTACAGTCCCAGTAAAGAGGACAAGTGGTCCTTTTGCACAACAAAGTTAACTGAGATTTAATTTTTCATGTGAACTTCTCCAGTTTCAGCCTTCTGTTTATCCCCACCCCCACCCCACCATGGTCACGAAGGAGAGAAGTAAAAGCCAAAATGGCAACAAAAGTGGAAGTCCCATTTTTTTCAGGCTATCTCTAGGACCTAGACTATTCCCAAAATGGGGAAAAATTAGTCGACTCCCACTTAGCTTTTTGGAAAGCACAGTTGAACAGGTGAAACTATATTATTTCCAAATGACTTTTCAATTATTGGCCTTCAAAGGGAGGCGAGTGCCTCGTGAATCTCACTTTACATTTTGCAAAATTGTCCAGAATTTCTTCAAAACAGAGAACAACTAATGACAAATCTACTTTCACAGTATTATGAGCTTGGATCTCTATTTCATTGTCTTCACAGTAAGATATCAGGATACTTGTCTACTTCCTACCCAACTATGTTTTGTGACTAAATAAACTGAGGAATGATCTCTCTTTTTTTTAAAGATATTAAGAAACAAATACTGTAGGCTGATCTGGAGAAAAATCTTCCCTTTTGTGATGACAAGCTGTTAGGACTCGCAGGATCAGCCTCTGCAGTGGCTGTGGAAATAAGTACCATTTTAGAACAGATTAGAACAATTATGACATTGACAAACATTTTTAGAAATGTAAGGAAGCTGTAGAGAAAACTCCCAGGACAGTATAAGGTAAATATGATGGAACCGTAGGAATGGACAGGGAATGAACTCTAGAAGAGAGCCAACTTCCACTCTTGATAAGAACTAGTCTTTGTGCAATTTTTCACAGCAAGATCAGGAAAATGTTTTCCTCTGGCATTCTTATGATCGTCATGCTGGCAATGTTTCATAGATCAATAACAGATGAAGTAGGCAGGGCCAAAGCAGAGATGTGCAGGTGCATATACAGTAGAAAGTTTAAAGGTATTAGTAATAAGCAACATTAAATCATTCATTTTAAAAAAAATGTTATATAAGACGCTATGATGGATCTCATCAAAGGTTCATGTAGTTCAAGATACTGGCTTTTTTTTTTTTTTTTTTAAAGAGTATTATGCACATGGAGGCAGACATACAAGCTGATAAAGCTAACATGACTACAGTAGTCATTATTAATAGCTGGTTCCTCTATCTTTTTTTTCTTTTAATGATCTTGGGGTGACTGAATGCTGTTGAACTTTTACTGGTCCTGATGTCCATGCAAAGCTCACAGCAGATATTTTCTCTTTGTGCCCAGAGAGAGAAATACCTAATGTTACCTAGAATCAAACTCACTGTCAGCACTCCTCCATTGAATAATTAGGAAAGAAAACCACGAGACTCCATTGATAGAAATCAAGTGTACTTTTACTAATTATAAACGATCAGAAGCGTAGCAAAGCGAAGACTGATTATTTAGGCGCGAAAGCAAATGATATATAGAATAACCCATTCCCCACCCCTTGGCATCCCAGTTACAGTCCAGTCATAATTCTCCCAAGTGTCAGGTGCGAGATAACTTCGAAAGGCATCACCAAGATGGAATGTCGGTGCCGTTGGCCTTGGCTGGAAACCTCCTCCGCATGCGCAGTAAGACAGGCAGCAGAACTCCAGAATCTTCCTCCAGCACAATTAGTAATTCCCTCCCAAATACCATGCCCCCCTCCCCATTTCAATGGCAGCCGAAGCAGCAGCAAAGCAGAGGCTGACACTCACAGTCTCCTGTTTGTGAGGCAAGAGCTCCACCTCTAGGCAACCATGCCTTTCAGCTCTCTCCTCTATTAATTTGTTCTAATTTCATTTAAAACTTGTTCTCCCCCCCACCCCATCCTGGAAATAAAGGATAATCCAGCAGTTACTAATTTCTATTCCTGTTGTGTTTCAATTCCAGAAAAACTTCTTTGAAGAATCACACTTTTTTTAAAAAAAAAAATACTTTCAAACCATCCCACTTACAACCCCTGTTACTGCAAAGCCTTAAGATTTTTGCCCAGTTTATAAAATCTGGGTCCCCATTTCAATGGTTTGAAAATGTAACATTTGTTCTTACATAAAATGTACGCAGCTGAATTCTAAGATGGCTGCATTCTATCCCATTGGGTGGTAAGTGCTATAGAGAGTTTCTCCTATGACAAAATAGGAGGTGAGATACCCAATGTTATTTATACATATTTCTGAGGTAAAGGAAAAATGTCATTCATGGTAAAAAGCCAATTTTTGGCAATAGAACATATGCAAGGGACAGCCATCATACAACAGAAAATAGAGTTGGAAGGGACCTTGGAGGTCTCCTAGTCCAACTCACTGTTCAGTCATCAGACCCAACACCATTTTAGACAAATGACTGTCCACTCTCTTCTTAAAAACCTCCAGTGATGGAGCAATGGCTTTTTTGTGTGGCTACAGCACACTACTGACTCATATTTAATTAGCTGTCCACTAGGACTACTAAATCCCTTTCACAGTTACTGCTATTGAGCCAGGTATCACCTATTCTATACCTGTGCAATCATTTTTTCTTGCCTAAGTGTAAACCATACTTTTTTAACCATTGAATTTCTTTTTGTTGAACAGAGCGCAGTCTCCAAGTCTGTCAAGATCCATCTGGACCTTTAGCCTATGCACAAGGCATCTGTGACAATACTTCTGACTAAGGAAGCTTGTGTAAGAGTCATGTACTATAATTTGCATCTGCTACTTCAGTTGTATACTGAAGATACATTCCCTCCCAGGCGTTCTGTTTGTCAGGTTTTTAATGATGTTATTACTCTGCAAAGGAAGAGCTGATTAGAAGTCTCTCAGAGATTCTACCTCACCGAGTTTTCAATTCATTTTCATATTTAATTGGGAAAGCTGCTTCCAAGCAGAAATTTTCCTTGATTCCCCAAGGTGATGAAATTAGAGCCTTACAAAGATTTTCTGTAAGCTTGTAGAACTTGCTGAATGTCCCATACATACAGTCATACTGATGTTTCCATCCAAAATGAAATTATACCAAGACAGGACCAGACATATTGCTATTTAAGGTGAAAGCAATATGGATGCCCCACTCTCCAATACATGGAGAGACAAATAGAAACTTCTTTCAGTATCAAGATTTGTTGCAAATATCTAAACAACGGATGAAATGGCACAGACCTGCCATGTAATAATGTGCAATTATCATGTCCCTAATATGCCTCCTCTTGTGAAACTTGTTCAGAGGCAGCACTGCTATATGATAACATGGCCACAACAGCATAACACACACTTGTTACCATATGTGCAAGAGAGAATGTCCTAGTTAAGCCCATTTGCTTGGCATAAAGGTTTTCCCTATCTACAATGCCTTGGCACTTAGAGAACACAACTAGATGATTCTGTCTTTCCTGAAAATATTTCTGTTGCTAAGATACCAGTTCAGGAGGATGCTAGATTTAATGCCACTCTCTCCTTCTGCCTGGAACTGTTGTCAGAGTCAATTGCTGAATAATAAAAGCTAGCGTAATTTAGCCACTGTTATTGTCATTAAAAGTCAACTCTTTTAACTGAAAAGTTTGAGTACTTATAATTACTGTATAGGGTCTCTTTATTTTTATTTCTATATCTGGTAGCACACTGTGAAATGTACAAAACAAAGGGATTTCCTAAAATCTCTATCCTAACAAAGCAGAATAAAGCAGGCAAAGCAGGAAAAACACACCTGCCCAGTCGAAATCCCCCCCCCCCAAACTAGCAAGGCAGAAAATCCATGAACACAGTGCTGCATATTTACTATCTTCTTCACAAAATAATATGCAATGAAAAAAATTGTTGTCTCTTCATGTCCCAACATCTGTGGCCTGGTATATCTGCCTCTCTGGCTGGATTTCATATGTGATAGTAAATATATCTTACTTACCTATGTTTGGTTTAATAAAACTCAATTTGGATGGTGGTTCCATACAACACATTAAGCTGTAATTTATTTATCACACAATAATGTAACACCTTCCCCTTTTTTGCCTCAGAATTTTATACAAACCCAGTTTTTATCTTAAAGTAAAGCTGGTCCTAATTATTCAAGAGTGGAGATTAAAGCAAACAGTATTACAATGATAAACAGTGAATACAAAAGCCCAGAAAATACATTCCAATGCTATCTTGAAATAAAAGTATTAAAAAAAAAAGATGAGAAGGGGATTTACTGGCAAAAGAAAACTTAATCCTTTTGTCCCAAATAATAATTATGTCTTAAAAGATTGAATTCCGTGTCTAACTAGTAGCCAAAAAGGGTTGAATGATGAGGGAAAAAATCATGAATAGATGAAATACAAAAATACAAGAATACAAGAATAGATGAAAGGTGTGATGGAAGCAGGGTTAATGACAAATTTGTGAATCACTAGGAAAAGTGTCTTTTACAGACCCATATGTAGCTTACTAAGAGTGGTGTGATTTCATACATAGGTTTCAATTAGCCACAAGACGACACATTGCCTAGGTCCTGTGAAAGTTTTATCAAGAGTTAAGAACAAGTAATCTGAAAATAGGAAAAGCCAATAAAATCAATATGTTCTACATTGTCTTAAGTCATATATTCTAAAATTAAGTATACCTTAATTGTTACTACTTTATTATGTGTATATTTCTACAACTTATTCCTGTAACTTACTAAAGAATATAAACCCAAGGAATATCTTTATATCTGTAGGCAACTATAAAGACATCCAATGAAGTTATATGACAATAAATGTGACTTGGGCCAACAAGGGTCTTAATGTTGTCCTGAATTCTATTGCTGTAGATAAGTAAAAATAATTTGTAGTAGTTCATAGCTTGTGTGCATTTGCATGTCAGCCTGGGTCCATCATATAAGAATAGGTAAAAAATCCGGCATGCTGAAGGGAATACCAGATTATGTATCTTTAGGGGTCATTTTAATTATCCTAAAATGCTTTGGAGATATGAAAGCCAAGAAATACTTTAGAAAATTAAGATTATTGGCCTATAGTAGCCATACTGGGTGCTTCAGAATTACAGAATGGATCCAGAAAGTCTATAAACTTGGGCGATAACTCCATTACATGGGGGCAATATGCTGACTCTGTAAACCGCTTAGAGAGGGCTGAAAGCCCTATGAAGCAGTATATAAGTCTAACTGCTATTACATTGGATACTGGTACAGAAATAAGAAGGAAGATGATCTAGATTTATGAGCCCTATCTACGCTCATAGCCTTTTTATGGAATTACATAGGCCAGAGTGTAAGTAAGCTAGCTACCATCACTTCTAATTTGAGCCCAGTGTCTTACAAATGGATTAATCTGAAGAGTGCCAGTTTAATATTGTATCTTGCACCATTTTATTAGCACTCTTTTTTACTATGACCTAGTTTGTAGCAGGTGTTGAACAGATACTTTTTTTCCAAATTACACAAACATGCTAAAAATATGAATATGCCCCAACCATTACAGCAAAAGTATAAAATAGAAAATTATACCAATTCTAGCCCGTTTAAAGTACTAGGATAGATGAATGGGTATAAACCTGATGTATATTCTCCTTACTTTTAGAATGTGTATAGCAAAGATGATAATCCTTTACTGTGACAACTGACCTGTTTCTTTCCCATAACATGAAACATGATTTAAAGAAAAAATATATATATGAAGGATATTTTCAAAAAGAAGAAGATATATGAAGGATCCTTCTAAAACAATAGCTATTTTTAACAGACTATTTTCTAAACCTTTAAAATATGTGTACAGGATGATCCTCATTTATTTGGACAAACATTTCATTGGCTCACATTATGCAAAATTATAGTTTACTGAACAAGAATCAAGTGGATGAATTCACATAGAAAAATGAACAAACCACAAAATGGCTTACCAAATTGTATGTTCTTGCGGTTATTGTGTTTTAGTACTTTGAAAGTTGCATCTTTAAGTTTATTTCAAACCACGAAGTATCTTCTAATTAAACTTTGCTATACTTCCTTAACTAGAGTGACCAAATACCTCTAAATTATAGGGTTCTTCTACCTACAATGATAGCATAATATAAGGAATGTGATTAACTCATGTGATTAGTCTTCTTGCAATATAGATAGCCCTTGACTTTTGACCACAATTGAGCCCAAAATTTCTGTTGCTATAGAAAACATTTGCTAAGTGAGTTTTGCCTCATTTTGTGACATTTCTGGCCACAGTTATTCAGTGAATCACTACAGTTGTTAAGTTAGTAACATGGTGGCAAAGTGAATCTGATTTTGCTTGTCAGAAGTATGAAAAGGGTGATCTATGACCCTGGGACACAGCAACTGTCATAAATATGAGTCAGTTGTCAAGTGTTCTGAATTTTGATCACATGACTACAGGGATGCCGCAATGGTTGTAAGTGTGAAAAATTCATAAGTAACTTTTTTTCAGTGCCGTTATAACTTTGAACAGTCACTAAATGAACTGTTCTAAGTTGAGGTCTAACTGTACTGTGGTATGTGAAGAAAAGAAAGGCCTAACTCTGTGGGATGAGTAATGGTTTGGAGAAGTGGGGAAGACATTTCTACAACTACCGGGGCAAAAACAGAGTCCCTATAACTCCCTCCTCCCTCCCTCTCTCCCTCCCTCTCTCCCTCTCCCCTTTATCTTTGTGTCTCTCTGTGTGTGTCTCTCTCTCTGTCTCTCTCTGTCTCTCCCCCTTCTCCCTCCATATTTGTATGTAGGATTCTGGAATGAGGTGGAAGCACCTACCAACAAGGTGATTCCGGGTTGAAAGGATTAGCCTATGACATTACTGTTGTCCAGGGGATGCCTGGGGAGGGCCCTTTCATGTCCCTATTATTTTACCACCAAAGTGGTACCTATTTATCTACTTACATTTGCATGCTTTCAAGCTGCTAGGCTGGCAGGAAATAAACTTATCCTTTTCTTGATGTGTAGCATCAGGATGAAATGGGAGTTGGGAGCCTGGAAGGGGGCGAAACCTGTCTAGGTTCTGCTGGAGAACAGGTTGAAATGTCCCTCCCCTCCCCCACCAAGAAGCATCACACAATGAGAGGGAGAGATGCACCCATGTAGTCGAGAGAAGGAGAAACTAGGTGGTATAAGGACTGAATTTGACAAAGCAAGAACCAGCACTGCTCAGTCCAGACTTCAAATTTGTCCAAAGTCCTGTTTGGGGTTTCAAAAGTTGTGATGCGATGTACAGTATACATAAATATGATTATCTGCATATAATTTGATTGGGAATTTTAAGATTCTAATATTTAGAAAGACCTCATGTCTATAATATCACACTTCGATTTGGAAGTTCTTTCCCTGAGACAGAACACTATCTTGAAATACGTAGGACGTGTAGAATGTTGTCTAATTAAAATCATACCGATGGAACTATTTGCATCAGCAGAACGGAGAAGGGAGTTGTTTGCAACTCCTTTCCTTAAAGATTAGAGGGGCCTCTCAGATATGATGGTGTTATATGAAGGAAGATTGTCACACTGCCTGCAAGCAGACAATTGCTCATGCCCTGTTGGATTTAATTCCAGTTCTTCAGCAAGTAATTAACTATTTTTTTTGGCTTTTTAAAAAACAGAATAATGTCTGAAAATAGATTGCTTTGTTGAACCACCCAACGGCCCACAGATTCATTTGCTGAAAGGCCTCCGTCCATAAGCCTAATCAAGTCCATTATTCACCAGCTTATTCTGGAGCTTCAACCAAAGACCAAGCAATCATGTTTAACCTGATCCTGCTTGTATTTATCAGCATGGAAGAACCATTAGCTTCTTGGAATTTGTCCAAATGCACAAATAATTGCAAAACTACAGCAAAAACCTTTATTCTGAAAGCTACGTACTTACTCACAACCTTTAAAAAATGTGATTAGATGGCAAAAGCTGTAGTCACAAATGTATGCCCCCTTGGGATACATTTGATAGCATTCAAGAGAAAAGGTTGCTCATTATGAAAAGAATTAGGCTACAAATAATTTGTGCAAGAGGAAGACGTTAGCATATTTGAATAAGACTGATTCAATTGAAATATCATATTAAAAATATTAACCAATTTAAAACTTAAGAATAGCCGGTAAATAACAACTTTAATGTTCCAGAATCTTTCTAGCATTCAGTAATCGAAAACATCTCATTTTACCTTTGCACAACACAGCTAGTCATCAATTTACAGCAGTTCATTGAATGACTGTTCAAAGTTACAACTGCAGTGAAAAAAATGACTTCTGACCATTTGTCACACTTACGACTATTGCAGCATCCCCATGATCATGTGATCAAAAATTCAAGATGCTTGGCATTTGACTCACATGTATTTGTATTTATATTTGTATTTAATAGATTTATAGGCCGCCCAATCCCGGAGGACTCCGGGCGGCTTACAGAAAGTAAATTATAAAAAAAAATAAAGAATTAAAAAACAGAGAAGACAGATTAAAACCTCATCATGCACCCAATTTGGTCAGGGCTGGACCTCAGTCATGAGGTCAACAGCCCCAGGCCTGCCGGAATAGCCAGGTTTTGATAGCCTTTCAGAAGGCCATGAGAGTGGGTAGGGTCCGGATCTCTGGGGGTAGTTCATTCCATAGGGTCGGAGCGGCTACAGAGAAGGCCCTCCTCCGGGGAGCTGCCAGCCAACATTGTCTGGCTGACGGCACCTGAAGAAGGCCCACCCTGTGCGATCTTATCAGCCATTGGGAGGTATGCGGCAGTAGGCGGTCTCGCAGGTATCCAGGTCCTAAGCCATGTAGGGCTTTAAAGGTAATGACCAGCACCTTGACAGTTGGAGTGTCCTGGGGGCATCTGACTCATATTTATGATGGCTGCAGTCATGTGATCACTTCTTGTGACCCACTGACAAGCAAAGTCAATGGGAAAACCAGTTTCATTTAATAACTGTAAAGGTAAAGTTTCCCCTCGCACATATGTGCTAGTCGTTCCCGACTCTAGGGGATAGTGCTCATCCCCATTTCAAAGCCAAAGAGGCAGCGCTGTCTGAAGACACCTCCGTGTTCATGTGGCCGGCATGGCACCAAAGGCACACAGAACGCTGTTACCTTTCCACCAAAGGTGGTTCCTATTTTTCTACTTGCATTTTTACATGCTTTCAAACTGCTAGGTTGGCAGAAGCTGGGACAAGTAATGGGAACTCACTCTGTTATGCGGCGCCAGAGATTCGAACCACCAAACTGCTGACCTTTCTGATCGACAAGCTCAGCATCTTAGCCACTGAGCCACTGCATTCCATTAACAACTGTGTTAGTAGCTTAACGACTGCTGTGATTCATTTAACAACTGTAAGTGAAATGGGGCAAAACTCACTTAACGAATGTCTCACTTTGCAACAATTTTTTTTGCTCCATTATGGTCATAAGTCGAGGAATTCCTGTACTTTCAGAAAAACAAAAGTGAAATTTTTACTGAAAAGTTATACAGGCAATGAACAGTTGAAAATAATGACCCCCCCCCTTTTACGTAAAAGAAACTGGGGTAGCTGCTGAGGGCATAGTTTCCCCACTATGGTATATAGCTCTCCAAGTAAATACTGTATCTGAATATAGCTAAAATTGCCAAATTTGGGGTAATAAGAACCCGTAAATTATTCTAATTGGCTTCAATAGATTAGGAAGGAAAACTGCAGCTGAGTCATCATCTTTTGAGGTAGAAATGAGGCTAGTTCTGAAGGTTTAAATCCACATGCCAACTGTTACTATGTGATGGTTTCTATAGCAATTAATAACCAAGGAGAAGTTTTGCATCATTTTTCAGCCTGGTTATCACCTACGTAATATTTCTACACTGCATCCCAATAAACATGAGACTAAGTGCAGCTTTTATTCTATCCATAGGAGCAGTCCCGAACAGAATTATAATAGAACATTCTTGATTGATAGGAAAGGAGAATTGGAATTTGCTTATTTCCTTCTCTCACTGATTTCCCCAAGGTTGCTTTCTTTCATTTTGTGGATTACATCCCAAAATTTGGAAACTCATAGTGGACTGTAGGGGAGGATAAATTACTGGAGGATAAATTCTTTTTATTGGACTTTTCTTTTCACTTCTTTCTTCTGCCAGCAAATTACTGGAAGCTATCTATGAACAAGAAAAAACTCTCTTTCATACAATGGGCCTTCCAGCTCTATTCTAATTGATTGAATGTAGACAAGAAAATTACCTTGAATCCATTCCACCATATATTAGAGAGTACTTTAAAGCAGTTGTGACAGCTTCCCAATCCCAATCAAAGTCCAATAAATATTGTAGATCAGGATGTAATAAATATTGTCTAGTAGCAGCTAAAATGTAGGACTACAGCTTTGTAGCTTAGCAAACATTTGGATGCAAAACGTCCCAGGTTAAAAGGATCCAAGTTCATTGAATGCTACTAGAGAGCAAACTTTACATCAATCCAATCTTTTCCAATTATGTTTCCTCCAGATGTATTAGGACAGTAACTCCCAGTATTCTAGGCCAGTTATGAATTCTAGGGGTTGTGGTTATAAGAGATCTGAATGATTTGGGAAGGCTGAATTAGAAAACACAGGTTTAGTTGCACAAATAATCTGTAAAGCAGCCTTTTCTATTTGATGAAAGAAATGTCCTTCTGGGTTCGGCTCCAAGTGGGGAAAAGGACACTGGAGACATGGAGGCTGCTTGGAAAGATGGTTTATTGGTGGACAGGACCACATGGCTTAAGCCCTGAACAGAAAAGGTGATCACATGATTCAATGTTGGTGGAGAAGAAGGAAAGACTCAGATGCTGAGTCCCTGGTTTTATGCCCTCTCTGGCCTTTGATCTTGAGCTTGCATTCTGATTGGTTGTCAGACTCCCATGGGGCCATGCAGGGGCAACTCTCTAGGCTGTCTTTTGCATCCAGGTTTGGTTGAGTTCTCAGATGCCATGTGGTCAATTGGGTAAAGTGCCAATATTATCATGCTTTTAATCCCATCTCCCTGGAGCTGAAGTGGAGAAGTCTTTATTATGTAAAGTAGACTAGCTTGGCCTCCTTAATGGCCCATTGACAAAGTAGGGATGGGCAGGAAGCTACAGGCAGCTATTCTCTTTTAAAACATGTTTCTTTCTTTTCACATCCAGAGAAATATTCTGCCTTTTCAATATTTCCTAGGATATTTCATTTTTTTCTGGGAGAGGGCTGGGTGATAACTTCCTACATATTTAAATATTAATTTTAGATAGAATAATTGGGAATAGCTTTCACACCAAGCTGTTAAATGGCTGTGTTCGTATGACATACATATCCACAGCAAATAAACAGTAGTTTACTCGGTTAGCCTAATTGCATAGCTCCATGGTACACTTTGAACAATAATGTATTCACACTGGCTAAATTGATACACTATATTGAGCCATAATACAGGCTAGTACAGCTAGGTTTGCACACTATGCTGTGTCTCAGAAGTCTAGTCTGCATGAAGTGAACAATCAAGTGTTTCTCCACCCCTCTGAGTCAGCCAATTCCGTGCCAGTCACGCAAAGACCAGAGACAACAGGATTGTCACCTGTTGATGTTTTTCAGTAGCCCTCTTAGTACCATAAAAGAAGCAGGAAAGCTGTCACTTCTTTGACCATTCCCTCCTTTTACATTTTCCCCTGCCTTGAAGGGAGTAAAATGGAATGGTGTATTTACTTCAGTCCTATTGCCAACATGCCATTGCTTTGTTGCTGGCTCAACTCTGTATGAACTCTCGAGGTGGGAAGATGGAGAGTAAACCAGACTTGAAGTTGAGAATGAGGATTAGTATCAATTCAGAAGCCACAATGGAGCACACCTCAAGATCAGAGGGGATTCTGAGGAAAAGAAGCTGAGAAATAGAGGCTCTAATTAGCAGCTGGAGGAGCCATAAGGGATGAGATAGTTTTAATGGCTGTTGAAGATGGACTGTGGTTCTATCCAAAGTAAAGTTAGCAAGCAAATCTTAGATGGGCAAGCAGTTCCTATTCATTAGGATTTATGGAATGCAGAGTATGACTGGAATAAAATTTATTGAAGCATTCAAGGACATCCCTGAGGAAGAAGAAAACTGGTGTGGAACAGCATCCTCAGACATGTAACTAGAAGCAAAAGAGGAAATCTCTCTGTTATTTGTTTTCGGAAGAAAAATCTGAGAAAGTTAACCCTCAGAGGACCGACTTTCCTTCATTCACAAGGAAACCAGATCTCTTTGGAGCCCAATCTAATCTCCTCTTGGTTAACTGGGTTGACAGTATCATCAATTAACCTAATCAGCCTAGTCTGTATCATCAATTAACCTAATTTTCCTGTTCACTTTACATGCTAATCTGCTTCCCATGACCCAATTAAACAAGTTTAGTGAACAAGATCAGCATATTACAGACACAGCCAATAAAAATAACTCTGTCTATTGGGAGACAGAATTACCAGAAGAGTAAAATGCTACTTTGTAAGACTATTCTCATTTCATATTTGCATTTACTTGAAAAACTTATTGCATGAACTGTTTTGTTTAAGGAGTTGCTGCAAAATACTTTCTTGTCTTTAAATCTGAAGTGCTATTACAACTTTCCTGTACAATAAGGCAGTACTTATTTCAAAAGTGTGGTGGCAGAGGTGTTTTGAACCTCTTATGAATACAGCTCCTTTCTGATATTCGTTAAAGCATCCTCACTTTTTCAAGCTTTTACCTAAATCTGAAAAAAGTATCTCTGCTTTAAGAGTTACTTTGTTCATGATAAGCTACATCTAACTCTTATGTAAAAGACCTTCGTTGCTATTGATTCTAAAAGCAGAAACTATTCACCTTTTGCTTCAATGCCAGTTATGAGGCTGGTTGCTGTATTTGTTGTCATTAGATTCTTCTTTATATTTAAGCTTGGCCCCATTTTTTTCATTGTGTTCCTTCACTTTCATTATAAGACCTTCCAGATCATTTCCATGTTTGGCAATCAGAGTATTGACATCTGCGTAGGTTGTTAGTATTTCTTCCAATTTTGAAATCATGTTCATCTAGATGTAATGCAGCTTTCCTTAATTCAGGTAGTCCTTGACTTACAATTGATTGCTTAATAACTGTCTGAAGTTACGATGAACTTTGAAAAAGCTACTTGCGACCCATCCTCAAAGTTACGGTTGCTGCCCCCCACAATCCTGTGGTCATCGCATTTCAGGCACTTGGCAATTGGTTTGCATTTATGACCAGTTGTAGCATCCTGCAATCTTGTGGCCACAAGTTGGAATATTTGCCGGGGGGGGGGGGTAAAAAAAACAATTTGGAAGAATTCATTCACTTAATAACCATGTGTTTTGCTTAAAACTGTGTTGACTCACTTTATCACCATTGTAAAATGGTCATTGAATTCGGTCACATGGTGCCTCAATGTACAATCACAATGACTTACGAATAAAACTCCCAGCTCCACTGGTTGTCTCAGGTTAGCAATAGGATAGTACTTAGACTTACTGCATATACCGCTTCATAGTGCTCTACAAGCAGTTTACAGAGTCAGCCTATTGTCCCCAACAATCATGGTCCTCATTTTACCAACTTCGGAAGGATGGGAGACTGAGTTCAAACTTGAGGCAGTGAGAATCAAACTGATGTCAGTTGGCAGAATTAGCCTGCAATGCTGCATTCTAACCACTGCACTTATCACATAAGATATTTACTTATAGTTACTTATCACAGAAGAATGGAGTTACCATTCTTTAATTTAAATTCAAATGTATAAAAGGCAGCCTTGTAGCAAAAGTTTAAAGATGTTGATGGCAAGTTAAACAGCAACAGTTACAAGTACTACATATTAAACAGCAACTATAATAATTTTTACCATACTCATAAATTACATTAAGCCATAACATTATTTGACTAATTTTTATTTAAGCTGTGGTGGGTAAGCCTGACATTAATTTATGAACCATGGCTTAATGCAAAGTTTTCACCCAGATAATTATGGTTTAATGTGATGTGTGTACTTAGCCAGTATCTGGATTGCTTTCTGTATCTTATAAGGAAAAGTAAGTGATAGAAGCCAAGATTTCAGAAAGACAGTTACTTCAAATATTATATTCTATATGGTGTTTTTAAAAATTGCATACAGATAGTCCTCAACTTACAAAGTTCATTTACTGACCGTTCAAAGTTACAATGGCACTGAAAAATGTGACTTATGACCATTTTTCACACTTATGACCTTTGATGTATCTCCATAGTCACATGATCAAAATTCATTTGCTTGGCATCTGACTCATATTTATGATGGTTGCAGTCATGTGATCACTTCTTGTGACCCACTTAAGAGCAAAGCCATTGGAGAAGTCAGATTCATTTAACAACCATGTTGCTAATGTAACAACTGTGATGATTCAGGTAACAACTGTGGCAGGAAAGGTTGTAAAATGGAGCAAAATTCACTTAACAAATGTCTCACTTAACAACAGAAATGTTCGACTCCAATGTACATTGTACATTGAGGACTACCTACCCATTACATATAGAATCATAATCTTTTTACTTTCCAAATAAAACAGAATCAGTTCCTCCCACTATTAATAAACTAACAGCATCAGAGAACTAGATCAAAGACATTATTCTGCCATATCAAAAATTCCTCTCAAAGGAGTGCCACTTTCCAAAAATAAACAAGACCAGTCACAGTGAATAAAATTTACAGACTCAGCAGACGACTGGCGCAATGCCTTTGCTCAGTTTTTAAAAAAGTTTCTTCCAAATCAATGCAATTGCTGATGTTTCTCTATTTTCAATACGTACTTGAGCAAAACCAACTAGCCTACTGAAGAAGCTATTAGAACTAATGCATTACTAGAATCCTCTTTTGGATATAGAACAAAAACTGAAACTATTTGTAAACAACTGGGTTTACTGGAAGTAAGTAATAGTTGCAAAAGATGAATTTCTGAAACAAATGTTTTTAAAAAGACAATAAATCAGATCCATTGTTGGCTTATCAGCTGGAAACAAGAGAAAATAATTATCATTTTTATTTGGAATAGCAAGAGATGTGTTTCAACAATGGAAGAGTTAACAATTTAAATATTATTTCAGATTATATGATAAATATTTGGGGGGAGATACCACTTATAAAAGTTACAGAAAAACAAATTAGAGCTTCTGATAAATCAATTACTAAAGAGAAGCAGCAACACAAAAATTGAAATTGAATAAATCTCCAAAACCAGAAAAAGCTTTTGAAATATACAAGATTTTTCATAAAAATTCTTGTTAAAGCATTAATCCAGGTAATGTGTAAGATTAATTAACATTAAGCTGTTTCACTCTTCAAGAAAGCTTTAATTTATTTGATATATGAAGAAGGGAGTGGCCTGAACTACTTAGAATTATAGGGAATTACTCTACTAATGATTACAAATTATAAAGTTCTCATAGCAATTGCTCTTGGCCTAAATGGACTTTTAACTGAATTGATACATCCTGATCAAACTGAATCTGAAAAACATGCCACAGAAATTTCAGATCATTTTGGGGAGACTTTGGCAAAGTATGATTCAGAATGCAAAAAAAGTTAAAAGATTATACAGTATAATTAAATGGATACAGAATTTAAACAAAACAATTGAAATACAATGGGAATGAAAGAAAAAGAACACATTTTGAATTAACATGACACTTGGAGAAAATTGTGGTTAGATTTGCTACTGACAATGTATTATTTAAGTACTGTGTCAAGCATCAGGGAAATCAGGAGATTAAGGCAGTTCAAATGATTTTAAAGATTTATTGCAAGCGTAAGCTTTCTACAAGAATTTGACCAACTGGCAGTCAAGGGAAATTAGCGGGAGATAAGAGACATTCAAGGTGGGCTGGACTAATGTAAAGATTTATATCATTTTTTCTTGTCAATTTTACAGTGCTGCTAAATTTTATTTATAATTTGCTTTTTCTATATATCCATTTAATAATAATTAAATTTACAAAATAAGTATTTAGTAAATAAAAAATATTAAAACAAAAACAGAATGTTAAGCTTGGGTAATGAGCACATTAGACAACACTGAGCTTTCAGAAGTACTGTAACTACCTATATTAAATTGGTTGCCAAAAGAAATAGAAAGGCAGAAGTTACCAGGAAAACAATGCAACATGGAGCAGAACCCTAAACTTGAAGCTAGTATCAATCTTGTATTGCTTGTAATTCAGCATTAGCATCCTGCACCCTTTTAAAAAAAGCAACAAGCTGGTATGAGTCCTTTTTGAGGAGAAGAAAATAAAAGTTGCTTAGCAACCCTTTTTCTCTTTTAGCTTCTGTTCAGAAATCTGCTTTCCTATATGCACAAAAGCCTGGGAGTAGAAATCTGATATAACAAAATTGTAAAGCTATATAAGGTAGATATTGAGAGCGTCTTCAAAATCAAGTGTGATGTCAATGTGTACTTTTTAATTAATTATGTATGTCTTCTAAAAATGTCACTAAGCTATACCAAGTTGGCTGTAAATTAGTATGATATATAGGTAGTCCTTGGTTTACAACATTTCATTTAGTGACCATCCAAAGTTACAACAGCGCTGAAAAAGGTGACTTTTGATCATTTTTCACAGTTACTATCTTTGCAGCATTCTTATGATCATGTAATCAAAATTCAGATGCTTGGCAACTGGTTCCTATTTATGACTGTGTCCCAAGGTCATGTGATAGCAATAGCGCTTAGACTTATATACTGCTTTACAGTGCTTTACAGCCCTTTCTAAGTGGTTTACAGAGTCAGCATATCGCCCCCGACAATTTGGATCCTCATTTTACCCACTTGGAAAGGATGAAAGTCTGAGTCAACCTTGAGCCTGATAAGATTTGAACTGCCAAATTGCAGTCAGATGGCAGTCAGCAGAAGTAGCCAGCAGTACTGCACTCTAACCATTGTGCCACCTGTGATCTCCTTTTGTGACTTTCTGACAAGTGAAGTCAATGGGGAAACCAGATTCATTTAACAACCAGGTTACTAACTGGTTAGTAATCAACTGCAGTGATTAACTTAACAACTGAGACAAGAAAGGTTGTAAAATGGGGCAAAACTCACTTAACAAACATCTCACTTAACAACCAAAATTTTGGACTCAATTGTGGTCGTAGGTCTACCTGTATCTTGGTGATGGGCAGCACTGTGATATATGTAGCTATCTTTCAAGCCTAGCAACAACCTTAGGCTGTTGATTTGACCTCCGAGCTTGACAGTTTGGTTGCAAATGTTTTGTCACCATTCGAGGAGACATTGTCAGTGTGTTTTGAGTTGAGTTTGACCAACCCAAACTAATAATATTCAAATACATCTCAACTAACAACAATTCCATGGAATCTTCATCTAAATCCAACATATTTAGCTATAAACATTCCAGTAGTTTCTCTAAGTCTTAAAAAGTCCATCCAGATTCTATCCCAAACTACATTTACCACTTCTTGAAATTCTATTAGATAAAGTAATGTTTACGTGCCATTTTGGTGGTAGTAGTTAATATGTCACCATGCAAGAAATATGGAATGAAGTAAAATGGCCAGCTATCTAAACTAATCAATTTACTATACGCAGACATACGTGCAAAGATGTGTGCCATTTATATACCCCGTAATCTAAAACAATATTAAAATATAACAATACTATAAAAATACATAAATAATCCTTGTCCTTAAGATGCTGTCTGGAAACCTCTTATTTTTATTCACTCCGGCAATGCCATTAAGGTGGGCACCATTTCGATTTCAGGGGAGAGGTTCTTCCATAAAATGGGGGTGCAATAGGAAAAACAGTCAGAGCAATCGGCAAGTAACAGATCTAATATAAATGAACAAGAGACTCACTTGCTCTATTACCTTTTTATTTACAAAAATGTTTACTGAGCAATCCTTCTTTTCTTTAAGAGGACATCAGTTCTTGCCCAGAGATTTGGATCAAATCTGCCATTTGTACTCTGATGTAATTTACACATATTTATCCTTTTCTTTTTCAGAAAATCTCAAAAGCATCACTGTTCTCCAGGTAGTAAAAAGTAGACATGGAAGGACAAGTAGTTTTAATGTTGTTTTATATTCTTTAAGTTATAAATGTATTCTTGTAAACCAGCTAGGCTTATGGTTAATAGCTTCAATTCCATTTAGTCAAGTCTGGCTAATTAGTTTGAGTAGCGCATCTAATGCTTTAGATGAGGGGATAAAATAATGGAATCTAATTATTTAGATGAGGTGATAGAAGGGAATTCATCAAATCTGCAGATGACAACATACTGCGGGGACATGCCAGCATCTTAGAACAGTGGTCCCCAACCTTTTTATCGCCGCGGACCAGTCAGCCTTTGATAATTTTACCGTGGCCCGCTGAGGGCGCGCAGGGGTGGGGGGGGCGTTGTTCGCGCGCGCTGTAAAATGTAAAATTTTATTGAATATTAACTAGGTTGCTTCTTTTAAGCTATTTTAATGTTTTAAAAAGTAAAATCTGATTTGACAACATTCTCAAGAGTAGTACATGAAAATTTGGCATAAACCTGCGTTATTCTTAGGTGAACATTCTGAGTAAGTTCTAAATAGCCGAATTTCTCTATTTCCTTTTGAGCCTGTATCCGCAAGACTCCATGCAACACATTCAAGGAACTCATATCCCTCCATGAAGTATGGAGCATTCCCAGAGTTTACAGAATACGCATCTTGACACCATATTTGACTCTTCACAAGGAGTAGAATACACAGCTATAAAACGGGAAGAAGCAGACTCGGTCGGGGGGCGGCAACGGGCGCTTCACCAGGCGGGTCGAAGGAGCCGCAGTCGGCTTGGCATTCGGGGCTGGGCGGGGGGCCTGGCGCACCGAAGCCTTCACCTCTCGGAAGTGTCAGCGAACCGCCTGGTGACACGGGAGGTCGGCCGCCTGCCCCCTCCCCTCCATGGGAAGCACGAGGCTCCGCGTCGTTTCAGCCCGAGCGGCCGCCAGGCCAAGTGCGCGCCTTCGCTTCGGCGACAAAATGACAGCCCTGGAGAGCTACTGTGGTGCCAGGCTGGGCGAAGGGAGCCGCCGGCGGCGGGCGGGCGCCCTCCCCTCCCTCCCGCAGCGGAGCCTCCCTCGGCCTCTCGGAACGGCGAAGCTCCCCAAGTTCCCCCGAAACGGCCGCGCTGCGCCCCTCCCCCCCGCAACCTTAGTTTCTCCTTGGGAGGAAAATGCAGCGCCGCCGCCCCCTCCTTCCCCCCCTCGTCATTCCACGGGGCAGGCGGGCCGGGCGAGTCCGCGGACAAAGTTTCGCCTCCCAGGCAGCCTCCGCCAGCAGCATCCCAAGTTCGGGCCGAGGCCGCCCCCGCCGCCCCCTCCCTCCCGGGGCGAGCAGAGCAAGAGGGCGGGGGGGGAGATCAGCTATCATGGCCCCCGGCCGCTGCGCGGCCCGGTGCCAGGTACTCCACGGCCCAGCACCGGTCCGCGGACCGGGGGTTGGGGACCACTGTCTTAGAAGATAGACTCAGGATTCAGAAGGATCTTGGCTGACAACACTGGACTCCATTCAACAAAATGCAGTTCAGTGGTCAGAAAAGTAAGGTTTTACACTTAGACAAGAACAAATGCACTGTACAGAATAGTGGTATCTCGCTGTAGCAATAACTGTGGCTGTAGCAGTAACTGTGGCTGTAGCAGTAACTGTGAAAGGGATCTAGAAGTCCTAGGTCCAACCTAGGCAACCAAGTATGAGCCAGCTGCAAAATAACAACAATTCAGTCCTAGACTGCATCAACATTGTATCGAGATCATTGAAATTAAGTACCACTTTATAATGCCTGGGTAAAACCACACACTTGGAATATTGCATCCAGTTTTGGTCGCCACGATACAAAACAGATGTTGACTTTCTAGAAAGAGTGCAGAGAAGAGCAACATAAATGATTATGGGGGCCAGAGGTTAAAAAAATATAATGATTGCTGGGACTGGTATGTCTAGTCTAACAAAGAGAAAGACTAGGGGTGATATGATAGCAGTCTTCCAATATTTGAGCAGCTGTCAGGGAAGAGGGGACCAACCTATTTTCCAAAGCACTTGAAGGCCGGACAAGAAGAAATGGATGGAAGATTATATCAAAGGAAGCTCCAACCTACAATTAAGGAGAAACAATGATAGTGAGAACAATGAATCAGTGGAATGGCTTGCCTTCAAAAGTTGTGGATGCTCCATCACTGGAGGTTTTTAAGGAAAGATTGGAAAGCCATTTTTCTAGAATGATATACAGTGTCATGCTTGAGCAAGAGGTTGAACTAGAAAACCTCCAAGGTCGCTTCCAACTCTTTTATTCTGCATTTATTCCAGGTACCTTTGGAAATAAAGAACTGATAAATACTGCTGTGAAGTCATGAGACACACATAATTTTTGTTAACTCTTTTATTATGTATAAAGGGGATTGTTTGATGCAATCTTTCCTTTTCCAAAGAAAACAGGGTCGTTCAGACATTAGCAGATAGATACAGTTACAGACTTAACCACATGTTGTATACACGATGTACAATAATAATAAAGGCTATGCTATTAATATTACATTTCTTTCATTCCCCTGCTCTCCAAAAATACTCGCTCTCATTCACTTAAAGGAAAGTGAGGAAATGAGATTCTGAATTAACACACACACACAAAAATTAGAAAGGTAAGCGGCGGTGACTACAGAAAAGTCTGGCCCCAGACAAGAAAATAACTCCGATGGAAGACATGGCTCTACACTCTCTCTCTCTCTCTCTCTCTCTCTCTCTCTCAAGCCTCCGAGGAGCACGTGAGTCAAAGCCTCCAGCCAAGCGTACGCCGATCCCTTGGCAACCGCATGCAAGAGGAAGCCCCGCTCTAACCATAGAGTCCAGAAAATCCTCCGCAGGAAGTCGACGAGGGAAGTCCCTGCTTTTTTCCGCCCCGCAGTGCTACGCACTCTCTTTCTCTTTCTCTCCTCTTCTCCTCCGCTTTCTCTCCTCCAATCGCCAGCCGGGAGGGGCGGATCCAATTGCTCACGCTCTCCTTGCTGCGCCCCAGCTCTCCCCTTCGCCGCCTCGGTACGCGCAAAAGTGACGTCAGGTGGGGCTTTAATGTGTATGTGTGCCTGGCGACCTCCTGCGCAACTACGCGACGTTCCTGCCTTCGCCGTGAGGAGGCAGTGGCTGGCGGGAAGGAGGAAGAGGAGGAGAAAAAAAGAAAGTGTTGGTGGCGGCGCTTGGAGCCGCGGGATGGAGGATCAGCCGCCGCCACCACCGTCGCCGCCCCTACAGGAGCCGCTGGGGCGTTGCCTCCCCCCACTCCCCCAGCCGGTAAGTGCGCGCAAGCGGCGCTTCTCAGCCCTTCTCTTTGGGACGCCGGTGCCCCGGCAGCCACCCTGGCCGGCCGGCCAGCCACTTGCTCCGTCCTTCTTCCTTTTCTGCCGTTTACCTCCGTGGGATTCTGGCTGGATCGTCCCCACCTCGCTTTTTTTATTTCCCCCAATTTCCGGTTTTGGGATCCGGGCTCAGCCGGGAGCAGCTTTCTCGGCTTTCCCCGCAGACTCGCCAAGCAGCTCCGTGGAAGGAGGGAGAAATCGCGGGGGGGGGGGGGTTGGACTTGGGTGGGTTTTGCGGGCTGCCTGTACAGTCGCGCACCTGCGTGGGGTTTCTTCTTTTGTGGGTGGAGGCGTTTCAAAAGGGAATGAAATGGGACGGGTCCTTCTCCCGGCTTCGCATCTTATTTGTTTGTTTTGTCAAGCGTGTGTAAGATAATAGACATGAGTATATGCAAGATTATGGATACATGAAATGGATACGAATACATGGGGTTGTTAGGGGAGTTCGGTTCTCAGCGTGAAAAAACAATGGCAAATGTCAACAAACGGGGCGAGAGACTCAAGACTCGAAGGTTTTTATGGATTTTCTTGCTAGCAACGGTCCGTTTTAGAAATCGGCTCTCGACGGTGCCTATGGTTTTCGGATGCCGGTTTAATTTTTGTTTTGCCAGGAGGAGGAGGAGGTCGTCTTCCGTATTGAGTTAGTTAGCTTTGTTTTGGGGGCGTATTTGTGGTTACGTTGCAGCATCCTTAATTTGGTACCAGTTTATATCCGATTTAGTTAGGTACGCGGGATGATGAGCTGGTTCTGCCTCTGTGTAACCAAATAAAAATTATTTTTAATAAAATGAACTTCTAGATGATAACCCCAGTTCTTTCTTGGTGATTGCGTCTTCCAAAAAAAAAAGCTCTGCTGCCCTGTTAAATATAAAAAATAGCTGCAGATTTTTAAATGGCATCTTAAAGAAATAATAATATAGTACAATAACATGCCAATATAATCTGAAAGTATAGAAACATGCCAATATAATCTGAAAATATAATTGACTGTTTTTTAAAAAAATATTATGGAAACTAAATCTAGGAATGCCTGCTCTGCATACTTATATTTGACCCTGATCTTCAAAAGTTGTTATTCAATACAACTATGGGACAGAATGCAAATGTTTTAAAATTTAAACCTGTAATGATGGTATTGCATGTTTATTACAGTCAATCAAATTTCTTAATTTTACTTTTTGTCCTTATTACATCCACTATTTTGGGAAAGTGGTCTCTGACATGTTATTCAAAAATCAGGTGTGGCCCTCTGGCTTACAGTAGTGCATCCTAACTAATCATTATCTAATTTAAAAATTACTAAGGGTCCAGTGGGCATAACAAATGAAGTATTTTATAGGCATAGTTTTATTAAAACTAAAAATTGTGTTTTTCCTAAATTGGCAGAATAGTCACTTTTAAGAACTTTAAATACTTTAATGTGATACAATCTTCATTAGTTTTTTTTTTAAGTTTTTTGATTTTGATTTTATTGACATTTGTAGGCCGCCCTTTTCCCTGAGGGGACTCAGGGCGGCTCACATAAAATCAGGGGGGGGGGGAAGTACAAACAATAACATAGACACACATAATAAAAGCAATAAGCAACATACATTCATCATTCGGGAGGGGCACTATCCTTGTCCCCAGGCCTGACGGGCTAGCCAGTTCTTGAGGGCTGTGCGGAAGGCCTGGACGGTGGTGAGGGTACGAATCTCCACGGGGAGTTCGTTCCAAAGGGTCGGGGCTACTACTGAGAAGGCCCTCCTCCTTGTAGTTGCCAGCCGACACTGGCTGGCCGATGGAATACGGAGGAGGCCCAACCTGTGTGATCTAATTGGTCGCAGGGAGGTGATTGGCAGGAGGCGGTCTCTCAAGTATCCAGATCCACTACCATGCAGGGCTTTATGGGTGACTAATAGCACCTTGAAGCGCAATTAAAGTCCAATTTCAGAAAAGCATACAAACATACCAGCGAGCTAAGGAACATTACTTTTTCAAAATATTGAAAAATTAAAACTCCCGTTGACCATGAATGTTCTGGGAAGCCTTGTAACATTTATCTCTTAGTTACATCAGAAATCTGTGTGCAATAGTTGAAGGAAATAAATATTTTGTATAAGTAAATCCACCCTCATCCCCTCCCTTTGGGAGGCATTAGTCATCTTTTTGTACTTTCCAAAATGAAAACAAGGTATTCCATCACTTCATCATGACCTACATGGATTCAATTCTTCTAGTACTTCATACAGTAGAAACTCTGAGAACTTGATCCTGCCAAACTGACAAGGTGCATGGACGGTCTTTGAGGAAGAACTTTTTAAAATCACAATTATTAATTTACTATAAATTGCATCCATGCTGAGTTTATCTCTTTCTTCCTGTGACACTGTTCTAGTTAGGACATGTCCCTCATCACACCACATTTAATTTTAGAACTAAAAGTGTGGATAGAATAGTACATAAAATATGAAACATATATTTTAAATTTGTTGCCTCAACATGTGATGAAGTAAATCAATGGTTACATGTCACTATATAATTATATTTTATATATTTTATATATTTTATTGTAATTATAAAATTTCCCTGTTCTGATGAGTATGGCAACTACTACTAATGTGCTGTGCGTGGAGTAGTAAAAAGAAATAACGATTACTTTTATAATACATGCATAGGTTTGGGATGAGATGCTGTACTAATTATGTGAACCTTTGATCTGATTCAGTAATGTTACTATTATTAGAGGCGTACTTCTGTGTTTCGGAGAAAATGTATATTAGCTTTTGAAGCATGAATAATACAGGATGTATTATAGGTATGAAGAGATACAAATTCAAAGAGCAAAATTTGCTTTGGAGCACATGTAGATATGTATCTGTCAGGAATCTCTTCAAATAAAGTTACATTTACTGAGCTGTGGTTGATGATTAGCAAGTAGGAATATCAACTTATAACTTATGTATTTGGTTGAAGTTGTTGCTGACAGATGCTCCTTGTATTCCCATGCATGCTTCAAACTATATATTGAACTGAGCACAACCTTAGTATGTATGCCTCTGTTTAACTACCATAGAATTTCTAACTTCTCCAATATATTTTCCATAGACACTTTAAAAAGGAACTTGATAGGTTAGTTATATTAGGTCTATTTATGTTTCTCAATTAATAGTAAAGTGGAAGTGTCTGAAAGACTTAGATAGGCTCTTTATATACAGTATATTTCTAATTCAAATTTTGTATTCCTCTGATAGAACAGCAACTAGGATAATAAAAAGAAATGGAATAGAAATATTATGAGACAATTTATTCCCTCAAATGTGACAAATCTTCCTAATAACATGCAGTTACTTTTAAACACATTGATTTTGAGATTAATTATTTGGAATATACTTACATTGCAATTCTGTTGTTATATGCAAAGTAGCTTATTAGAAATGCATATCTAAAAGTTGATGGTTAGTTTGGTGTAGTGCTTAAGGCATCAGGCTAGAAGCCTGGGAGAGTGTGAGTTCTAGTTTCATAGTAGGCACAAATCCAGCAACTAGATGACTTTGGGCCACTTATTTTTTTCTCAGCCCTAGGAAGGAAGTAATGGCAAATCATTTCTGAAAAACCTTGCAAGACAATTTCACGGACTTTTCCAAGCATCCCCAGAATCGAAAAGTTGAACAGAAGGTTGGGGGGATGGGGGGAGAAACATGTTATTTAAAAATTAGCTTTCTTGGAAGGTTAACATTTTACAACAAGATGGCAGGTTATATATTCTAGATTATATTCATACAATCAAAAATGCATTAAACAATCTCAAAAATAGATTATATTTATTTTGTATCGGTTGCATTTCTTTATTATCTTTGCCAGACAAGATAGCTTTTCTTAAAAAGATTTGGAAAACAGTATGATTTTACACAAAAAAACTTTACTGAGATTATCTTCATAGACTACTATATAGATTTATAAATACTTAAATTCTAATTATGTTACCCTAGTTTCAGATTTTTTGCAATTTCATGTATGATTCTTTTATATGTTTATAAGACTCTTAAAGCCTCAAGATGGAAGCATTCTAAACATTTCATAAATATGTTTATCACTAATTAAGAAATTAAAATTTTTCATGGAGTTATTTTTATTGTTCTTTGAAAAATATTTTTATTGTATTTAGTTTGTCAAACGTGTACAAGATAACAGGTATAAGTATAAACATAAATATGAACACAGTAAATGGGTACGAATAAATGGAGACAGTAGGACAGGGATGGTAGGCACGCTGGTACGCTTATGCACCTTCCTTACAGACCTCTTAGGAATGAGGTGAGGTCAACAATCTTAGGTTAAAATTATGGGGGTTTGGGGATGTAACAACAGAGTCAAGTAGTACATTTCAGGCATTGACCACTCTGTTGCTTAAGTCATATTTTCTGCAATCGAATTTGGAGCGGTTTACCTTGAGTTTGTATCTATTGTTTGCTTATGTATTATTGTGGTTGAAGCTGAAGTAGTCATTGACAAGTAGGACGTTGTAGCAGATAATTTTGTGTACTTGTGCTTAGGTCAGACCTTAGGCGGCGTACTTCTAGGTTTTCCAAGCTCAAAATTTCAAACCTTGTGGCATAGGGTATTTTGTTGTGAGTAGAGGAGTGGAGTACTCTTCTCGTGAAATACTTCTGGACTCTCTCAATTGTATTAATATCTGATATACATTGCGGATTCCAGGCAGACAAGCTGTATTCAAGAATTGGTCTAGCAAACAATGCTTTTGATGGGAGCTGATGCCTGCATTTGTTAATTGTTTGTGGTTTGATAAAAATCTAATTTGGTAGAATCATGCATGCTTGTTTGTAGCTTGAAACAAAATAGCTTTGCTCTGAATGTTCTGGGTTGGAATACGGAGTATGAACCTTCTAGTGGGATAAAACTCGATATTATATTTTGAGGTGGGAAAAGTGGAACTTTGAAACAAGAAACAGTGCTAGTTCATGCTGAATGCCTGAAGGAATTATTATTATTATTTGAAATAAAAATAAATAAATTACCATCAGACAATAAAAACAATAGTTTCTGACAGCTGACCTTTCTATGTAGGCAGACATAAAATTATGCCCAGAAAAGAAAAAACAGTGGATTCACTTTAATATTATAGCATCTAAAAAAAAATAAGATAAAAAATACATTTCTCTGCCTAATGGTTTGAGATTTCTTTCTAATGTACTTTCTTTTGTAAAGCATTTTTATTTATTTTTCCTTTTTGCAAACTTAAGCCAAGCAACAAGGCAACATTAAAATCAATTATATGTAAATACAGTAGATGTTTTTGAGGGGGTTGTTTTTTCCATGGAGAGCTTTCTTGGCTGATTTTCTTTGCAGATAACTCTGCTTGAAAAAGAAATGATTAAAGAGGATTAAAAAAACAAATTAATTCCAAGCGAAGATGAAATAATAAGAAAGGTTATGGATTGTGCTGAAATGGACAAACTAAATAAAGAAATCCAGGGAAAAGAAGAATCAGAATTCTACCAGATATGGGATAAATGGTATAGGTGGATGGAGGAAAGAAACAAGAATCAATGAAGGAATATAACATAACTCAAAAATAATAATTATGAGTAAAATAAGAGGGTTAAGAATGGTGAAATCCAAATGAAATATAATAGAAGGGGAAATAATATAAGGTAAGCGGTATCGATTGATAATTGCTAGTAGAAAGAACAGGAAGCTCCTGTTCGTATTGTATTGTGTAAATGTGGTGTACGTCTAAGTTTTGTGTATGTGTATTTTACATGTTTGTTGATTAAAAAAATTAAAAAAAGGATTATACATATATTTTGCACTACACTGATATGCAAAATTGCATAATTGTATCCCTATTATACTTTTATATAGGTTGTCTTAATGTTTTAACTTTTGCTAGGTATGATTTTTGCTTAATAAATTATGTGCTGTTGATAGTGACTTTTGTCTATCATATTATCAAAATCACATTTCCTTGGGTTAAATAAAAGTTTTACGTAGAATATCAGTCAAAATAATGTTTAGTAATAAAATATAGGATTAATTCTGCTGATATGAATAATATTAACCACTCTATTTACTGATACTGTACACTGACTTAACTTCATATATGTTACAGATATTTCTATTTTGAGGCCCATGTAAAAGAGGTTAACATTTGAAGCAAGTTAGATCTGCAGTAGTTTTAAGTTTCTTCCTTTATCTGTTTCCAGTAAATGGTATTTAAAGTATGCTGAGATAACAAAGAACCATGATTAGTTACTGATAACCAGATTCACCATGAATTTCTGTTAAAACCATCTATATTGGTAGTTATCAGTATACTGAATGTTAGGAAATTCCACAATCATGTTATATAAAGGTTTATTGAATTTCCCCATATTTATTTTTATCAGATGGCCCTGCACTGAAACACCATGAAGGAAGAGGAAAAACCTATCTTTATTCTCATCTTAAAACATTTATTAGTCAAATTTATATGGCTACTCATCTAACCAGTGGAACTCTGGGCAATGCACAAATACAAATAATACATCTAGTTAGAAGGAAAAAAAACATCAGGACTGTATAAAAAATCTGATTTTCCACATCTCACGTTCTCCTGTTAACAATCCTGGTCCAAGTGTTTGAGGAAATAGCCAGACGTTCATGGTTTTTTGAAAGCCCAACAAAGTTAGGTCCTTCCATATTTCCTGGGCGGCAGGGGAGGAGGCAGATATAGAAGGCAATTTCATAAGGTAAGTGCCATGACAGAGAAGGTGCCATTCCAGGTGGCGTCCCCTTTTGCACGCTCTAGATGGGCTGAATTGATTGGGTATAGATAGTCCCATAAGTAACTTAACCCAATGCCATGTAGTGCTTTAAAGATAACAACTAGTTCCTTGAACTTCATCTGGAAGCCTACTGAGTACTAGTATAACTCACAGAGCTGCATGGTGCATCCAATGTGGCATGTGCCACTGCATTCTGGAAAGCTCTTCAAGGACAGTCCCATGTAGAGCCTGTTGCAGTAGTCCAGTCAATAGATGACCATGGCATGAGTAACCATGAGCAGTGCCTTTTGATTCAAGTATGAGCACAAATGGCACAAAAGATGTATGTATGCAAAAGGTTTCTTGGTCGCCTGCTTGAAAAGGAACTGCATATCCAGGAAGATCCAAGATTGCACATTAATGTTTCCTAGGGATATATTCTCTCATCTGGCATTTGATGGGAAGCCTTAAAATCAGAGCCACTCAGTTGTGTCAGGGTTGAGTCAAAGCTTATTCTTCCTTATAGAGCCTCCATACACCCTGGAAGCACTTGATGGCATCCTGGATAACCTCAAGTAAAGAGATATAACTGAGTATCATCAGTGGACAGATGATATTTGACCCTGCCTGCACTAACATAGTTGCTCAGTGGTTTCACATAAGGTACTTATTAAACAGAAGCAGGGAGAGAGTGAAACCCATGCAAAACAGGCCTATGTCTGGATGTTTTCTCCTCCTCTCAATACCAGTTGGAACCAATCTTGGAGGAAGAAGGAGAATAATTGAAAAACCCAATGCCAACCTCCTTCACTGGGCCAGAAGGATACCATAATCAATTATTTCAAAAGCTATAGAGAGATTAGGGACAGCCAGAATGAATGCACGACCTCCATCCTAAGCCATTTACAAGTATGATCATTGGTCTTTTGGTATTATTATACAGCCTGAAATGTGACTGGAAAAGATTTTTACAAAAGTATTTTCTATATTTTTAATATGCCTTGGCTCAGCTATTTTTGTTCCTGACAAAAAAAAAACCAGCATGCAATAACCTTTTTTAATACAGAAACTTCTCTGTTTCCTTAATTGTGTTGGTTATTCTTTTTTATTTTATTTTTTAGTTTGACAATGGCAGCTAATCTATTCGTAGCATTCCTTGTCTATAAAGGCCTCACTATGTTGACTGTTTAATTTTCACTTCTATTCTTAGTGATTCCAAGTGTGGAATATACAGTATTGTTCGTATGTATTTCATCCTCTGAACAAGCACAGCCATCCTATTGAGTCTTTCTACTTCTTTCAGTTCAGTTAATACATATCAGCTGAACATAGTAATGAAGGGAATGATGCTCCAAAAATTAAGAAAAGAGTTTAAATTTGTTGTTGAGGACTTCAGAAGGTGAACTTGAAGTCTTCCCAAAATGATGTGCTATAAATGTAAACCATGATAGCACACTTTATAGGTTTTCAATAATTTCAAGCCTTGCTTATTATTAAGTCTCTATTTCTGTTATTTCTGCTTTTGGAAGAAATGTGGGAAATTTAAATATCCATGTATGTCTTTCTACCTCTTTGTGTACCTCAGATTATTCTAAACTGTGAGAGAACAAAATATCAGTGACACAGTTATAATGTCTTGTTCTAGTAGCTTCTTCTTAATGAAAAGTATGGCTCTGATCATGCAAAAAGTTACTTATATATCCCTTTAAAAAAAAAAAAACCAAAACATTACAGCTTAATGAATTCTGAAAGAAACCTAGACCAATATCAACATGTTTTACTTTTAAGTTTTCCCAAAATTGAATTCTTTTCATATAGCTACAAGATTATAATAGTAAGCTGTTTAAATAATTTTATTTTTAAAATTGAAAGTCAGTTTAAACATACATAGATCTGTTCATTTTGGTTGTGGTGCTGTAAGTTACAAAAGAAACCTTCTTGAACCAGTGCATTTGGAAAATTCAGCTTGGAGAAGCTGCATCTTTCACCAATTTTGGCAGTTCATTTCAAGATTGTTTGGCTGCAGGGACAAAATACAGCATTGTGAAGGAAGATCGCATTCAGCAAAACCAAAAATTGCAGATGGCAGCAGGTGCATAGGCATCATTGTATTTTTCTGTTCTCTGCTTTAGTGACTATCCAGAGGTCAGCTAGAACTTTACACTTAATACAATGTGTGCTTTGAGTTCACATTATTCTGATATGGAGGGTTCTGTTATAATATTTATTTATTTATTTATTTCATTCCCAAGCTGCTGTTTGAAGAGGAGCCCCACCAGCTATTCATTCTTAAGGATAAGTGGTGGAGGTAAGAAGTAACTTCCTAATTTATAGAAATAGTTTGTATTATTATTTGTTCATATGAACAAATACTGTATTTTATATACCGAGTTTAAAAAATGTTGAATTTGAGAAGGCAGACCAACTGGTGGAAAAAATGTACAGCCAGCCATGCGAGAATTTTGATGAGAGCACAGGAAGACATTTTTTAAACAAGCTCTAGTATTGACTCAGTTCGTTAGCTAAAATGTAGTGCATTTCCTCCAGCCTATGCTGCAGAAAGAGATCTGGTCTCAAAAGCATTCTTAATTGTTATATTAATCAGAAAATCTGATATCTTTCTCGACAAATTAGAGTTGAAAGCTGATCACTTTACCTGTTAACAGTTTAGTTGAGGACTATTAGCCTTTTTATAAAAGTAGTGAAACATTTTGCTATACTCATAAAGAAATGAGCCTGCTTAAAAATTACAAAATGGCATTTTGAAGAATTATGTTGAAAAGATATAATTAGCTACAAATATTATGATTTTCATGTTATCTAACAATCAAATGTTACCAAGTAATAATTCTTGAGTCAGTGATGAACAATATAGCAATAGCAATAGCAATAGAGAACAAAAGATGCAAATAAGTGTAATTTCTTTATCTGCTAGCAATTCTTAGTAAGGTACCAAAAAGATACAGATATTGGCCTGTTTTACCTTTTTAAGAGTTTGGAAGTTGTATTAGAATGGGTGCAGAAAGCATCTGATAGTTAATCCACTTCAATTTCCAATGTTAAACAACTCTCTCCCAAAATAAAAATACATAATTGAAATTCAGTTACTCTTGTCACAAAATTTTTACTGTATTACTTTGGAGATGGATGGGGATAGATTTAACTATGGAAATGAGTCTTTCTATTCCTATTTTTACAATTTGAAAACCAGTCAATTATCAGGCTAACTTTGCTGCTTTATTTCTGCAGTTCAGTATTAACCTATTTATAGATATTTGGGAAATGAAGATTGCCTATTTCTGGTCTAATAAATCTGATTAAGGCCTCAGTACAACGTGACAACCCATATTGAATACACATAGCATTATAGCTGATGGTAGGTAAATGTAGAATTTAGTACTGTGACAATCATGTTACTCATCTATAATCATCTTAGTGTTTCTGCAGCACATTCAAATATTGGTTTTGAGTAAAGCATAAAAGATATACTTTTTCTGAGCATATAATCACTGGGTAATAAACTACAAAACTTAACAGGGAAATTAGTTTGACTAAATGCAAAAAGAGTGAAAGGTTGTGTAGCAACTTGTACTGTTCTATGTGCAAATGCATAAAGGCATAATTTATTTAACCAGGGGAGTCTTAATCTCTAGATCAGTGTTTTCAGGTGTGGCAACTTTCTGCTATGTGTCTGTAGAGATTCTCAGTCATCGAGGTCATGGTTATCCCAAAGGTGCTTTTTCAGGAGGCAACTGGATTTTCTTGTTGTTTTTTTTTTGAAGACGTTTTGCTTCTCTTCCATTCCACACTATCGTGTCAGAGCTGAAGAAGCTTCTTGGATGAGAAGCGAAACGTGCTCAAAAGAAAAAACAAGAAAGTCCAGTTGCCTCCTGAAAAAGCATCTTTGAGATTTCTGATACGTGGGTCTCAACTTTCAAAATTTTCATCACTGACCAAGGTGACTATGGAATTCTGGGATTTGTAGTCCATCTATATAGGAATTGCCATAGCTGAAAACCAGTGCTCTAGATAAACGATATCTTGCAACTTTGATTAAACCTGTGCTTTTTAGAAGTTCAAGTTTTCACTTGTACTAAATATTTTGACAGGTGATTTTTTTTTTAATTTGGGTTGGAAACTATAACTATGCTTTGCATGCTTTGTGATGTTTGCATGTTAATAATCCTACAAATTTTATGCATGTGGTTCTATTAATAACAACAAATCAAAATATCTTCATAATTGTTCTTCATGTTGTTCTTACTCATTTAGGGGTTTCAGGGTTCATGAATACTAATGATATCTAACTTGAGGATTTATGTGTCTAGATAGTTTTATTTTTTAAATGAGACAGGTCATTTCAGTTTTTGTAAATAAATTAACTGCAAATGGTATCACACAGCCACTTTGGCCATCATAATAATATGCTCTATTAGATATATTCTCTATTATAAGTATATCATATTTATGGATATAGCTTAAAAGTGTGTTTTGTCAAGATTTAAAACTTTATACAAAATGTTTTATCATTTTACAATTTTTTTTTTCCTGTGATCCAGATTAAAGTAAATGTTTAATCTAAATGGATCTTTCTGTAGTCTTCACTGCTTCCAGTAAATTTCCTTTCTAGCAATTTTGCTTCAGCTCTGCCTGGCTCTTTTTTCTAGTTACACTGTTTGCCTGTTTCTCCTGCCTGAAATTCTTCTTGAAGAACAAACTTGTTCCTAAAACTCTAAACTAGATCCGCTTGTATTTCCATTTTGGCTTAGCAGTAAACTTGTCCTTGTAAACCTGCTGACTTTGCTTACAAGAATGGCTAATTTGGGTCAATAGCTTGGTTATCTAAACTGATAACCCAATGATTAAATAAATGTACAAAAACAAAATCCTGGTTTCATCTACTTGAAGAAATTATTAATAACAAACAATGGCTTCATATTCTTGTGTTTTCTGAATGGATAAGGCCAGAGACCTCTGCTCACATTCACAGTAAGAGTTTATCTCAACAGTTGCTTTAATGGGCTATGAAGTGGCACAAAAATATGCAAGCATAATTTGATGTCTCCTGCCAAACTCAATAATAAAGCCAGTTAGTGCTACTGTCTTTACATCTTCATTGGAAATTTAAGGATAATTTAAGGAAAGCAATTGGAGGATTTCCTGTTTTCATAACATGGGGTGAGGCTGGAGCTAAGAGAGGAGGCACGTTTTGACCCCTGTGCATAGCTATGTGTCAGAACCTGATATTTGAATTAGAAACAGATTCCCAGTAAAGCAGGAGACAGAACTACCCTACAGGTTATCTGCAAAGTCTGATCTGTGGCCGTGAGGTGATGGAAGCTGTAGTCAAAGCAGGAGCCAGCATTTTTGGGCAAGTTATTACACTTCAAGCAGTAGTGTTGGTTCATTTCTTTTCACTTCTTTTCGACCCCCTAGTTGTCCTTACACTCCAAGCTTGGTATTAGGAAAAGATGGGCAGAAAAATGTTGCTTCCCCCATTTTCTTGTCATTGTAAGGAGAAGTGCTTCAACCATGTCTGGCAGAATGCCACTGGATGAAGCAGGATGGAGCGTTCTGCCATACAAATTGCCTAACAGTTCTGACACTTTCTTACACATATCTAGCAGTCTTGCATGAAGCATCTAGATCAAGGGTGTCAAACTCATATCGTGATGGTAGTGTCACATGATATATTGCAACTTTTCCCCCTTCGCTAAACCAGGGTGTGGGCATGGCCAGCACATGATGCATCCAGCCCACGGATTGTGAGTTTTCTAGCCCTCATCTAGTTGATAAATATGGAACCAGCCTAATGTCTGATCAGTGCTTTGCAAAGTGCCAGGTACTGTAGACGTTAGCTTTGTGTGATCTATCCTGTTGCCGAAATGAAAATGGTGAGAAAAGTCACCTTTGTCCAAAAGGAAGGGGCTTGCTTGCATTTGTCAAATACGACAAATAAGATTTGGGCAGATCCCAGCCTCTGCTGATCAGTACTGCAGTGGCCATCAAAGTAGCATAAACCATGCATACAAGCAAGGCTTGTGTTGGGAAATGATGGCAAATCCCATTATTACATTGCATCAGTTAAATACTAAGTGAGACAGCCTCATTTGTGGGATGGGAATGAAACAAATGCTGTATCATGAGGATATGTCCTCAAAAGGAATGGTTTATAGATGAGCTTTAAGCATAATTGATTAGGCCACAAATTGTTCACTAGCCATATCAACTTGTAGGAGGAGCCTGTGAACGTGAACAAGAACAATTTATTGCTTAGCCATCCTATGTCAATGTACGGTACAAAGGTATACCATATGAGAGATGTACAAGCTTGAGAGAAGAAAAAGACCAGAGAAATTTCAGGGAAAATGTTTGTCCTTTTTTCTATTTTCATTTTTTCCTCAAAACACCCTTCCCCCCCAAAAAAATCCAAGCAGGCAGATATAAATTTAAAGAATAAGTATATATTATTTTTTGTATTTCCTTTTTTGGTAATGTTTTACATGATTAACATATGTGAAATACATTATACTAGAAATATATACACCTTATACATGAGTTGGAAACAACTTGATGACAGATCATCTTTGAAATGATAGCAATTTTTTTTCAACAAATTAGCAAAATCCATGAAAAGGTTAAAATTAGAAGTAGTAGAAGCTGCTAATAGTAATAGCACTTCAGATTCTAAAAACAAATCTGTTAAATGTAAGTGTTTTGAGCCATTTTTCTCACTATATAGCTTTGTTTCCTCTGAAAATTAAAGGCTTTTAAGTGGGGGTTTTGCTTTAGTTAATTTTTTTGAATATGTGTCTTGATAAAATTGTTAATAGTTATAATTTTTCTCAATGTTAATTGCTTGCTTATCTGCCTGCTTATCCTAATCAAAATGGAGAGATGCTATATTACTTATAACATGATTTCTTACTATAAATAAAAATAAATGTAATCAATGCATTTTAATTATTAGAATTATATTTTTAAGATTCATACTACAAACTTATTTACAAACAAAATTTGTATAATATTTTAAGACACCAATGATAGATTTTGTACATATTTCAGTTTGTTCAGTGTTTGAAAATACTTTTTACCCATTGTTTAAAATTTTGGCAATTTTATGCCACCAGATATTTCCTACATTAAATTCACAGTTTCATATCATTTTGACTTTTTTTTTCTGCTTCCAGCATAGCAGCATTTTTTCAGGGAAGCATGGCTTATAGTTTTCTGTTCTTTCTTTACATTTTTCCTAATAAAAAACAAACTATTCATAAGTTGTATGTTCTGCCCTCAATAGATAATACATTTACATCTCCCATGGTAAAAAGATGCTTCGTTGTGCTTTAGAATTTGCGGGAATTGTAAACTAATTGCATGTTTTCACATGGATGTATATTAATCTATGCATGATGGATAACTTTAGGTTTTTCTTTAACATTAGATAAGCATGAGACCAGCGTGGCACAGCTGTATGTATTGAAGCAATTGCACACTTTATTGGCTGACAATCTTGGCATTTTTTTAGCAAAAATCAAAATTTAAAGACCCCACACATTTGTGTTTGACTTGTCAAATAAACTTGCGTTGTCACCTGATGGAGCCTTCTAGTGGTGAACAACTCTATGATGACCCTGATGTTGGAAACAAAACTCAAGATCCAGAAAACAAAAGGCAGCATGAATCTGAACAAAAGCTGTCAAAAATTACCCACAATGCCTTGGAGAACATTAATGTAATTGGTCAAGGTTTGAAGCACCTCTTCCAGCATCAGCGTAGGAGGTCGTCAGTATCTCCGCATGATGTTCAACAAGCTCAGGTTGATATGGAACCTGAAACAGAATTGGAAAACCAAAACACCTATGTGGAAATTGATGGTGTCTCTACCCACTCTACAGCTCTGAATAGAGTTCTCCAACAAATCAAAGTGCCACCTAAAATGAAGAGAGGAACAAGTCTTCACAGCAAACGGGGCAAATCAGATCCTCCGAAAGGAAGTCCTCAAATCAACAGGAAGTCTGTCCAAGATATTAATTCAGGTCGTCCCCGATCCTCATCTACTACTGATGCTCCATCTAATTTATCAATTTTGGAGATGGCCTCTCCTATCTGCTTAGCTGGTGACGACGTTGGATCAGCAGATCGGGTGAGTATAGAAAGATTTATTTTTCTTATACAATATTTGAAGTGCCATTTTTTTAAAAGCATTGAGGAAAAATAGAGGCCAGATCAATTTTTTTTCTTGGCTATCATACTTTGAAGGAGGCCATATAAACCTCATTTTAAATTAAAGAATACAATAGCAAAACAACTATGTTTTATTATATATGTCCTGATTTCTTTTGTGTGTGTGATTTTAAGCATATCAATCTAAATAATAGTATAGCTTGCTGGAGAATGTAAATATCCTTGAGTTGTATTGTTTTTAGAGCTTTAAAAAAATCTTTGGACAAAGTAGAAACCTATCATATAGATCTGTGATGGCGAATCTATGGCACGCGTGCCGGAAGTGCCACACAGAGCCGTCACCCATTGGTCTTCTGGGTTCCGGTGCACTGGCCAGCTGGTCTTCACGTGCGTGGAAGCACTGGATACTGGAAAAGCAGCAGCCTGGTGTGCATGCCCGTGCCAGGAAGATGATCTTCTGGTTTCTAGCATGTGCATGTGCACCGGCCACCTGGTCTTCCAGTTTCTGTTACGCATGTGTTTGCAAAGACCACCAGGCTGGTGCTCATATGTGCACTGAAAACTGGAAGATCATCTTCCTGGTGCATGGCTGCTGTTGCAGTTTCTGGCATGCGCATACATTCCCGTTTCAGCACTTGGTGCCGAAAAGGTTTGCCAACACTGATACAGATCATTTAAAAAGTAATAAGATTAACCCCTCCCCAAAAAAGTTTTCCTTTTGATATCAGTTTAAATCCATAAATATATGGATTTGTGTAAAGTAGCCCAATAATTCTACCATGACATGAAATTGCAATTGTGAGTTTAATACTTTCTTAGTGATGAATCACTGTCTGCAGTTAATGGTTAACAAGCTAAAGGTAATAAATAATAGTCTAATTTGCTCCCCTATATTATTTTAATATTCTAAAATTATTTATCCATGACTTAGAATTTACCTCAAACTCAAAAATAATATTTAATTTATTGTATTTATATAAATTATATTTAGAACTCTGACAGAAATATTTCAGACTTGGCCAAAGGAGTGAATGATCTTTAATCACTTGTGAATGTGTTGTAATTGAAGAAATTGGCTATTTTGACTCTTGCTGCTGATATTTGATATCACTAAATCCAAATCTAAACTGAATCCTGGTCAAGCAAATAATTCTGTTCTTTAGAATATCTACAACAATTTTGAGCATATTCAGAATACATTTCTAAGAGACATGAAGGCACCTATTAATACTAGTGATTAATAATAACAAACAATATATCTTTCATTTCACCCTGTCTTCTGCATAAGTGTGAACTATCGGTGAAAGTAGACATGGTCTGTCAGAGTGCACACAGTGTGACTATGTTGAGACAACCCAGGAGCAAAATACAGTAATCAGAGTTTTGTCTTTCAAATAGTGGTTTATCTACAAGGAATACATTGTATATATACATACATGTACTAGGCAAAGTCAGGCAATCAATCATCAACTACTGCTTTTCTCACTTAAAACCATTAAATGTAGCTCCATTATTCAAAATGTATATGTATTATACTTGTCATTTCAGTTTTAATTGGTATCTGGAAAGTCTTTACTCTTAAGATTGTATCTTAGTTTTATGAATTTTAATCACATTTACATTTACTCTACAATATAAAATTAATTAATAGAATTAATTATAATGTATTTGGCCAACAGACTTTCCTCTGCTTCCTGCCTTTGACAATGATATGCTGTGTATTCAAATATTCTGGATAATTTGCTTTGTATGAAATTTTTACAAATGGCTTTTCAAGTTGCAATTTATAGAGAAAGTACGTATCATGAATTCCTGGCTAAACAAGAAAATAGCTGTGAAGTTAAAAATATTGACAATTATCTGACCTAAGAAGTTTAAGAACTTCAGTTGCTGTTCATTAAATTAATTCTGCTAAAGTTAAATTTACTCTTGAAGATAAAAATGACTTTATTAGTCATTCATCAACTACTAACATTTGTTATGCATTGTGTGGAATAACTACTAAAAATGGATACTCAGAATCTTTGAGACTAATGTTATGTACTGTGGCCAAAGCCTAGATATCTTTTGAAATAGCGTATTTTTCGGAGTATAAGACACACCAAGTTTTTGAAGAGGCAAATTTAAAAAAAAGTAGGTAGGTAGATAGAGAGAGAGAGAAAAATACAGTAGGTAGGTAGGGAGAGAGAGAGAAATAGAGAGATAGAGAGAAAAATACAGTAGGTAGGTAGGGAGAGAGATAGAGAGAGAGAAATACAGTAGATAGGGAGAGAGAGGTAGATAGGTACATAAGTAGATAGAGGGGGGAGAGAGAGAAATACAGTAGGTAATTAGGGAGAGAGAGAGAGAGAGTAGATAGATAGATAGAAGGGAGAGAGAGAGAGAGTAGGTAATTAGGGAGAGAGAGAGAGAGAGTAGATAGGTAGATAGAAGGGAGAGAGAGAGAGAGTAGGTAGGTAGGTAGATGTTTCCAGGTGTATTTATCCATGTGCTGGAGAAGGAAATCGCTGACAATCTGCAGCACCTAAGACTTTGTTCCTGCTGGCACAGCACTTGATCAATGTAATTCTCATCAATCATTCTACCTAAAAAGCTTTCTGAAATGGGAAAAAAGTTTTTGCACTCTGCAAACCTCCCAAAAATGGCCCATTTTTCGCAAAAATGGACCCTTTTTAAAAAAAAAGGCAAAGGTATTTTTGTCTTTTTAAAGGCAAAAATTGCATGCATAGCCTTATGGAAGCTTATAGAGTGCTGGGGGGTGGGGGCGGCAATTGAGCAAAAAACGGCAAAATCCTGCAAAATGAACAAAGGAAGAATGATCCTGTAGATAAATCTGCCAATTGTATTAAATTATTATGCATTGCCATTGGCTGTGCCTAGTGAGAATATAAAAATTTATTGAAAGGATTTGAGGATTGTGGGGTTTTTTTCCTACATCTGCTTGAGCATTTTCAGGATCTGATTATTATTTCATTGCCATGTTTGTATCATGTGTATTTCATTCCTCAGGATTAACAGGCTTGCAGGTAAATCATATATTAAAAACATAAGCATTCAGTCTTTGCCATTAATTTGCAAACTGAATGCAGTTCATCCCCCTGTTTAAATTTGGTAATGTCTCTCTTAATTCAGACAGATTAATTCTGACATTTCTGACATCCAGTAGAGCAGAGTATTTAGTGAGTGCCCTATTAAACCAAGCATAGACTATTTTATTATGACAACTGCAAGGGCTTTCTATTTTGTTGAAACCTCCAGCTGTTTTCAAACTCAAAACTGCAAATACAGTGTCACAGGCAATAATTTTTCCAGTTAAAATCTGGCCAAAGTCTGCTAGAGCCATCCAGAAACATTTTGCTTAACACTGAAGAAAGAATGTTCAGATATCTTATATTATCTTAAATGTAAATGCGATTTGATAATTTTACATTTGGTAGGAATTTTGGAGTCTTCCTGATTTATATTTAATTTAATTCACGTAAGTAGTTTGGCAATGAAATATCTTCTGATCCCAATTTTTTGAATATAAAAATGAGAATACAAGTAGCATAAAATACTCTGTGAGGCATATAGTTGAGAAGTATAATCTTCTCTCAATAAGAAGCCATATGTTGAATTAAGTTATTTTTTCTTTATTGTCTTCAGCATTAGGAGATACTGGAAACAAAAACAGAATTCTAGATTGAATAGTAATTTTAAATGTGGCTATTTTATTCAGCAGTGATAATAAAAGAGGATGCAATTTGTTCAAAAGACTAGAAACAGTTGAAAAGGAGGCAGAAATGTTACACATACTCATTCCTTCTCTGAAATCCAGATGAATTAATTTGATACAGTTTCTGCAAGAAAGAACAAATAAAAGCAATGCTCTTGTTGTTGTCCGTTACCCAACCAAATAGATATGGATGATGCCTTTTGAAAGAAAATGGCAGATCTTTAAAAAAGGGAAGAAATCTTAGCAGTTGAATGCAGTAATTACTTTGGTATTTGCTGTGAGACAGATTTGGTCTAGTACAGTCTATCCAGGAATCCTTGAATTGTGTTTCTGACAGCTTTCTCCTTCAAAGGGTGAAGGAAGACACAATAGGATTAGTTATATTTGATTTCATCTTAATCAGTATTAAGTATTAATACTTAATACATCTTAATCAGTATCAATTAGTAGAGGTAGGAGGAAAATGTTGGAGGGAATGACCACATATTGCTGGAGTTAATGATTTCAAGGGAATTCAGATGTCAGGTTCCGTTCAGGCGAAGAACACAAACAATACGACTAAACTGGTAGTTTGTGGTAAGTGTAATCTTTAAAGTCTATTCTGGTACTTCTAACCATCACACAATGTAAATCACATGTAAAATAAAGTCAATCCTGTAATTCCATACATCCCTCCATCATTTAAACCCTCCTGTGCCCCGCCCTCTCCTACATGCATGCAATACACCCAATATACTCCGATGACGTGACAGACCATGCTAGTTCACATTGCCACACCTGCGCTGGCTCCGCTCTGTATGAAAGTCACTGCAGGGTCACTGCGCTTGCGTCGGGCTGCCTATTAGCTGGGAGGTGCCACCAACATAACGCTCACAGACAAGGATCCTGTGGGGAGCGATCCAAAGGTCATTCATACTCTTGGCCCAGCAGGAAAGCAAGCGTGGCGCAGCAGCAGTCCAAGGCACGAAACGCCGAGGGAGGAGGGAGGGAGGGGGAGAGAGAGAGAGAGAGAGAGAGAGAGAGAATATGACAAAAAAGCTAATAGTTTTAATTAAAGTTAAACCTATTAAAAGGGTTAATAAGCAGGTAGTGATAGTGATGGTGGGAGGAAGTGACGTAACAGTTACCCACAATAATAGAGCTGGAATGAGGAAAGCAAAAGCTCAGGAGCACCTGAGTTTCAGCAAAAGATGCTAAGGGTATTGAAATTGGCTTCTTTACATACATTTAAAAGGAAAGGAAAGGAAAGGAAAAGAACCAATATACAAACTGCTTGGTAAAGATAGCAAAATGTTAACATTAAAAAAAAAACTTAAATTCCTAGTTGATTCATTCTTCTCCAATAAAAGGGATTTGTAATATAATGATAAATCCCAATATGTGTTCTTGATTTTTAAGAAGTTTGAAAAAAATCTCAAACAGTTTTGAGAATTACTCAGAATTATGATTAAGGAGTGGTCACTTTAACAGAAGGAGAGTTGTATGGACAGCATTCTTCTAGAATAAGAATGCTACATACCAGGCTTGAAAATTCTTTCAGTTATGATGACAAATCCTCAATTTGTAATTCCATGGAGGAATTTTGGTGAGTTTAAATTATGAGAAATTTGCAGGACACCTTAATTATTAAAGACATGGGGATTAATTTGATTTTTCTTTTAAAGAGAATATCAGTTTTCTTAAAGAACTGGAACTCCCCCCTGCAATAAATAACCAAAAGCCAGAACTGTTTTGGAATATCATCTCATTATAGATGAATAGTGATGTACCTTAGTTAACTGAGCCATTCATTATATTACACACAATGAATACACATGAATCTCAGTCAACAAATGTGCATCACGAGGTTGTGATTCTTAATTGGAGAGCTATCTTGTAATGATTTAGCACAGCTTTTCAGTTAAGAATCTTAAGCTTGATCAGTGTTCACAAATAATATTCCCTTTGTACAATATAATTCTTCAAGCACAGTTGTACAAAACATGTGATTCTGCTTCAGTGATTATTATAGTATTATACTATAGAGAAACTCCAGTGATAGCAAATCTCAATGCACCAGAATACTACCTAACCGAAAGTGCTGAATTATTTGTTAAGAGTGAATTGAGTACTGAAAGTTTCTTAAGCCAAACAGAACAGTAATAATTGGAGCACAAGAATATGCAAAATGATTAAATGAACAATCTCTCTTGGAATAGTGGTCAGTAGAAAATTGAAAATTTAACTGAAGAGTCATGGAAGAAGAACCAAATAGCCACGGACCTGAGGGTGAAGTAAGTAAAATAAAACATTGGAAGTATCGTATTAAGGTCTTAGACAGCAATAAAATATAGTGTTTTAAGATTATAGAATATAAATGTACTTCCTGTGAAAGAAATCAAGACTCTTTAATTAATATAGCTATAACATGATTGATTACTACTGTCTTCTATTTTAATAATATTGTGTTGCCCAATTAACAATTTTTTTTTGTAAAAAGAATAGTCTTTATAGCATAGCTTTTATCCATTTTACTTCAAATCTACTATGTGACACTACTTATTGAATTCCTGATGAAGATACAATGGTTTTGCCTAAAAAATGTTTTCTACTACTTCATGCCATGCCATTTGACATTGTTAAAATTTACTGCCATTCCAATGGTTTTATATTTCTCTGCATTATGTTAATTTATCAGTTTTTGGTGAGCTAACAGTTTTTATAGTACTAGGCAATTGTGTTTACTTTAACAGCATAGAAAATTAGATTTTATTTGGTAATGATGCAAAATGTTGTCTCACATGGATTTACATATTGTATATTAAAGTGTAAATTATGCTGGGCAGGCAGAAATGTAATTGTATGCATTAAGGGCTATGTTGTATTCAAGGAGGAGCTACATCCTAATATTCATGGGTCAAATATGTTTTGTAAATCAAAATTATAATTTATATGCTGGAAGACAAAGAGGTATCTTGAGTTTTTTTAAAAACTAGTTCATTACTAAATATTTTGTAGGTGTGTCGTGAAAAGGAAAAAAAAGCTTAAGTTTTAAATTCATAAATAATCTAGAAAGAGAGGGCTTCTTTTTGTTTTATTTGAAGTTGGTTTGGTTCTTTTCCCAGATCTTCCAGAACTCTTTTGTTCATCTTGGCTTATTAGTAATGAATTCAGGTCATGACAACCCCACTAGGAACAATTCTATCATAATATTTTGGGTGCCCTGATTGTAAGAAACAAAAACTAATGTTTTGTGTGTTCCATAGAAGAAAACAATAGAATTTGTAATAAGTCTCAGGCTACTTTGTGCTTTATCCGTATAAAGTATAATATAATACAGTATAATACTGTAGGCTAGGTGCACCCGAATTCAAATTAATGTTTGTTTATTTTAAAAATGTATAGTAAGCGCTGGAAGCAACAATTAAGTAACATTTTTACAGTTAGCAAAACAGACACAAAAATATGGTAAAGACTGCAGCACATGAGTCTCTGAGCATCATATTAACAAATTCCCTTATTTCAGTATTGGCTTATTTTTTTTACGATCACATATGCATGCTGCATATATTTGAATCTTTGCGCAGAGATCAACAAATTGTGCTTACTTTGTCCAACTATTCAGTCATCTCTGTGGAGCGTGACCTGATTTTAGAGCAAAGCCACCTGGTCTCGTCCAGACCAGTTATGACTGGAGCCAGCAGCAATAGCTGTCATTAATGTTTCTTTTGATTGATGTTGAGGTGAAAGTGTCTGATGATTATTTTAAACGAGGGAGTGAGCAGGATTTTAGTCATTGTCCAATGGCAATTTGAGAATATCTAATAAAGGCAGCTGGTTTTAAGGATAATCAGAAGTTCCATCTTTCCACACCACCTATTTGATGACATCCTCTCATCTGGGATCTGTGACTAGCTACTGCCAGGAGTTCAATCCTGACCAGCTCAAGGTTGACTCAGCCTTCCATCTTTCTGAGGTAGATAAAATGAGGAGCAAATTTTTGAGGGCAATATGCTGAATCTATAAACCACTTAGAGAGGGCTGTAGAGCACTATGAAGCAGTATATAAGTCTAAGTGCTATTGCTATTTCTATTTGGGAGTGCAGCATCAGGGAAATACAGCCAGGTTCAATTAGGAACATAAGTAGTCCCACAATAAAGAGAGTACTATATATTATTCTTCTGCTCACTGAGGTAAAGTAATATAAAATCCATCCTACAATATGCAAGAACATATAGACACTTCTTTGTTCACAAGAATGAAGAATCTTTCCAAGGGATGGGATGGGATATGCTTGTACTTACCAAAATGAGGGCAGTGTTAGAATCTGACATTTGGTTCTTGCTGTCTCTGTAGATGAAGCACATAATATTCCAGGTGGCCCATGTGGCTAGGATGCTGGGTTGTTGATCAGCAAGACCGCTTTTGAGACCCAAGTGCTGCTGTATGGCAGGGTGAGCTTAAAACATGGTTGTGCCAGTTGCCATGGAGCTTTAAAAGAGAAGATGTAGGCTGGAAGTGATTGGTGCAGTGATAAAGAAGGCAGAACCGCTACTCTGCTCAAACCCGCTCTTGGTGTACATACAAACAATAATAAGTATATAATAATATAATATGATAATATAAGATAAGTTAATATAATATAATATAATAATAATACCAATAGTAGAAGGTAATAGGAAAGATGAGAAGGGTAAAAGTTATGCAGTTATATTTACATGGGTAAATGTCCTGTGGGAATTAGGTGTTCAGCAGAGTGAAATTCTGTGGAATCTGACATTGGGATAGCTTGATAAAGAATATGTGCCTTCTCTCTATGGTAGAAGCAATCACACAACATTTTCTCCATATGATTCTAAATGGAATTGTCAGCTTTTGGTGCTGTTGTCTTCCAGAATAAGGCATTTTGCATAACAAACTGCAAAATGGGAGCTATTTATAGCAAGCTTTTTCAAACTGTGCGTCACTGTTATGTGCTATTATTCCTATTGCCAACATCCATGGAGTTGTAGCTGAGGATGGAGCTGGAGCCATTTTGGAAGCATCTTCAGGGCTGCCAGTTTCAGTGTGATAGTAGCCAGCTATCAACCCTGCAAATCCTAACCTCCCACACTTCATCTGCCATATGGGAGAAGTCCATAGCTTTAGCATAAAGTACCACTTAGCAATGTATAAGTCCTGTGATGGCAGATGTCCTATCCTCACTAGACGCCTACCAGGTGTGAAGCTGTGATAAAGGAGAAGTAAAGTATACAGGCTGACCTGGTTTGGCCATAGCAAAGTTTATGCTGCTGTCATGTGAAATTAATTCTAGTATAATACAATGATTACAATGATTATTTATTGATTAGTCAGTTGACTATATCAAAACCTGAGCACTACTATAGTAAAAAGAATAAAATGAGATAAGGTAAGATACAGTGAAATGAGATAAAATGAACTACAGTGAGATAAAAGCTAATTGTGCTAGCTCCAACACTTTCCCTATATAATTAATTTAAAGTGTACTTACGGTCTGCTGAAAGTAGTGTGTGAGGGAATTTTTGTAGCAGCTGGCAAGTAGTTATCCAAAGTCATCATTTGGGTAATATAGTGTGTAATTTCAAATATTTTTAGCCATTCCACCTATTTTCTGTCTACTCCTACAACACTTCGCTGTTTCAGAATAGCAAACACACAAAATAAAAACAGCTTATTATAAGGAAAGGTAGAAAAGATAATGTCAATATAGGCGAGTCTCCGGTTTTCGAAAGCCATGAAAATGATGGCAAAGTAGAAATTTGATAGTGTTTCAGAGTAGGTAAATGACAGTGGACAATATTCCATATGGCAAAATGGATATTGCAAGCATTTCCCTTGATTTCCCTTTTCTTCCTGAAAAATTAATGTCTTCAGTACCTTTAAATAAAGGTAAGGGTTTCCCCTGTCCAGAATTTTTATTTGCCTTTTCCTTTTAGGTTGACATAAAGAGATGCTATATTTCTTAGTGTTAAACAATTTGTGGGGGCTTCTGTGATGGACTAGATACCTTCAAGAGAGGAGACAGTGCTGTAGCGGTGAACAGAGGCCAGCAGTGATTTCTGGCCAAAAAAGTATTTCTTTATAAAAGAGAGAGTAAGAATTGCCCACATGTACCATGGACTGCTGCTCCTCATGAGGCGACCACAGATGGGAGTATTGTGTTTTTGGCAAGCAGCTAAGAGAGCTAAGAGAGAAACAACATCTTGCATATAGAAGCACAACCTTTTAAAAGGACATTAAAGGTTCCACCAAACCCTTGCTTTCTTAAATCACCGTTGGGTACATCAATTTACAGTTGAAAACAGGTCTTTGAAAATTGTGGAACAAAGGAAACAACTCAGTCAATCAACCTTCCTTCCAGATTATAGAAACTAAAGCAAAGAGAAAAATATTTTTAAAAGACTTCGAAACAACAGAAGACTTTGAAACAACGGAAAAGAGCTTAACAAGTTTTTCACCAAGAAATTTATAAAGAGATAAAAAGGGTCTGTACAAATTTAAAAGATTAATATCTTAGCAAAAGTACTTCTGTTGTTTGGAATTAACTGACGAAATAGGCCAGACCTTCATGGGTATGTTGATCATTTGACATCAGAAGGAAAAGACTGTGGAATTTAGAAAACAAAGTAATAAGTGTAACATGAAATTGACTGTCATTAAAACTACAGGAATATAGTTTGGACCAAAGCTTTAAGGGAATAGAAAATGCAAAGAGAAAAAAAGGAGAAACTTGTCTTTATATATATCTTCATAATTGATTTATTTTTTGGATTATAAATAAATAAATGGTGACCACTAGAAAAGCCGCAAGAATCATTGGAGCAACTGACAGAAAAAGAGATTAGTCCAGAAAGTTTACAAAATATATTTGAAGACAAGGAGAAGCAGATATCTGAATATATAAAATCTATTAAAAGGGCGTAGATTGCTTCTGAAGTGAAATTGGAAGAAACGTTTGTAAACAGGAGAGGAAGTTACAAAAAAGTTGAAGTATCCGTAGGGAAACTTATAGAAGAAGTAAAATTAATGACAAAGTGATAATTTTAGAAAATAAAAAAGAATAATAGAGAAATGTATAAGGACTTAGAAAAATCTGGCATTACTGGAACTAAAAAAAGAATTTTGCTTAGAGTTGAGCAGTTCCAGAGCATCCTGGAACAGACATTAAAGATTGCTCAGTCTTTAACAAACTTTTTGGAACAGGATAAAGATGATAGAAATTGACAAAGAACATAGAATCAACACGTAATCAACACATAATTTCTAAAATTAAGAAATGTACCAAAGGATATTTTTATTCACTTTTTCAGGAAGAACAGCAGAGACCAAGTGTTGAAGCAGCATTTTTACCAGATTGAAGATTAATAATGCAGATGTGATTATACTTAAATCCTGATCAGAATACTCTGTAAATTTATTTATTAATTTGGTGTATGGCATACAATGTCAAAGAAATCTATCCATGCTAGACAAAATGCAGTCCTGACAGTCTAGATTGCTACCATTCAGAATGAACTGTGTAAATGAAAAGACTTTTTTTTTAACTGACAAACTGAAGCAGAAAAAAGTTAACTACTGTATTTTAATGGGACAAATTGGAAGGAGAGTTCTTTATTTTTAAACAACAGAGGTTTAGATTAAGTTTACTCTAAAAAAAAGCAAGACATTCCTAGAAAAATTTAGAGGGGAATTGGAAGAAATGAAAATCTGAGTGATAGTGCGAAACAATAATGACAAAACATTAAGAATATTATTATGTTAAGTGCTACAAGTATTGACTTTTCTATGTTTTGGGCATAAATGTTATTTTAAATTCATAACATGAAATATAAATAGAGCAAACAGCTCTAATATTTTACTAGTTAAAAAATGAAAGATGTAATTTGTTTACAAGAAACAGATAATAGAAAAAAGAATGCAAAATATTTGATTTGCAAATATTTGGGTGAACAATTTATTTCAGTCAAATTAGAAATGGAGTTGTTTCTATATGAAAATTGCAACCAGAACTAATAGTGACTGATGATTATGGCAGATATGTGGGGTTCAAGCTACTTTTCATGAGAGCAAGACTGGTAACTACAATATAAGCTCCAAATGAGGATAAAGTAACATTTTGCAAAGACAGCACATGGATAAACCAAAGGAGTTGTCATATGAAAATGGATGTTTAATGGGTTACTCTATTCTATTCTATTCTATCCTATTCTATTAGAATGGAGTAATTTGTCCACAGGAATAGATAATTTCTGAGAAAGATATTAAAATGACAAAGTTTCCAAAATGTTTGTGGCTTTGTTTATGAATAAAATGTATAATTCACAGTGACTCCAATTGGCTTACAAAATAAAACCGCAATACAAAGGCCAATAACCTCCCCACTCCCATTCCCGCACAACAACAACCAACCCAACCAATTGATATGGCATCATTTTTGATAGAATGGACAATTTAGAACTTTTAGATGCATGGACATATACAAATGGTGATCTCACACCCACACCCACCCACACCTTCACTTTTTTCATGGATATTTTTTTTTTCATCTTACCTGCAAATGCCCCTTTTCTGCCGGTGCCTCATGCCAAAATCCCACTTGGTAAGGACTTTTTTCAGCCTATCTTTTTGAGAATGTATAGGCTGCCCGTCAGATTGATTTCACCTAACATGGGTAAAATCAATTAGTCATGTGCAGCTGTTCTGCATACCTAGGGGATGGGAACTCCAGTACTGAGCTGGGGACTGCGCAGATCCAAGCTTTTTTTCCTACAACCTACCACTAGTTATCATCTGTCTAAGAAAGGGTGGAGAACTTCAGTGCTGGGCTGGAAAAAAAGAAGCTTGATGCCAGCTATTTTTCTCCAGCCCAGTGTTGCAATTTCCCTTCTGAGTGCCGAGGGGAGTTGCCTGGCCTCCTTGGGTAGGCAGTGTTTCGCTACGTCTGCTTAATGACCTGTCCAGTTGCTTAGTGGGAAAAGCTGTGATAGCAGTCATTGAGTGAGGCGATCATGTGGGCTTCTCATTTAACAACTATAAATTACTGGGCTCAGTTTTGGTTGTAAGTTGAGAAATACCTGTGTTTTACAAACGGAAAAGATATCTGGCAGTTGGACACAGGTTAACATATGGCTAATGCCCAAAGAAGGTTAAGATTTGACTTCAGTTAAAAAAAATTGCTGCCCAAGATCATTATTGAATAGTGATTCTGCATTATTTACAATGGTTTTAGCTGAGGGGATGAAAATGGAATTTAGATGATTTTTACAAACATCACTCTTGAAATGGCAGTCCGAGATGGAAAATTGAATATCGAAAAGTTCTGGTGCCATTATCTTAATGTATAACATTTTTTGCCTCCATTAGATGAGGCATTTAATTGAAATACTCGGTGGCAATAGAATTCATATTAACTGATAGTTCTTCTTACAGAAGAGAAGCAAGTCAGAGGATTACAAACTTTTATTCTTTGCCAAGAGAGGGTGCTATAGACATTCTGAAGTTTTCATAGTCCCAAAACTATTTTAAAAGATTATCTGATATATCTAAAATATTTAGAGAATAACTAAACCTTAATTAGATGATTTGCTCTGATAATCGTTTATGAAATGTACCAGTTACAGTTGCTTGATAATATTGATTTATTTATATGTTTGCTTTATATCCTGTGTTTAGGAGCTCAGTGCATCTTGCATAACCCTTTCATCCCCTACTTTGGCCATGACACTAATTCTGTGAAGGAAATTTAGCTGAAAGTAATTGGGGGGATGATCCAAGTGGGGTGGGACTTAATTAGAATCTGTGTCTCTTTGTTCCTGGTCCAAAACATTAATCTCTACACTTTTATATGATATGGCAGCATAAATCACTACTGAGGAATTGGCATATTCTTGAGGATTTGAAATCTTCATGGTGAGCTTTCAGATAGAAATAAAGAAAAAAAATGTTAGTGTCGGATGCTATAATTTTCAATTTGCATTCAGGGCTATCTCTAGGGTACTGGGTTTTTTTTATCCCTTTTTTCCCTTTTTTAGATCATCACGTTGTTGAAAGTTTTTGTGAACTTACAGTACACAAGTAAGGGTTCAGCACTGTGAAACTAGCAAGAATCGTTTTTAAAGAGGAAGCTAACAGGCAACTATTAGGCACCATGAGCAAACATGCCAGATTTAGAGATCTTCGAGGATTCAGCATATTGCCAAGCTGCAAAACTTGTTTTAGTCGCCAATTAAGGAGAAGCATACTGTTTCTATGAACCAGGAAGTGTTCCTATCTTAACCTGCTGGTAATTATAATTACATAATATCTTGTGTTGTATACTATCCTAGAATTAGAGGCTTCAGTTTTATCTTTATCTTTTATTATCTTCCTTGGGCTTTGCAGATATTTTTTACTCATAGAAGGCTGTTATGATTTTGTTATTCTGCCCCAAGCAAATTGCAAAATATCTTCTTGTATTCTATACTGAAGAAATAAAAATACTGTAATAATGAAATTGCATCAGTTAATTTCTGTGTATAGCTTCATAAAGCTTCATAATAAAGTTAACTCATTTTTTTAGACGGTGGACAAAATATATGGTATATTTTCGAGTAATTGTAATGGAGTATTTAATAGTATGTAGCCTTTAGCAATTGTGTAATTAGTATTAGATTAAACTTTATCTACAGGATTTGTAGATATAGAGCAAGCTACCAATTTTTAATATAAAATGTTAAAGTAATGCTTCATCACTTGTGGTTTTTGTTATGAAAAGTTTATTGTTCTTTATTATTTTCAGTACACCTAAAACATTTCTCAGGTTCTACTGCATCACCATTTCTCATCCTAAGCCTCTTCATAATATACAATGTTTAAATAGTAAATTACATAGTTATTTTTAATTAATATATGGCAATTAGAATTCTGTTAATATCACAAATTTAATTGGAAGCAATTATTAAAACTCTTGCAGGAATCTAAATTTCATTATCTTGTAAAGTAAAAAAAAATATGACAGGATAGGGTTTGAGACTAAATTGAGATATAAGATATGTTCTGTTAATTAAAATTAAATTTCTTTCTATTTTAAAGGAGATTGAGTTGTGCTGCAGTTAATGAACAAAAAGCACCACTATCCCTTGTCTTACTCAAAGCTACTTTTTCTGACTTCAACAGCAGCTCAGGTGACTGGATATGAGTTAGTCAGACTTATGAGTTTAGTCTGTCAGATGAACCATTAAGTAACCAGATTTCCAACTTTCAAATAAAAGTAGAGCAAGTCCACAGTCCTGATAAAACCCAAAACACCAAACCAAATGAATGGTGCAAACAAGAAGAACAAGAACAAAAACAAGCAAAAAACGGCCCATTTTTCACAAAACCGGCCCGGTTTTGGTAAAAAAAAAAAAAAAGGAGGGGGCATTAGGAAGCTTATAGAGTGCTCCTGGGGCTGGAGGGCAAAATTGAGCAAAAGGTGGGGTGTTTTTTGCTCATTTCTGCCCTCTCCAGCCCCCAGGGGCTCTCTGAAAGCTCCTACAAGCTATGCACGGCCATTTTGGTGAAGGGGCGTGGTTTCAGGAGGCAAAAAATGCTGTATTCAGTGTATAAGATGCACCCAGATTTTCACCCTCTTTTTTTTGAGAGAAAAAGGTGCGTCTTATACTCTGAAAAATACGGTATATACTTATCCCAATCTGGAAGTAACATAGGGCACATAGACACGATGCTACCTGTTATAACACTTATATAAATATAAAAAACCAAAATAAATATTTTATATTTACAAATAATTTAAATAGTCTCTCTCTACTATTTTAAAACATAGTATGGATTACTGAAGCTTTCTTTAACTGTGTGTTTGAAATGTGTGTCAGTATGTTACATACAGTGGGGCAAAAAGTATTTAGTCAGCCACCAATTGTGCAAGTTCTCCCACTTAAAAAGATGAGAGAGGCCTGTAATTGACATCATAGGTAGACCTCAACTATGAGAGACAAAGTGAGAAAACAAATCCAGACAATCACATTGTCTGATTTGGAAAGAATTTTTTTTGCAAATTATAGTGGAAAATAAGTATTTGGTCAATATCAATACTTTGTTATATATCCTTTGTTGGCAATGACAGAGGTCAAACGTTTTCTGCAAGTCTTCACAAGGTTGGCACACACTGTTGCTGGTATGTTAGCCCATTCCTCCATACAGATCTACTCTAGAGCAGTGATGTTTTGGGGCTGTCGCTGGGCAACACAGACTTTCAACTCCCTCCAAAGGTTTTCTATGGGGTTGAGATCTGGAGACTGGCTAGGCCACTCCAGGACCTTGAAATGCTTCTCGAAGCCACTCCTTCCTTGCCTGGGCGGTGTGTTTGGGATCATTGTCATGATGAAAGACCCAGCCATGTTTCATCTTCAATGCCCTTGCTGATGGAAGGAGGTTTGCATTCAAAAGCTCACGATACATGGCCCTATTCATTCTTTCCTGTACACAGATCAGTCGTCCTGGTTCCTTTGCAGAGAAACAGCCCCAAAGCATGATGTTGCCACCCCCGTGCTTCACAGTAGGTATGGTGTTCTTTGGATGCAACTCAGCATTCTCTCTCCTCCAAACACAATGAGTTGTGTTTCTACCAAACAGTTCTACTTTGGTTTCATCTGACCATATGACATTCTCCCAATCCTCTTCTGGATCATCCAAATGCTCTCTAGCAAACTTCAGAAGGGCCTGTACATGTACTGGCTTAAGCAGGGGGACACGTCTGGCACTGCAGGATCTGAGTCCCTGGCGGTGTAGTGTGTTATTGATGATAGTCTTTGATACGTTGGTCCCAGCTCTATGCAGGTCATTCACTAGGTCCCCCCGTGTGGTTCTGGGATTTTTGCTCACCGTTCTTGTGATCATTTTGACCCCACGGGGTGAGATCTTGCGTGGAGTCCCAGATCGAGGGAGTTTATCAGTGGTCTTGTATGTCTTCCATTTTCTAATTATTGCTCCCACAGTTGATTTCTTCACACTAAGCTGCTTGCCTATTGCAGATTCAGTCTTCCCAGCCTGGTGCAGGTCTACAATTTTGTTTCTGGTGTCCTACGACAGCTCTTTGGTCTTCACCATAGTGGAGTTTGGAGTGTCACTGCTTGAGGTTGTGGACAGGTGTCTTTTATACTGCTAACAAGTTCAAACAGGGGCCATTAATACAGGTAATGAGTGGAGGACAGAGGAGCCTCTTAAAGAAGAAGTTACAGGTCTGTGAGAGCCAGAAATCATGCTTGTTTGTAGGTGACCAAATACTTATTTTCCACCATAATTTGCAAATAAATTCTTTCCAAATCAGACAATGTGATTGTCTGGATTTGTTTTCTCATTTTGTCTCTCATAGTTGAGGTCTACCTATGATGTCAATTACAGGCATTTCTCATCTTAACTGGGAGAACATGCACAATTTGTGGCTGACTAAATACTTTTTTGCCCCACTGTATCCTGTGTAGCTGGCAAAGTATATTATATTGTATCTAATCACTAATCAATGTTTTGAACTCTTATAGAATAGTATGAATGTGTTTGGATTTTGGCTGCACTTATATGTACTGGTAAAATAGTGCCCAAATTGACTTCTGCTATTCTTAATGCTAGCAGGGAATGCTTATGTGCCATAAGTTCAATTAAAGTGATAATCTCAAAAACACTTTCCCTATCTTATTAAAAAGGATTATGTGATACATCAATGTCATCATAGGCAGCGAAGGTCAATATGTCTGGTTCCAAATGGGCATAGCAGTGGCACATGAAATATTGCAATTTGGAATGTAAAAAGAGTACTTGAGCATGAATTAATGAATGAAATGAAATAAATAAAATAGATACATTGTATTTCTCTGAAACAGAAAGGAAAAGGAAATCATCAAACTGAATGAAAATCAAAATTACATCAAAATTATATGCAGCAAGTGATGGTTAACTTTTGTATCTACAGTTGAACCAAAGGGTTAAAATGTATGTCAACTAATGCAAGGTAGGAACATAAGCAGCATGAACAATGAAAAATGAAATGAGTTTACTGCACAATGACATTTTTGGCATCTGGCAAATTGAATGGGCTGGAATTTAGCACTTTTGGTCAGAAGATGTAAGGATATGTGGGAATGACCTTGGGAGATAAGAGAGCCACAGCTAGGGCAGTTTTTAGATAAGCGATTTAGCCTGCAGCGGGAATATGGGTATGACAAATGTCTCAGAAAGGACCCTCCCTAGGTGACAAGGGACAAATGTACCCTCAGACTTGCAAGATTCTGTTAATCTAATCTTATAATTAAATAGATATAGTTCTTCTGGATTTGCTTTTTGTCTTGATTAGACAAGGCTTACAAGGTTGACCGAAGATCATACTGTTTAGTACACAGGACACAAAAAATGAAGAAATGGCATTGCTTTCATAGTGAGGAAGGATATAGCCAGGATAGGACTTCGGTCAGTATTATGCAAGAAGGAATTTAATAAAGAATGTTAGAGGAGACAATAGGCAGTATTACAACAATATTTGTAAAGATAGTAAGGATGGAAGCAGACAAAGAAAAACAAGAAAAATCTTCCAAAAGATCTTTGAAGGAGGCTCCAACTTTGAATTGGTATTCTAAAAAAAAAATGCCAATGGATAGCTAGTAACTGATTCAAAGAAAATCAAATAAATATGGAAACTGTATAGTGGAGATGGCAGCTATGGCAGCAAAAGGTGGCTCCAGCTAGGTTCTGCCTCAGAGTTCTGCTTTTAGTGGATGCATTACTCGGAACACTGATGGGAGATATCAGTATCGAGGTAGATTGGCAATCAGTACTCAGATCATTACCGAATCTGAAGGCTTAGTTAACCCAAATCTTGAAGAGAAATTGATGGAATATTAAAGAAAAGTGGCAAGTAACAGAATAACAGTCAATAAAGATTCTAACCAAACTATGGCACAAATCTGGAGAGCAACATGGTGATCAGCAGTATGGAAGAGATCAGCCTACATGCCAATACCAAAAAGAAAAAAAGCTTTATTGGAAACATTAATCTTAGTAAAACATGCAGGCTTTTGACACAATTATATGTAAACTGGATTTATTATGTAGCATTATTGTAGATTCATTCCACGAATTTCTAGATTTTTTTTTAATTACAGAAGTAAGTTTGATAACCATTTTGTTGCATTAAGGTTCCATATATGTGTGCAATATACATTAGTTTTAGGGAGGCGGATTGCTTTTTGGATTTAGCATCAAATTGAGGACAGCCCCAGCCCCTATCTTGAATTTTTAAAAGCAACCAAGTCCCTTTTAGAAGCTGTAGTTGCAGAGTAGGGGCAGCCATATGATCCCAGGAAAGAACTGGCTTTCTTAAAGATGTGCAGAGAGGTGCTATGTGCCAAAGCAGCTTTTCTAAATTGTTACTGCAGTGCTGCAGAACCTTTACAATATTTTGTGATACAAGTAGCCCTTGATTTACAAGCATTTGTTTAGTGACCAAAGTTACGCACTGAGAAAAGTAACTTACAACCTTTTCTCAGAATTAGACCATCAAAATGGTCAAATTTAAGCACTTTGCTATTGGTATTTTTGATAGGTGCAGTGTCCTACTTACTATTTTCCTAGCTGACTTCCATCAAAGTAAGTCAATATGGGAAATCAGAAGCTGTGATTCAATTAACAACCATAGTGATTTCCTTAATGACCGCAAAAAATGGTCATAAAATTGGGTGCAACTGGACTTCCTGGGAGGAGCTTACTGATGGTGGCAGCTTAAAATAGCTGCCCCCGAATTCCTGGTCACGTATCTGTTTAGATGATCATTTATCTGACATCTAACAGGTTTCTTATCCTTCAGGCAAGAAGGGAAGAAGATATAGTTTTGCTGGCAAATGCCCTTCGATTTTTGCAATTCAAGAATGGACATTGAAAGTTACAAACTTAGCCGAGATGGCTAAAATATCGGCATATCTTAAAGATCACTCAAATGAGAGATATAAACGAGACTGGAAAAAATGGATTGACTATATACAAAATAAATACAGGACCAAGAAATTCCAGTTAGCCTATGCTTAAGATCAGAAATGATTTAAATTGTTTAAAGTTAGCTCAGCAAGAAGAAGCTAAGATCAATGTAGATGTCATTAATTTCTTTATTTTTTTTTTCTCAATAGATTTTAGACTGTGTTTGTTAAAAATCCATACCGTGTACGGGTTCTGGGAAGTCGGGGGGGGGAAGGAGGAGGGGGGAGGGAGGGAGGGGTATACGGTTCCACCAGAAAACCGCGTTCGACTAAAGCGCACTCGACGAAACCGCGTAGCTGACGTCATCACAGGGCGACAACAGCGCGGAGACAGAAGCTGTAAACGCTAAACCTAAAATTAACCCCCAAACCTAAACCTAACCCCCCTAAACCTAACCCTTAACCTAACCCTAAACCTAAACCTAATCCTAACCCTTAACCTAACCCTAAACCTAACCCTAACCCTTAACCTAACCCTGAACCTAACCCTAACCCTTAACCTAACCCTAAATCTAACCCTTACCTTAACTTGAATCGGCTTGCTTTCAAAGCGCTATTTAAAGCGCCCTTTCTTCGCACTTGCTGTTGTCGCCCTGTTGATGACGTCAGCGACACGGTTTAATCGGGCGCGCTTTAGTCGAGCGCGGTTTTGTTGTGCCACGGGGGTATACATTAGGCTAGACAAAAATTTGGTGGTAAACTAGAACTATTTTGACACACACAAAAAATTGTACTCCGATGTCTTACTGATTGAGGAATGATGAAATGTTTGTTTTAAAAGAAAATAAAACTTTTGAACCCTAAAAAAAAAAATGGGTGCAACTGACTTAACTGTCTTGTCCCAATTGTGGTTATAAGTCAATGATTACCTGTATGTATTACAATAGGATGTTCATATTTAAAGTACTGTATAATGCAAGTGGCTGAGAAACAGATTAATAGATACTGTACTCTCCAGCTCTGTAAAAACTGTTTATTTGTTTTGCAGTAATACCCAAAGGCTTTGTCATGGTTGGACCTACCATTATGTATATGTAAACTTGTAACAAATGCCTCAACTTTATTAGTATAGATCTGTAGCTAGATGCTGTGCAAATATTCACATTTTCATTCTGATTGACTTTTAAGTGATTCTAATATAAATATGTTTCTTGCTTGAATCAGACACAATTTTGGATGTCTTGGGGATGTGTGCAATAATTAACAAGATACCTGCTTTCCAATTCTTTCATTTTCCTTGTCTATTCTGAAAATCTACACTAGCAACTCTAGACTAGCAACTTGGCATTTATGTGCAGGTGTTTCTAATCTTCTGCCCCCACATGGCCTGCCCAAGGGAAAGGTTTGAGGGCCTGTCAAAGTTACCCATCCTTAGTTTTATTTCCAAACCAAGATTTTGGTTAACTAATCACCAAAGTGAAAAGGTAGTTTTGAAACCAAGTAATGATAAACCATTCTCCTTAATTTTTTCCCACCCATTTTGGGTTTTTGTTAGTATTTTGATTATTAATAATTTGGCAGCTTTTGTACAGCAAGCAGAGTTGTTGTCGTTGTTATAATATATGCAGTCCTACAAGGTGATCACACTTGCGGTGGCAGTTCTCTATGAGTAAAGAGGAAATGGTGGTAACCCTGAACACAACCCTGCAGCTGTTGTGCCTCCGGCTTCCTCCAAGCCTTTGCTAAAGATCCCTTCCCCCACCCTTTCTTGGAGATTTAAGTAAATTAGGTGGCCTTTTCAAACAAAGGCATGAAAATGTGGGCGTGAGCATGTGCGATTTATAAACCTGACACCTACAAGAGGTGTGCTGCTGAAATCTTTGTGAAGATGATTTAGGGTGTTGTTTAATCTTCCTCCTTACCGGTCTTTCAGGCACATGTTTGCAAAACCCCACCCTGTCTTAACTAGGGGAGGGACTCTGTCCCTTTTAAGGCTCAGGTGGTTCTGAACTAACATTCAGCTAATGAATCAAGAGAGAAAGAGGAGTGGTCCATCTGTCAGGTCCCCTCTCAGCTGACTTGCAGGAATGACTGAAAAGCTTGGCACAGGCTGAACCGCTTCAGGATTCTGCCCCTCCTCCTCCTCTGCTGTCTCTGCTTGCATGTTTCACAAGCTCCCTTAGAAGAACAATGAACTGATTTTGAAGTTTTAAGACTGGGAGGGATCCCCTTGGAGTTGTCTGTGGCAGCCTGCAGCATGCATTGTTTGACACCATCTTAGACAGCTGTCAGTTTCTTTTATTTTCTTCTTCCCGGCTTCCTCCCCACAATTTCCCCTTTTGGATCGCTTTTGTCTGACGAAATAAAGTGACCATGGTCCAACGTTTCAGCCTCAGGAGGCAACTATCAAAGGTAAGGTTGCTTGTGTCATCAGGATGTGTGGGAACTGTCTACATTTGATCACTTTTCTCTCATAGTACAGTGAAGCCTCTGCTTAGACAGAAGTGGGCGGGGGTCTGCTTGAGAGAAAGGAGCTCTGCCTTTTGTTCCCTTTGCCAACAGAACAAAGGTTTTTAAAATAAATTCTCTGTCAGCAGACATAGGGGCTTTCTCTCCCTAAAATTAGAACTGCTGCTTCTTTCTTTGGATTTAGCATCTAATGTGTGTCTATCATCTAGGAAACAAGACATGATTATCAGAACAAAATATGATCTGATGAAATAGCAAAGATGGATTAGAACTATAGAGAGTCAGGATTAGGATAAATTTCACTGGTAACCCAGAAAAATCTACCTGGCGAAGCACATGGCAGCTATCGGTTCCAAGTATTAGGCATGGCTGTCAGCAGAAGGAAGAACAAAGGAGTTGTTCTTAAGAGATTTTGCTATGGAAATACTTTGCATTGTTTGGTCTTAAGATGCTTTAAAAGAAAAGATGGGGCTACTAAGAAAATAAAATCCATTTTTTACTCAAGGAAATAGTTCAGTAATTTTTTAAATGACTAAATAAAAGAGGATCCGAGATAAACCAATATTATGAGATGGTAGGTAGGTAGGTAGGTAGGTAGGTAGGTAGGTAGGTAGGTAGGTAGGTAGGTAGGTAGGTAGGTAGGTAGATAGATAGATAGATAGATAGATAGATAGATAGATGATAGATAGATAGATAGATGATAGATAGATAGATAATAGATAGATAATTAGAGAGGCAGACAGGAAGGATCTTGGGTTCTGTACATCTTTATAACCAAGTAAGATTTAGTTAGAAAAATAATACCAACCCTTGTTCGCTATCTGTTTCATAGAATGTTTGTAAAGGCTGTCTTTTTGTGTAAAATGCAATGATCAGCTGCTGATCACAGCATTTAGGTCAAAATGCACTCTTTGCAGACAGTGTGGGGAAGCCTTAGGGTATTGCAAATGAACAGGCATTCAGTATGACCCCTTTCATTGTGCATCAGCATTTTTGAAATAGCTAAGCAATGAGCATATTAATGATCACTGAAATGGGGAAATCTTCACTCGCCTGGTAATAATATAATGCAAAAGCATGCAAGTGAAAAAAATATTTGGATAAGCAATAAAAACTGTAGTTGCTGAACTACAAATGCTAACACTATTTGCCATGTTCTAGCATGGCAAATAATGAAGGATGCTGGTAGATGTAGTTCAACTATTTCTGGAGTAAGAAGTTTCTCAGCAATGTTCTCTATGCTAATTCTCAATTCTTTTTTCAGGAGCAATTCCACACAATATTCTTAGAAACTGTGAAACTGAAGCTTATGAATATAGAACCTTTGTTCAAAATTCTGTTAACATAATTATCTCTATTTCAGTAAAATAATTTACTGGGACCTTATTGAATAGGAGAAATTGTGTTAACACATGGGGATTTTTCACTTATTAGAAATAATAGGTTTGTGGTCACATCTTGGACAATATTGGTAGTGAGAGATATAATAATTAACTATTTAAATATTTCTATGAAGACCATACATAGTGACATAGTTGGTTTTTTTTTAACATTAAAGTAGATGTATTCTTTATAAATGGATAATTAATTTGAGGTTTCCAAGCAGACAAGTTAACAAAAACTAAGAGAAGAGTTTGGCAAGAGAGCTGGTGAGTTCATGGAACTTATCAGTTATATTTAAGGAAGGTTGTATGGTTAATTAGTGGAGGTGATTTATGTTTTTTCTGGTTCAATACAGTAAGTGCTTACTTGTACAGCATATAGGAGGATAGACCTATAACTGTAGTTAACTGCCCAGAATCAATTGAAATTGTGCAATGTCTAAAATAAATAGTGAAATTATTAATGGGTAGAGTGACATTCCTCAGTCAACAGCATTGTCCCAACCAGCATTCTTTTTAAAAAAGGAAGGGAAAGGAAGTTGTGAATTTGCAACCTGAGTGAGTAAACAGGAGTAGGAGAATTTTGTGAGGAAGGAGAATGGATGAGAATTTCCCATTTTCATAGGCTAAATATTTAGATGAGTTTAGAATCCAGGCTTTTAAACTTCAAGTAGTTTCAAGGGAAAAATCTCTAAGTTCTCAACCATGGTTTAAGAAGCCAGCAAGTAAGATAGCTCTTTCCATTGTTGTTTGGTTTAATGAATTACTCTGCCTGTTGGACATGAGCAGTGGGCTTCTGCTTGCTACAGTAAGCTTAATGCAGTGTCTATTTCCCTGAAACTAATGTTGATAATTTGGAGATGTTTCGAGAGCCAGAGAAGTACAAAGAGAATAGTGTGTGATAGCTTTGTCTTACTCCCAGGGCTGCCAAGACTTCCAAGGAATAAAGATACTAATCTGAGGATAAGGGAGACATGATTATTGGAGGACTTAGTTTGGAGTGGTGAATCCACATGCTTTCATTCTGGATAGTCCTCCAGTAAGTGAATGGCTTTCAGTTGTGTGCAGTCTGGTTATTGGACACTTAGACATCAGTGGTGGGTTGCAGGCGGTATTACCCGGTATGGGTATACCAGTGTCTGCCTGGAGCACCGGGTACCGTTCCGGTATGGTGCTCCAGAGGGCCCATCTGCCTGCCCGTTGTCCTTACCTGTCTTTAAACTCTTCAGCTCTTCCACGCACGGCTCGTACAGCACTTGTGTGATGCTCTGCCAAGCAGCTGGAGCATCTCGGAGGCTTCTCTGGAGGGTAGGACGCATGCATGTGCTGTGCGCATTCATGTGGAGGATGCTGGGCTCCATTGCAACCGTACTGGTTGCAACAGGATCCACAACCCACCACTGTTAGAGATGGATGAAGAGCCACAGTGGCGCAATGGTTAGTATGCAGTACTGCAGGCTGCTTCTGCTGACTGTCCTCTGTTTCCAATTTGGCAGTTTGAATCTCACCAAACTCACGGTTGACTCAGCCTCCATCCTTCCGAGATCGATAAAATGAGGACCAAGATTGTTGGGGGCAATATGCTGACTCTGAACTGCTTAGAGAGGGTTGTAAAGCACTGTGAAGCGGTATATAAGTCTAAGTGCTATTGCTATTTGTGAACGATGGTGCCTGGCCTGCTGGTTCAAAGGTTACAGACATCATACACTATCAAGATAAATTGCTGGATAGTTTGGGGGAAGCAATCCTTGTGCAAATACCAAGGAATAATGAAAATATTGTTCAAGGAGAATATGGACACTGCTGAGTAACTGAATAAATTTGAAGGCATAGATTTTGAGTCTATATTGATTGACTTTATCAGATATTTCAAACAACTAAAAGAAATTATGATAATGACTACATTTTAAGAGATTACACTCTAATAAACGATATCCATCCAGTTTCACCTATTCAGATATGAAATTGTGATCTCATACAAATATTTAACTCAGTGTCACAAAACTGGATTTTTTAAAGAGACACCAAGAGGATATCTAGAAAAAATACAGTCTGGTTGACCTAAAACTTTTCTAGAAAAATTGTATGGAATAAATATCGAAGAAAAATTAACTAAGCACATAGAACAGTTTTTCTCAAACTTGCCAACTTCAGCTCCCAGAACTGATGTCCACAGAGCTGAATTCCAACATATTAAAGTTGCCAAATTTGAAAAACATGGCACAGAGGAACAAGCTTATTTGAATAAGAATCAGCGTGGTTGCAAGGGTAAATCTTATCCCACTAACCTTATACAGTTATTGGAGTGTTTCATGTAAATGGTCAACATTGTATTTTTGGATTTCCTAAAGTTCCTAAATTTCCTCAAAATTCCTTTGACAAAAGATTTCAAATGGATCACAGAATAAAAGTAAATGTCTTTCTATATTTGCTATTTTTTTTCAATTATAAGTTGAATTAAAATAGAAAAAATTAAAATAGAAAAAATTGGGCAAGTTTCTCAACACAGAAAGAAGTCAAGTCCTTCACGTTTCTTTGGTCAGATACTTTTAAATTTGTTCATAAATTATCTTGGAGATAAACAGCAAGCTGGTTAAATTTGCAGATGTTACCCAACTTCTGAAAATGGTGAAAATCAAGTGATTATGAAGAGTTTTAAATGTCTTTAAATTGGGTGACTCATCAACTAAATGGCAAATGTGGTTCATTTTTCAGTAAATTAAAATGATATATGTTGAAACAAAAGCCTTAACTTCAAACATGCTGATGAGATTTGAGTTATCTGTAACTAGTCAGGGAAAGGGAATCTAGAGAATCTAGTCATAATTCCAAATTCACAGCTGCATTTTAAAGAACCCCACCACTGTTGTGTAGCTATGTAATGGACTGAGCAATAGATTTCAAAAGCAGATAGATCAGTTTCCTAGGTGCAGGTGAGTTCTAGCTGGAGAATACTTTGAGCACGTAAGAAGTATAAATAGGAGTCTAGATTCCTGTGCAATTTGTTCAAAACAAGTTTCAACATAACCAGTTCCTGCTTTTGTCTGTTTCAGTACTGATGTTCAAATTATCATCTGTATGTGCTTCTTGCTCCATTTCCATAGTTGGTAACTGCTTTAAGACTTGGAAAGGACTTGACACCTTCTCCTTCCTTTTGGACTGATATCTGGACTAATAGAATTGTACAAGCAACGCTTGCCCTGAGATAGAAACCATCAGACATGATGGTCACTAACTTGAATGGCTTTAAAAATAAACCAGGTAAATTCATGGAAGATGTCTATTTGTCTTGAAGACCCTATGTTACTTCCAGATTGGGATAAGGATATACCGTATTTTTCAGAGTATAAGACGCACCTTTTTCTCTCGAAAAGAGGCTGAAAATCTGGGTGCATCTTATACACTGTATACAGCATTTTTTGGCTCCCGAAATCCTGCCTCCTTCACCAAAATGGCAGTGCATAGCCTTTAGGAGGCTTTCAGAGTGCTCCTGGGGGCGCGGGAGGGCAGAAATGAGCGAAAAATGGACCATTTTTTGCTCATTCCCCCCCCCCAGCACTCTACAAACCTCCTAAAGGCTATTCATGCCCTTTTTGTGGAAAAAAATGGGCCCCTTTTTGCGAAAAACGGGCCATTTTTGGGAAGTCTGCAGAGTGCAAAAACTTTTTTTAAAAAAAATTGCCTCTTCAAAACCTTGGTGCATCTTATACTCCGGTGCGTCTTATACACTGAAAAGAGACGGTATTCTAATACCAGATATATTTGGTTAGGAGTATTCTCTCTCTACTTGTGAGCATCATAAAGGCTTCTTGTTAGCTATTCTGAGAACATACTAAAATAAATATGCTTTGGATTACTCCAGCAGAGCCATTCCTATGTACCTATAGAATGATCCTATAGCTGTTTCACAGGCTGGCCCTGCCCTTTTGCCTATATGTGTGTTTCTTTTTGCTGGCAGTCCCAGTGTAAGTGTTATCTGATCCTTATTGTAGACTGATAGGATCCAGCTTTCTGTGACATGAGCTGAGTTTACTCCAGGAACAGATAAATTATATAAGGACTGACCTGAAGTTGTGTTTCCAAAAACTCTTCAGAAACGAATATTTAACTTGGTGTTTGATTAAAAAGTAATCTCTGCTATCATCAGAGCAGCAGTTTAAGTTACAAGGAAGTTGGGGAAACAAATAAGCTAACCCACAACATACTTTGTGAATAGGTCGAGAAAGCAAACAGTATACTTGTGTAATACCTAACCCACCCTTCCTCATGAGCTGTTGTTCAAGTATCTTTCTGTAATGAAATATTAACACTTGAAATAATAGGTATTTTTTTTTGGTCTGGTGAAATAGTTATATCTTAAACGTTTTGCAGTTGCTTCTGTAGGTATACCTGCCTACCTCTGAAATCTGTTCCATATGCCAAACTGTCTTTGTACAAAACAGACGCACAGCATGATTTGCCCCTAGGGCATTACAGACTGCCAACAGAGAAGTTTATTAGTGGCAAGCAAATGAATAATATAGAGATGGCCAAGCACCACACAGAAGAACACCAAATGCATTGATGTATGCACAGGTTTACTACTTCAGGATTATAATAGTTTGTACAGTACCAGCAATTTACTAATTTGCTTGTTTGGTCTGCTAAGCCAAGAAGAACTGATTCTAGAGAGAACATAGACTAGAGACCTTTGAGAGATACCAGGACTAAAGGCTAAACTGGGAGTTGAAAAAATGTGCTAGAACAGTGATGGCGAACCTTTTTGGCACCAAATGCCCAAACCGGAACATGCATGTGCGGACATGCATGCCGGAGCACTGATACTTGAAGACCAGCTGGCTGGTCTTCGAGTCCGTACACTGGTCACCTAGTCTTCTGGTTTCCAGCATGTGCATGCATGTTGGCAAAGTTGGTCTTTGTGCACACTGGAGCCCTGGAAACTCAAAGACCAGCTGGCCAGTGCGCATGCCAGAAAAGCAGCTACAATGGCACGTGTGCCCACAGAGAGAACTCTGTGTGCCACCTCTAGGTTCACCATCATGGTCCTAGAAGAAGTGATGTTTGGTTCCCAAAAGCCCTACGTGCTCATGTCCATAAGGACCCCCATAGTCAGCCTAGCTGAAGAGACAATAAGTTACCTTGTGGGGTATAAAAACACATGACGTTGTTGTGTCAGATGATGAGTTTTAAAGGCTTTTCTTACTGTGATCATGCCATGAATGTTAAGCTGATTGAAGAAACCCCAATATTTTTCTTGGAAAATCGCATTATTACCACTGAATATATGTGTTCATATTTTTACTTTGATAGCATTAAAACAATCTACTCAGATGGAATAGAGATTGAGGACGAAGAAAACAATCACTGTAATACAACCAGCAAACGGAATTTGGTGCAATTTCCTTTGGGACTAAAATTGAATTCCAAATATAATAGAATTGTATTAGTTAGGCCTTGAATAAATGCTAGGTCAGATTTTTCAAGTACAGTGAATGCCAATAATATAAATCTTGGGATAATTCTGATATTCTCTTAAAAGTGAAAGAATTTGACAAAGTGATATCATAGAAACATAGAATTGAAGGATCATAGAGACCATCTAATCCGAATGCATGCTTTATTCAAAATCTGCTAAAAGAATCTCTAACAGAAGATCAGCCAGCCTCCATTTAAGATGTGATTGGCCATATTTTGACATTTTAAAGAATAACACCAACACATTTGGCTGTGCCTGAAAAAAATAATTGGCAGTTATTCCAGATCCTTTGCTGTGAATGTCAATTGGTCATTGCATCTGCATGGTTGGCAGTTGATCTGACAGTTTTGCATCATTTGTAACTTCTATTCTGAGGCAGAGGTTAGTGTTACATTTATATCTCACATATCCTTCTAGAACTCAGGGCAATATACACAATATTCCATCCTCCTAATTTTATTTTCAGAATATTTTGAGGTAGGCTGGGCTCAGAAAGCATAACTGATCAAAATCATTTAATGAAATTCCATTAAATGGCTGAAGGTAGGCTTGAGTCTGGGTTTCCCAGTCCTAATCTAGGACTTTCACTACTACAGGCAGTCTGCCACTTACAAGTACACTTGTAAATTACCCAGAATCTAAATTTGTACATAGCGGAGGGGAAATCCCTCAGCAGACCGAGGGAAAAAATCTCAATCCAGTGTTCCTTCTATTGACATTCTGGGGACGCCATCAGAGAAGATGGCAAATGGCGGTCACATGTTTGCAGAGCACCTGGCAACTGGTTATAAATGCAAACAGGTTGCCAAGTGCCCAAAATGCATTCATATGACCTGATGTAACAGCCGGATGTGCTTTCCAGGTCATAAAGCACCAATTCTGAGACTATTATGACTGCAAACAGTCATTAAACCAACAGTTATTAAAAGATTGGTTGTAATTTGAGGATTACCTGTACCTATTGCAGTGGGGGTGCTTTCGTTGTGTTTAATTACAAGAAGCCAGAATTAACAGCAACTTTGGTCTATTATTACTTGCAGGTTGAGTTCATTATCTAGTTACCTCCATAAGGCTTGAAAGGCAAAATAGATGAAAGTGGGAGCTCTTCCAAAGTGTCATGTTTTTAACTATTCATTATAAGTAACAGAACAAAATAACTTCTAATGGAAATGGTTTTTATAATTGTCCTATTTAATATGTATCAATTTTAATGCATTTCACACTCTGAAACATGACAAGTAGTATCTAGTTTACGGAATGTCATTTGGCAAAGTGATAAGCATGATATTATACAAACTTTTAGACTCCGAAATTATTTAGTGCGGTGAATAAATATCACCTAAGTAACCCAGCAGAATTGTATAAAAATAAAATATGTTCATAGTTTAGAAAGTGGCTCATTTTATTATTGGATGTTGTGTCTCTCTCCACTATCGCACAAGGCCAGGTTAGTCACTGTTGGTTCAACTCTATTGTTACATGTGTAATATTTACTTTTTGTATCTGTGCGTACAGTAGTTTACACTACCAGAAGTTCTGCCCATTGATACATACATTATTGTACAGTAGAAGTTAGGACGGTGCACTATTATATACTATGATATATTTTTGGAATCAGCTAAATGCCTTTTAATTTTTGTGCAGTGCTATTGGGTGGTGGTGGGGGAGGAAAAGCATCAATTAAAAAGTGAATTCTGTTCACCTGTGATTCTGTGATGAAACATAACTGTTCCTGTTTACAAAAAAGTAGCTTTTTAATTATCTTAAATATTCAAAGTGACATGATATGTTACTGCCCTTACTGTTAAATGGATGAAAAGGAATCTCACACTATCAGCAAAGGGATTTGTGTCACAGTTTCAATGAGATATTAATAGTTCCAAAATTGTATTGGGTTCAGGAAACATTGGTGAATCTGCAGATTTGCTCTATTTTAAAATAGTTTCATTGGCTACCAGTCAGTTTCTGAACTCATTTCAAAGTTTGAGGCAGTCTTAAATCTATCTGTCTGATAAAAACACTATGAGAAGGCCTACTGATAACACTCATCCCCATTCTTCTTCCTCATTCTTTCTAATGGTAGACTTATGATAATCAGTAGTGGAAAGAGCTACATTAGGTCATGTAATGAATTTTTTTAGCATTTTAACTTCTGCTCTTCAGCTGAACTGGTTGCGAGGTCTGGCCTGGGCAAGTCGGCAGTTGTTTGAAAACTTTTCCACTTATAATCTTCTGGACAACAGAATGATTGATATCCAATTGTTTGGCAATCCCTTTAAATCTCTTTCCAGACCCATTGGCATATATAACATTCTTTCTAAAAACCCGAGAGCTCTTTCAATGTAGGTTTAGTTATATTCATACTTAAACAAAAAGCACAGGTCAGCAAAAGTTCAATTAAGGGTTACCAGAGGTAACATTATATCTACCATAACCTTGATCAAATAAATCAACTATATTTTTTTCTTTTCCATTTAAGAATCTTTAATCTTTAGTCTTTTCAAATAATATCGTGGAACTTGATTTATTTTTATTTGTCCCTCCTCACAAAGCTTTTTCTAAATCCAGTATAGGAAAATTATCCAGGTCAATATTTTGATTTATTTATTTGTATATCTCTTTAAATTATTAAGATACCAGCTGACTTATTTTATATGTCCAGTGTATCATAATTTGCTATATTCTTCTTGTAGCTCCAATCCATTTTCAGATCAGTCTCAATCTTTTTAATATAATTTCTCTCATCTTTTAAACACATTCTAATTTTCCAAAATTGAACTTTTTAATCACTCTTTTGCTGTTTATTCCCCAAAAAATTTTTTTGGGTGGAGATATGGCTAGTTGAGTTTGAAGAGTGTCACCAGCTGAGAACCTAGGGCAGGAGTGGTCATGTGGCAATTGTCACCCAAGAATCACTTAAGACTCAGGGGAACTGCCCAACAGGTCATAAGATTTGAGACTTGGTTCATTAAGTAGGGATCAATTGGGATTGTTGCTGTTGTATCAGTCTCCCTGCTGCATAACAGCTTCCCTGTCTGAATTCCTTGACCCTATTTCCAAGTTGGCAGTGGAGTTCTCCAGGCTTGTGGTCTTGGAGACTTCAATATGCCTTCCCTGGAAATGGGGATTGAGATGGCTCAAGGGTTCATGGCCACCATGACAGCTGTGGGCCAGATCATTCAGAGCTTGACACAAGACAGTGGTCACATAACAGATTTGGTGTTCTGTTAGAGCAGTAGCTATATACATCTGCAGTTGGGGAAGCTTTTGATCATGGTCAGATTACACCTTGATTACTCTGGCATCTCTATCCATTATCGGGAGGGTGGGCCAATTTCATATTATTGATATTGCTTTTGACACAGTAACATTATACACTGTGGTGATGTTGGTTTATTTGTTTATCACTTTTTGTGTATGATTGGTATCTTCTGCTATTATAAATTTCTTCAAACTAGTAGCAAAGCTTCCCTTGTTCTCGCCTCTTTACATGGCCTTACAACTTAGGCTCATGGAGTTCCTCAGACACCAGAAGGGATTTGCAAACAACACACTGAGTATGATTCACTGATGAATACTATACAATTAGTAGATGGACACAACTGAATAGAATCCAAGGTGTCTTGGAGAAATTATGGTACCCACCATAATAAAGGTGTGTGTGTGTGTGTGTGTGTGTGTGTGTGTATAAGATTTTTTAATTAAATGTATATTACTTTCACCTCCATTTAGGTCAATATTGTTTGCAGTTGTTTAAAAATGCAGATATACATCTGACTATACTATATCTAATAAATCACAGAGCACTGCTATCATTTTGTAAAAATAGGATTTTCCTGCAGAAATTTAACTTTTAACTTTTTTGTTTAGTCTTATTCCTCTGCAGCTGGTATTTTTCTTTTTTGGATGACTATATCAATTAAAATAGTTTCATTAAAAACAATTGGAAAGTAATGTAGGATCACGCGTCAAACAATTAAAGGAGTAAATATTAAACTAAGGACTTTGTTTAAGTAAAAACTGTGTTAGTTTACAATACAATATGTTAAATGTGATTTTGGAAAATATATCTCCAAGAACTGGCTCCCTGCTGGAAGAAACTATGAGAGCAGTTTGTTTGGACTGTAGTTACACCTGTCTCCAAAGACTAGAGAAAGGTCTCATCTTCAATCTTAATGTTTCAAAATGCTCGTATTAACACTGTTAATGATTTATAAACAACCATCTACTCAGGGATATATCCTTTGATAAATCTGCAAGCACACTGCTCCAATTTCTGAATAGCATCTTTATTTATTTAACAGTTGTCTCCTTTTTGTGATAGCAGTAATATATTCCAATCTTCAGAAGATGATATAAATTGTTTCTACACATTTTGGCATAGTGTGTTACACACATATTGGAATCAATTCAGTGTTTTAAAGAGGGAGTCAATGACAATCATTTTGGAAAGAGTGGAGTTTAGAGCTGTTGTACATATATACATCTAATGGTTTTCACTAATACAAGTTCTTATAATTTTCTGTTGTTCTAATTATGATTAGCAATCATTAATATAAAACATTTTCTCAACATTGCAATACAATACTAGGTTCTGTAACTTGGGACTATATTTTTCCCTCTGCTTTTTTATTTTGTTCATATTTTGTAAAATTAAAATTATATTTTGCACTACTATTCCAGAGCGTATGCTATTCCACAGCGTTTACAGTGCTTTGCTATTTTACAGTTTTCTTTAAAAACTTCAGTTGAAAAATTTCATAGGTGTTTGACCCCCAAATATAATGTGCCAACTCTGATTGGGGAAGTGCAGTCCCAACACGAATTAAAGATGGAAAATCCACAGAGTCAGGCACTTTAGAACTCTAGTTAGCATTTTGTGGAAGAATATTAATCCCTTTTTCAGTTGAACAGGAGTCCCATCTTCTGCCAGAATCCAACTCTAAACAGATTCATCTTGCTCCAGTTAGCTCTGAAGAACTTGATAATGAGTTTGCAAGTACAAGTTGGCTTTTCAATTTTCTGCATAGATTGTCAGTATTAAATTCTTCTTTGTTCCTTGTTGTATTCAGTACCCCTTCACCGTATTATTTTGCGTTGTTCTTCACAACTTTATTGTGTAATTGCATTAAATACCTTGTATATAAGTTACTGCTCTCCTTCATGCAAAAGGCACCTCTCAGGAGATATTGTTTTGCTTCTATCAAAGCCTCCGTGGAATTAGACTGGTACTGTGTTGAGTTCTTAAACATAGTTTGTGTTTAATTGCACTTGACAGTTTTGGCCTATTTTTGCTATTGAGAGACAGTGACTGTCTTACTTTGGGGGAGATAAGTGGATTTATGTTTTAATAGCTTGTCAGTATGATTTTTTTATTTCATTTATTAGATTGCAATTTACAATGGGGCCTAGTGTTTCAGAGAGTTAAGGGGAATTCTGAGCTTTTTTACTTCCTTTCATTACTACATCTTCCTGAAATACTAATAAAAGAGAATTTCGATGGAGTTGAGATTATTGCTGTCTTGAAATATCAAGAGCTGTACTTTACTGACTAGATCCGTTGTTATATGTGCATAATTTAGCATGTTTGAAATTGTTCCCACAGTTCAGAACCTCATATAATCCAGTATCCAAAATCACAAAATGTTTTCTTGGTTTTATAGACAAATAGTTGATGGTGTATGGTAATCTCAGAATCTTTTTTTTAACAATTTCATTTTATTTTATTCAAAATATTAAAATCCAAAAGAAAAAAATGGATCAGAGATAAAACAAAACTAAACAAAAACATTGAAAAAATGTGAATTAAAAAAAAACACACCAAAGAACAAAAACATATGTTATATCCCCCCCCCCCAGTTGAACACTGAGGAATCTATTGCAACAAGGGGTTCCTGAAACTCTAGTGTTCGTAATTCAGCGTCTTTTAACCTCAGACAAGAGAGAATGTTCCCCTTTTTTTGTGGAAACAACATTAGATTACCACATTTTAGGGTTTAAACAAATATTGTCTGTCGTAATGAAAAAACCGGTGAGATAGAAACAAACCCTTTAGGACCAGAGATGTTTGGCAACCATGCTCTAGAGAGTGATCTCTATCAGCTCCTCCTCTTCAGCAGTTCCTCTTGTTGAGACAGCATCTTCAGAAAAACTGAGCAATAATGCACTTCGAAATATTTGGATTTTTAATGCAACCCAGTGACATGCCTGAGTGGTGATATCAATCCAAAAGATTTCAAGAACCTAATAAAAATAGAGCTGCCTTTAAAAGCCATGCAGACAAAGCCTTCAAAGAAGAAGGTGAGTTGGAAAAATCTAATCACACAGTAGGAGGAAAAAATCAAGTGGCTTTCACGTGTTCCTATGTCACTTCAATGTTGTTCTTAAGAGTAAAGAATCTATATTGTCTTTGCTTGTTTGTCTTGGTTTCCTGAATCAGAAGTGTAGCTGCTGATATTCCAAGGGTGGGAGGAAAAATATGTTCCAGGTGAATTTTCTTCCCAAGACCTGAAAAATCTACATGAGCCTCCCCCCTATACTTGCAGATGAGGTTACGAATAGAAACCACTGCTGGGAATAAATGTATAGAGTTTGGAGCAATGTTGTCCTGATTTGACTGTCTAGGTCAGGGGTAGTCAACCTTTTTATATCTACCACCCACTTTTGTATCTCTGTTAATAGTAAAATTTTCTAACCGCCCACCGGTTCCACAGTAATGGTGATTTTATGAAAACCTAATGAAAATGTTTTTAAATAATGCTATGAATTTTTTTTTAAAGTCAATTAAATTAAAAAAAAGGAAACTGCTTCAGTATTGGACAAAACCCCTACCGCCCAATATGAAAGCTGGAACGCCCACTAGTGGGCGGTAGGGACCAGGTTGACTACCACTGATCTAGATGATCAAGTTGACAATGTAACCTAAAAGGCCCTTTGAGCAATTGCTGATCTCTTTAAATATTTGCTATGTTGATTTCACATCCTTTGCACAGGCTAACAGAATCAGTCAGCAGCAAGCAATAATACAGATTCTAACCCACATAGATGTTACTAGGGAATATTGGGGGAGCGTATAAGAATAAGTAGTTAACTTATAAAATATATACGGGTTGTTGTTGATTTTTGCTTTGTTGAAAACTCCAGTGTATTGAACCCTGATTCATAGAGCTTGGAGTTACCCTTACTAGCAGCTTTGCAGTGGTTTAGGCAGGAATGCTTCCCAGCCCTGTTTTAGAGTTGACCAGTGACATTTGCATGGAAGACACATACTTTGTATCTCTGCCATACTCTTATATCCTCAAACCCCATAATGCAGGTGTAGAGAATTTGTAAATGAATATTAGCAGCCAAGTGACTTCCATTTATATTTCTTTTCTGCTTACTCCCCCCCCTCAAAAAAAAGATAAGTAAAAGTGATAAAGCTTTAAAACAGATCCCACTTGTTATTTCCAAGTTACTTTTCTGGCTTTCTTTTACTGGAATTTCTTATTGAAATATTACAGAGGGCACAACACTACCATTTTCATTGATAGAAGTGTTTCATTTCCTATAAATGTATGAAGTTGTTAATATAAGAAAATGGCTTGTTATATTAAGAATTATATTAATGAACAATTAATATGAACTGATACAGCATTGCCTTTCTCAGTATTCCTTTCATTTCTCTTCCTGCTATTTCATACTATACTGCTGGCAAGGTTTCTTCTTCTTCAGAGATTAAGATGTCTTTGGAAAGAAATACATCTGGCATTAGGTTAACACTTGGCTAAAAGCTGTGGTTAATGTATTCTAGATTATTTTTTGCAAAGTCTCCCAAATGAAACCTTTTTCCCAGCCATGGTCTTTTATACTCTATCCATTTTTCTAGAATACCATATTATTTACTGAGTCTGCTCAAATTTCACTCCTAACATATATTTAAACAATAAAATAATTTTGAGTTTAGTCATTATTTCCTGCTAAAACGCCCTCCCCACTAGCAAATTTTCTAGAGAAATGTGCGAACCAAGATATGTGTTCAAGTATGTGTTAGTTGTGTCACTTTTCCCGGAAGCATGAATGGGTTAGTATTAGGTGAGGCCTTGCTTATTGGTTAGACTCATGTTCATTAGAATTTGATGCTTTTTTATAGCCTAGGTTTTAAATGAAAAACTACATATAGGAGAGTGATGAAACGCCCTACAGGTGATTTATGGCTAGTGGAAGAAAGATAGAGTGGTTCATTCTTCCCTGGATAAAAGAGAAATGAAATATTTTGTAATATACTGGTCTGGATGTTTATAAATAGACAGCTGCTTTATGCCTCCCATTGGAAATAACATTCAATTCCTTCATTTGAGAACTGGCAGATCAGGCTCAGGGAATACGCATCAATGTCAAATATCAATTCACATCTAAAGAAATTGGTCTAATACCAGTGTTGATTCCATTTTGAAAGCATTCATGGATTAATATTCTGGACATAGAATTCTTCTGTATCCAAAAATTGGGCTTTCTTTAACATAAAGAACAAATAAATCATATTCTCTCTGATTAGTCATAAAGATAAGAATGGAATGTTTCATATTAGTTAAGATTTTTTTTTAATTCTTTTTATTTTGTCGGAAAATTTATATGATTTTGGCTGGGATTTTGGTTTTTTTGTTGTTAAACACTGACTTGATTCTAATAATAGTTTTTAAGGGTGCAGACCAGTGGTGGGATTCAAATGTTTTTACTACCAGTTCTGTGGGCGTGGCTTGGTGGGCGTGGCAGGGGAAGGAAACTGTAAAATCTCCATTCCCACCCCACTGCAGGGGAAGCTTACTACAAAATCCCCATTTCCTCTTGATCAGCTGGGAGTCAGGCGGCAGAGAATAGATGGGGCAGGGCCAGTGAGAGGTAGTATTTACCGGTTTTCCGAACTACTCAAAATTTCTGCTACTGGTACTCCTGAACTGGTCAGAACCTGCTGAATACCACCTCTGGTGCAGACTGATAGAAATATATTGATTGATTTTAATGTTACTACCTGAATAGGAGAGGGATATTTTTCCTTTTTCCTTACTTTTTGGAAAATTCTTATCTAATGTTTATAGTTTGTAAACAACTTTTTTCTTTTCTCTGTTTTTATTCTGAAGTATCTTTAAAAATAAAATTGTTGAAGAGAAATCAGAAGACAAGTTAAATGGCGGTTGCCAGGCACCAATTTAGCAATGCAGTTCACTGCTACTTTTCTGACAGACTCAGCAGGCTTAAATCATTTTGCAGGGTATTAATTTTCAGAGGGCTTTGTTACATGACTGCTTAATTACTTCATATCTGTTCCTTTGGCAAAAGTGAAGGATAGTAGCAGTGGTATCCCTTCTTCACACTTGCAAATGTCAAATATAAAAGTATTTGATGCTTGAATGGACTGCTCTCCTCCTTTGTCTCGCACTACAACATGTGAATGTCCTGCTTTTATTTCACAAAGTGAGAATACATTAACAAGAGATAACCTTCTCAGCCACTGAAATAGAAGATTGCAGCCTTTAAAAAAAAAGAAGCAACAGGACTGGGATAGCAATAGCCAGGAAAATAAAGCAGGACAAAGCTGTTTCCCCCCTCTGCTTTTGTTTATTCACACAAATGCTTGTGCTCAGCTTATTGGCAGTTATTGCCTTCTATCTTAGCTTTTGCAGCTGTAGACAACAGATATTTAAAAGACAGTCTAGTTAAAGTATTCAGAAAGCACTTTCATACTAACAATCATGCCATTGGTAGCCATAAAATTGCAAGGCTATGTATTTATGCTGTGTTAAATAAACTTTGCTCCACTGCTCTAAATTGCAAGTTAATGTTTCCTATATGGATTTTATTATCATTGATGTCTACAATTAAAATATACTTTATCTTAGTTTAAATTGTATATAGAGAAAATGAATAAAGTTCATACACAAGACTAGGCTACGTTGCATTCATGCAAGAGGACATTATTTCAAGGGTGGGAGTTATACTTTCACATCTTGGTTTTGCCGTTCATCGATTGGTCTTTGTGGTCTCCAAAGTTACTTTCTAACTCACATTGGAACAAATTTAGGGATCATTCTGGACAAGGACAAATTTGTTCCACTGATAATTCTGTTTTGCAAATTGATTGCCACTACCTGATCTATATAAATTATTGAAAGATGAGGTTTGTTTGTTTTATTCCTGTATATGTGTGCTTAAATAATAAAAGGAGAATGGCTTTAATATGTTTCAATTGCCATGCAGCAGAGGCACAAAAAGAATCACTGCATGTTTAGACTAGAGTGCTTTTTTAATGTAGAATCAGATATATTTCTGACATCCAATTATAACTCAGTTCACTTAACTCATCTCCACTTAGTTGTGTATTCAATTGACATTTACATTTAGTTTCAAACAAGAATATGAATTTAAAATGAAACAACTCTTGGTTTTCTTAAAAAAATAATTTAAAAAACAATTAATGTTAAAACTTTTATTAAACCCCTCATTTTCTCCAAACAAAAGGAGAAATAGTGACACTGGGAGATGACTAATTTTAAATCAGCCAGTGAAATTTTCTGTCTCAGGTATGGATTTAAATTTCTTCGATCAAAATTCCAGTTTCTTTTGTATCTTCTCTTCTCTGCCTATTACGTGTAGTTATAATAGTAGTAGCAGCAGCAGGTGCAGCAGTAACAATATCTGCCTAAAGGATTTTCAGTGTTAATTTGAACACCTGTATTTTGGAATTTATCCTGAAGACTAGTAGCAGATTATTCTGGATAATAAGTTAAATTGGTTTATGTCCTTTATAGCTTTGCTTTTCTATATCAGGTCTTTGGGAACAGGCTAAATGTTGATATGACTAAAACATGTTATTTGACAGGAAGTTTTTAAACCACTTTTAACCATTTAAAAAAGTTTTTCTTTTTTGCAATATTTTTTTCAAAACAGAAAGCCATACTCCAGCTAAATGCTAGATGAAAAGTGAGCCAAGAGATCAGCCTGATTTTCTCTCCAGAAAATATATCCCATTAGTCTGATCCCAAATCTCAAAATATAATCCCCCAGCCAGTTTAGTGATTGTCACAGTTCTTCCTGCCCCCTAGTGACTATGTTTAATTTCTTTAGCAACCACCAATGTTTGCTTTGCAAAATGAGAAGTTTTGGGATAGGGTGCTGTTTGGAAATCATAACACTTTTTGAAATTGCAGACATTAAACAGTTAATGGTAGGAAAGATATGTGCCCCTTTTTAGAAAAGAAAGTAAGCTTCTTTTAAGAAATAAAAAGTTTAAATCAAGCACTTGCTTGTCTAACTGAACAAGAAGTGCTTTCCTTTAAATGGCAGGAACCCCTCCCCCCCAAAAAGAATGAAATGTTTACAAAAGATTTTGCATACCACATCCTCATTCTGAGCTTTCTTTCCTCCATCCTCAAGAAGCAACTTTTAACTTTTTGAGCTTTGGAACTGTTGGTACTAGAATACATTTCGGTGTGCATCAATATGCTGCTTTATTAAATGTTGTCAAGACAGATTGCATATATAAAATTTAAGGTATGGCAACAATGTTCCCATGTGCTAAACTAACTTGACTCTTCTGCCACCACTGGAATTCCTTTGCATGCCAAAAGTGGGGGGGAGCGCAGGAGGGTTGTGCGTGATTGTGCCACACCCATAATTCTATGTGCGCAACCCAGCGTGCATGCACACGCAACACAGCATGCATTGTGCAACCAGCACTCCCACCCCCGCTTTTGGCACACTTTTTACGCCCTCCCAGGCTTCAGAGGCATTCTAAGAGCCTGGAGAGGCCGAAAACAGCCTCCTCCCCGGAGGCTTCAGGAGCTTCCCTGAAGCCTCCAGAGCGCAAAAAACCGACCCTATGGGCAAACCAGAAGTTCAGGAATGGTTCCGGTTTGCTCATAAGGCCGTTTTTTTGCCCTCCAGAGCCTTCAGGGAAACCACCTGAAGACTCTGGAGGACAAAAAACAGTGCTACGGCCAAACTGGAAATGGCTGTTTTTTGCCCTCTGGAGCCTTTAGGGAAGACTCCTGAAGGCTCAAGCAAACTGGAAGTTCGTTCCTGAATTTCCGGTTCGCCCATAGGGCCAGTTTTTGTGCTCCGGAGGCTTCCTTGAAGGGTGAAAAATGGTCTCAAAAGAAGGCTGAAGTCAGCTGGCCAGTGCGCGCATGCACACTGGAGCTGACAGGGCAACGTGCCATGTGCCCTAACAAATGGCTATGCGTGTCACCTGTGGAGCACGTGCCACAGGTTCACCATCATAGAGCTAGGTTAAATATGTTTCTGTTATTCCATGATCAGTTTTTAACACAAGCAACCATTACTATTATCTCTCTTCTGGGATAAAATAAGCTGAATTGATTCATTTTTACTAATGTCATAGCCTGGGGACCTACTTGTGATAAAAGTGTCAATACGTCTTAAGTGGTGATTGCTAACATTATAATTCATGATGTTTTATAACATGGTATAACAGTAACATTCAAGGATATTTGAACAAATATTAATAAATGTATTTTAAACACTGAACTCATTTTATTATGAAATTCTTCTTCCGGGTCCAGATCAAACTTTAGACTGCCAAAATTTTGTCGTTGACCCAAAATAAGTTATTGTCAGTACATATTTCTGGTAGTAACCGACATACCAGCAGATGGGCCAGGCTCTGTGTCTCTCCACAGTCACACAGCATGTTGTTATCCACTAACACTCCACATCAGCATATTAGTCTTACACTTAAGCACTCCAACCCTCAGCCTATTCAGGTTTATGAAATTATATGAGATTATGAAAAAGAAGGAAGGACTCACTGGAGAAGAGTCTAATGCTGGGAATGATTGAGGGCAAAAGAAGAAGGGGACGACAGAGAATGACATGGCTGGATGGAGTCACTGAAGCAGTCAGAGTGAGCTTAAATGGTCTCTGGGGGATAATAGAGGACAGGAAGGCCTGGAGGAACATTGTCCATGGGGTCATGATGGGTTGGACATGACTTCGCAGCTAACAACAACAACAAATGAAAAAGACTAGTCAGGAAAATTGAAGTCAGATGCTTTGTTTTGATGATTTCAACCACACTGTCAGTGTTCCAAGTAATAACTCCATAGAAAGCAGAACTCTGTGGCAGGCAAGTTCCTCAAAGAACAATTTATTGGCACAAGCTGGTGAAAACCAACTCTAAAAGTTCCCGCGGTTTCTATCTAATTAAAAGTAAAAGTTTTTTCCCCTTCCCAAACAATCAGTCACATGGTCCAATCAAGGTGCATTCCAGTTGCTTGGAAACTTCACTCCTCTCCAGTCATCTGTGGGTATTTCCTTGGTTCTCAGGGGAAACTATTTTGATTTGGCTACAAAACCCCAGCTATCTCTATTCCCCCCTCCCTATCCCTCAGCACCATAGTGGCAATACTGAAGCCTCCAAGATGGCCTCGGTCAGGCCAGCTTCAGAGTTGGCACACACTGAAAGAAGAACAAGGATAATTTAGTGTCTTTATTATGATGCCCATTGTACTGAAAATTGGAAGCTGGATCAACATAAAAAAGAATTTGATTTTGTTTCATTTAAGGCCACTTTTAATAAATACACAGTATAGTTAATATGATTATCCTGCAGTTACATTTTAAAATTTGCTATCTTTCATATTACCATCTTTAAGTATTTGAGAAAAAAGAGCTATGGCTCATGGGAACCACCTATACCCCTGAGACCCTGCCTTACTCGCAAAAAGGAAGAGTCCACAGCATCAGCCTTCAAGTGAGACTTCATATGGGACTGAGGAGAGAGATGCTTATTTGCAAATGCCACAGTTATAATTCAACTTAGCATGATTTTTACTTCTGCTGTTAAGCCAGTTTATTATACAGTAACATGGTCCAGTGAAGATGATGTTGGGATTCACATAATTTGTACATTTCTGAGCTTCATCAGCAAAACATCTGAGGGGAGGGGGAATATAGGCCTATTTTAATTGTATTGTTAACATAGCTGAAGATTATTCAAGTGATACACAGCACAGTTCACTTATATGAAGTCACTGATTCTTTTCTGAACATCCATTCAGAAGCATTGCCAACAGGGGGGCTGTTCTCATAACTAGATTCATACTGATCAAGTAGAATTTAATGAAACAAGACTGGAGCAACATCAGACGTAATCTTACTCTCTAGAACAGCATGTTCAAGCAAGGGGGAAAACTTTGGGCTCAATTGCAAATTTTTTGGCTTGTTTTACTTCCAGCATGTAAACTTGCCATCATCTTTGAATACAAGATGTTTTGTTATCCTCTCTTCAATAATGGTGTTTCATGGTAGTTCTGATTAAAGAAAACTAATTTAACATGCAAGTAGGCATGAATATAAATAATTTAGATTCATTATGGAAAGGATTCAGGTATGGGAAAGTTAGCTGAAAGAAACTCTACTTAACTCTCACATTTTCTATTGTTTGGGGACTGCAATAAGGACTTGAGACGGTTCCACCACAAAACCGCGGTAGACTAAAGCGCATGTGACTAAAGCGCGGTGACAAAACCGCACCGTCAAAACCGTGCGACAACAGCGCGCTGTAACATAACCCTAAAAATAACCCTAAACCTAACGCTAAACCTACCCTAACCCTAAACCTAACCCTAAACCTAACCCTAAACCTTACCTTAAGTTAAATCGCGCTTCTGTCGGCGCGCTGTTGTCAGCGCGCTTTTGACATCGCAGTTTTAGCGCTGCGGTGTGGTCGGTGCGCTTTTGACGTTCACGGTTATGTCGTGCCACGACTTGAGACACTCACTTTGTATTTTTTTGGGGTATTTTTTGTGTATTGTCTTATTTATATGAAGTGAAATCTTTTCAACCTCATTAGAAACATGTTGTAGTTAACCACCCCACTTCCATTAGGGCTTTGAGGTCAGATTTTGTTTTAACAAGAAATTGAAATTCAATCTTCCATGAGCCTTTTTAGAATTTCAGGAAGATTGAAACAAAGTTTTTTTCCACCAGTAGAAATTTAAAGAAATATCATTTGCTTTGCTTTCTGTCTCATTTTTGTCTCCTACTCCAGTGATGGTAATAAGGAATAAATATACAAGGGTTTAATCAGTGCTTGTTGTATTCTTGAAATCAGATATTTCTTGAAACCTATAAAAATTCTTCCCACCGCTAATTCTGCTCCAAAGAGGCTTAATTTGCTTTGTTTTATGCTTAATTTTTCATTTTAGTTTGGATCTGCAGTGGTGTTTACTTCTTGCTTCTTGCTTCTTTCTCAGAACTGCTGAATCCCAGGAATCCGATGTTTTAAAAGATGTAACTTGCGGGTTTGTGTGGCTTTAAATCAGCTACTTGCTGTTATCAGGGGAAGAGGGAAGGATGAGTGTCTGTAAATTAGAAATCTATAAGAATGAAAAGAAGAGTAGCACACTGTGTTTGTTTGGCTTCTCGGCTCATGGTTCCAGAACAGTGCTGCTTTGTTAGGACAAAGAACAGAGGGGCATCATTAAACTGTTCCTCTTCGTTTGCTGTGGAATCTATTGTCTGTTTCTTTAAAATCACGGGAATTTTCTCGCGAAGCAGTTTCAAATTAAAAGTGGCCAAAGAAGAGACCATGGAGAGGGAGGATTAGAAAAGGTAAGAAAAATACCATAGCAGAGTGCCATTTGAATCCAGATCCCTTCTATCCAGTTTAACATTATCTACAGCTACTAGACAGTATATATAAGGCTTTTCAAGCACAAAAAGCATATATTAAATACAACCTAGAAAATAATTCTTACTTGTGAGCTGATCAGAGTATCAGGAATCAAGCGGCATAAAATTCTGGTTGGTCGGAAAGTCAGCCAGATATTTAGACAGGTTTTGGCATTTTTATCTACCTATTGAGTCATACCAAAGGACCTAAGATAGGCAGGTATTGTTTGATGGTATTAAAGATATTGTCACTGGATGTAAACTGTTCCAAGTAAAGCTGCCTTTTGCAATTGACTGATAGTGACTTTGTGCATGCAGATGGTGTTCAAGTGTTGTTCCAGTGTTTTGGGACTGCACCCTAGGTGCCTATTGTTTGTACTTTCTTTGCTTTCATTGCCACATTTCTATTTTCAGGTCTTTTTATTTTGTTACCTTCTCGTTCTTTCTCTTCTACTATCTCTGTATATCTATCGCTAGATATGGTACTGCCATATCTATTACCCACACTTTTGTCTTTATTGACAGTTTTTAAATATGAGGCGTTATGTGGCAAATACTTATCTGAATTGTAATGTCCCAGGGCACTTTAGCTGCTAATTTTCTATTACTTTGTCTACTTGATAGTCCCACTAGTCTACCTCCTTACCTCCAACACACACACACACACACACACACACACACACACACACACACACCTGTTGCTTCATGATTCAGGTTCACCTGATACAAATTCAAGAGTGGAACATCAAGGTGGATGCTAAGAGTGGATGAGACATTGATTCACCTGAGATGGATCTATAGTGAGGACATTGGGATGTCATTCGGACTAGTGAAGTGTAACTAGACAGTAATCAAAATAAGGAAGGTATTTAAGACTGATGCAGTGGAAGTACCTGTTCTGACCTAGGTTTCATCAAATCACCAGAAACAGACTCCTTGTCCCCCCCCAAAACCCTTTGTATTTGGCTAATGTGAATTCCTAGCATTCACATACAGAAAAGTCCAGGCAATAAGCCTTTCAAGGGTGAATTGCAACAATAGACCTTATCAGTCCTTGAATAGTTGCCAGGCCGATAGCTTCCAGGCGCAGTGCTGTACAATGAAATACTTGGCAAGGAGTCTCTATGAGGCATGAACTCAGATAAGCAAATCTTCATACTAATAAACAAACTAATTGTCTCCTGCAAACACCACTCCCCCTTTGCTCCTATTTATTCCCTATGGGAGGGGCCATTCAGCGTCCACTTGTGCCTTTACTCCCAAGCCGACTCCTGTTCCTTAAGTGTTCCCTTCTCCTGACAGCTCTGCGCATGCACATATTGGGAACAGACTCCAGCTATTCTTCTGCCCCACTTATCTCTGACTCCAAAGGTAGCTGATAACTGTTGGATGGCCCTGGCCTTATCTCTGCCTCTGACACAGAACACAGTGCCTTCCCCAGACTCCAGGACTGGCCCATGTTCCTCCCCAAGCTCCTCACTGTCCGAGTCTGCCGCCAGCTTCGTTGGCTGTTGGCAAGCCACAACACTACCAGTGGACCATATAGCAGACATACAGACCAGCTATACATACATTGGTGTCCCACAGTCAAATAGAAACCATGAGGAGGAGGAAGTCAGCAGCATCCAAATACCATTAAAGAATAAAACCACCCTGTTTCCCTGAAAATAAGACCTCCCTGGATAATAAGCTCACTCAGGCTTTTGAGCACATGTGCTAAAATAAGCCCTCCCTTGAAAATAAGCCCTCCCCGAAAATATTGCAGCACAGCAGCAGCTATGAGGTGACCACACTCACTGCCTCCTGCACTTCAAAAATAATAAGACCTCCCCGAAAATAAGACTAAGCGCTTATTTTGGAGGTCAAAAGAAAATAAGACCCTGTCTTATTTTCAGGGAAACATGGTAATCTTGAAGAACTAATTCATGGGTAAGAACAAGATTCCCACTATCATATGCCCTGCTAGCCATCAAATGCCCTTCTAGTATAGTGAGCTAGCCAAAGGAAGACATGGAAACTGCCAAGCTGACCCAAAAGCTCTTCACAGTGCACAATGGTTTGGTGAGTCACCAAGCAAGGACTGGTGAATGTCAAAGCCACCGGCCTGGATGAAGCCCAGAGCCTCCAGGAGTGCATCAGTGAGATGGCACCTAAAGATGAGCTACTGAGAGAATGTCTGAGACAGCAGCAGACATAGGAGGAAGATCAAAGAGAGAAAATGCCATGGCAAGACTAGATCCTGCATGGGATATAGCAATGACAGATAACGGAATGGCTAAGATTGAGAAATCTTGCCTGGAAAGGACCAAACTGAAAGATAGCACCAGGCACTGATTATATCAGTATAATAACAGGCAAAAAAAAATGCTGGACTTTTAGACTTTCAGGTAGGTACTTGCCAATCAACCAGACGTCATGGTAGTAGACAAGGACCAGAAGACAGCAGTGGTGATAGATATAGTGGTGCCAAGCCGCAGCAGCATGAGAATGAAGGAGTATCACGGCTGAAGGAGAAACTAAAGAAGATATAGAAAGTAAAGACCAAAGTGATCAAAATGGTGGTAGGAGCACTTGGGGCTGTGATCATAAACTGGAAGAGTGACTCTGCTAGATCCCATCAGAGCTTTCTGCCCAGAAGAAGGCAAAGTTAGAAGCAGCTAATATACTGGGCAGAACCCTCAGATTCCCACGCCTCTGGTAAAGGACCCAAGATTGAGAAAGTAACACACTATCCATAGGGGTGAGAAGAGGATTTTACATACAGTATATACATCTACACACATACACACACATACAACTTTCAATTATTGTAGTATGAGTGAGACATGGTTGTTAGGGAATAAGAACTCTGCATTTTAACCTACCTAGAATGCCCTCTGCTGGTGTAATATAATTAAGCAACTTGAAATACATTTCGTTTAGCCTTCTAGTTGTGCAGTTCCCCTTTTCTTGATATATCTTAATATATTTTTCTCATGTGTTTTATGTCAAAAGACAAAAAGAGGCACTTAAGGAGAACAGTACCTCTGATAAATGAGAAACTGAAAAGGAAGCTGCTTTTTCTGAAACAGTTTGATCCACAGATATGTATATACTATACAGGATCTATTGAGATGCTGGGAAGGTATTTGTAATATACAGAGAGAACCATCAACAGAGTTTAAAAGTTAGTAAAGAAAGGGGATTATTCTTTTTAAATATTTAAATAAATAAATATTTTAAATAAATTAAATACAACCAAGATAACTTTGAGGTAAAAAGAGCCCTTTTAGTTTTTTGGCAGGAGGTGTGCAAAGCAGAAAGAACATACGTGTGGCTTTCTAATCTAGACTTTCCCGTAAACTCTTTAATCTTTACTAATGTATGTACAGAATCCTATTTCCAGTCCTTTCTGCTTACTTGTTAGTAAGAGTATGTAGGCCAAGCATAGATCTTTTTGATGAGTACGCCTCTGTGCTCCTGTGAGGACTGCTAATCACCACATGATTAAACTACTTTTGCACAATATTTGATATCTTTATTAGGGTGTAGCCAGAAACATTTTTGACTAAAAAATCCTTCTTGAGTCTAAGTAATCAGCTTTGAAATAAATTCATACGAGGTTCATCTGAACTCCTAAATGCTAATCTTTGGATTCACATTTTTAAAATGCCCTGTGCTATAGTGGGCATACATCATTTTGTTGTGCCAAAAGAACCTTATTTTCCTGATTTTGTACTTAGCCTGATCTTTGATGATAAGTCTGGACATGTTGAGAACTTTTTACCTGGATCTGGGGGTTCCAGGTTGTCCTGATCTGCAAAAGGAAGACAAATTTTCCTGATAGTTTTGGATTTCCTGAATATATCAAGGTAGTTATAGATGTAAAATTAGGTAACTACCAGTCTTTTGTGTTTTAAGTAAACTGGTGAATATTGAATGAAAAACAAATGTAATGGCTATAATCTGCTGACATAAAATCATTTTGGGATTTCCCCATCAGTTTCCAGTTTATTCCTCTAACTACCTGCTTTGAAAGAGAGCAGTTCATCCCAAAATTATCCATATTGATTGCTGTTTTTCATACTGCAGAGAAAATTTGCTAGTTTATATTTGTAAATAGAGTCTTCACTTAATTGCCATTCATTCACCAACCATTTAAACTTATGGCAGCACTAAATGAATGATCCCTGAGATTACACCCCTTGCAGCACCTCAAGGGTCACTTGCCAGTGTGCCCACACTTACTGTATGTCTACAGGGGGTACTTCAACTCCCCCCCCCCATCTGCTGATTCATCTCTGCCCCTTTTACTGCTGTGCATAGCAACACTCCTCCATGTCGCTGGGGATGAAGTAGTACTGATGTCTTTCAACTTTGTGCCACCATCAAGGTGTGCTGCCTCAAGCTTCACAGTCCACACACACACACACACACACACACACACATACACACACACGATCTCCATTGTTTTCCTCCCCCTGCTGATAAGGCATATCTGACTTGGCATCTGGGGGAGTTGCTGAACACACCAGGTCTCCTTCCTGAGGTTGCTTGCAAATAAACTTCAAATAACCACACCTTTCTCCAAATAGTGCATACTGTTCTTGCAGTATTTCAGAAGACTTCTGAGGCTTTTCAAGAAGGCTGCACACACTGTTCTCCAAATTGTGCGTACTATTCTCATGAACGTCTCGGTATGCCTCAGAAGCAGAATAGTCCATTCTCAGAATAGAATGTCACATATTCGGGGGGTGGGGGGAGAACAGTATGCACTGTTTGGAGAGTGACACAGCCAGCCTTGGGAAGAAGGTCTAGTGTGGCCAGCAGCTGCCTCCCATATGGCCAGGCTAGCCAGGCTTACCAGCAGTGAGAGGAAAACTGCAAAGATCAGCTGGCGATGGCAGGGTGTGCAGAGGAAAGCTGGGCTTTGCACTAGAGTGCTGTGATGGCTGGTTGTGCCACAGGCTTTGAGAAGATAGCAGTGCTGAGGCTGAAGTAGAGGCCTGGGGCTGGTGGCAATTTGCTGAGAACACTCGAGGCTCAGCCCCAGCCCTTCGACCCCAGTGCCACCACTGAGAAGTGTTGCAGTGCAGAGTGGCTACAAGGGCAGATTTTGGGGGGGGGGGGTTGAGATAGCATTGTGGAGATCTAGAGGAAGCAGAAGAGGCAGTTACTTTCTGAGGCTCAAGGCTGGGAGGGACAAAGCTGGGAATGGCTTGCGTCACTGTGAGTTCTCACTTAAGGACCTGTGGCACTAGATTAACAATGACAATGGGAACTGTCAGAATTGCTATTGCTAAGCGATGCAGTCACATGATGTTGCACTTTATGATCACATCACTTAGAGATAGAAATTCCTGTCCCATTCACCATTGTGTTGACTGTTCAGTCAGAGACCATTCAAAATTACAACAGCACTGAATGTATGGTGGTTATGACTATCTCAGAGTTCCAGCTGTCCCAGCAACTCCAAAGTCAAGTGATTTGCACTTATTACTGGTTACCAAATCCCTCCAATCATGTGATCATTATTTGCCCCCTTTCCTGCCAGCTTCCCCAGAAAATCAATGGGGAAGCCAGCAGGAAAGGCCATGTCATTGGGTTAAGTTACCCCATCTAACTTCCCCCTCCATGCTTGTGCCATGCTGGCTATTCTCTTACCCTCCATGCCTCATGCTGCGCCTCCACACACTATCTCTGACCTGCACAATGCCTTTCGTACTCCCCATTGCACTCTTGCACACACTCTCCTGCCTGCGCATCATCTCTTATATACATCCCTTTCCACTCTCACATCCCCTATTGCACATCTTACCTGATATTCTTTTGCATTTATCCAATCCCCTCACTTCTTCGCCTACCTGTCAATAGCCACTTGCCTGCACATGGACCTGAGATCTGCAACTTCCTACTCATTTCCACCCTGACTTTGGTTGTGGAAAGCTGCCTTGCCTAACAACAGATAACTCCAGTTAACAACAGCAACATGGACTGTGAGGATTGTATTGCTAAGTGATGAGGTCACACATTAGAACCGCATCAATTAGTGTCTGAAATTCCAGGTCCAATTGCCATTATAAGTCAAGGACTGCAATATTTATGAAAAATACTATTTTATTTATCTTGTTTAGCTGGAAAGTTCTAAGTCATGTTCATATAAATTTATTGAATATTTTTACTGTTTGCAAGACTTTCTGAATAGATAATACACTGAGAAATGACCCATAAAATAACTGTTTTAAAAAAAACCAAATCTTTCTACAAATTCTATAAACTATTTATAAACTTCTGGAATATTTAATACTAGATTAGGAATTTCTTGAGACAGAGGCCAGGCAATTCTTTATTGTTATCCTATATCATGTCTCATAGGATTATACAGCTAGCTATTCTATTTAAAAACAACTAAACCATTTTGAGAAAAGATTTATTTGTGGGGAAAAAAGAATGAAATAAAATTGTTTTTAAAAATCCATTTAAATTTTTGGGCAGTTGAAATTCTTACCTCCTTGGATCAGAAATTCCATAACTTACAGGTTTACCAATCATAAGTTGGCCTGTGACCAGCATCTCTGAGGCAGATCTCAATGAGTAGGAAAATACACTTTTGTACTATAAGCGGTCCTTCCGGTTGAATGTTAATAAATGGAAACTATGAGCATGACTAGTACAGTACTATAGAGATTGCAACAAAAATATTTTGTAATAAGGAAGAAAATTTGAATTGCTGTAGGCACCCACACAAACATGTTCTTTCATTTCCGCTATCTGTAAACATTAGTTAATCTTTAATTCTACTTTAAATCATGTAAGTGTTTCTGGGATAGTCAGAAGGAAGGATTTGCATGTCTTGTCAGCTAGCTTCATCCAGCATTACATTAAACCATTATATTGTTATGGAAATGAAATGAACTATAATTTATACACTGCCCCTCTCCTCTCTTTAACAGTCAGAGTGATAAGGAAAAGATTTTTTTTAACTTAGCTTGTCTTTTTCCTAAAGCAAACTTAAATAATCATGGTTTTCAAGGCGTTTTCAATCATGCGTTACAAAGATGGTTTAGTTCAACAAACCTGACACTCTTCAGCCTATTTGTTCGGCTGGCTGTGCTTCTGCATCTCCTGCCCGATGGTAGGAGAGTAAATAAGTGCTCACCAGGGTGTGAATCATCCCTGAGGATTTTCCTCACTCTGTGGAGGCAGTGGGTCCTGGCGATTTCATCCATTGGTGTCAGGTGGCAGCTGTGGCCAAGAAGAAGGCCTTTGCACAGGCATCTTTTGGTATGCCAGTTGTGCCTTTTCTTGCATAAGTCACTCAGGTCACCCCACAGCTGAACCTCTGGTGTGCAGGCTAGATGAGGCTACCCTTGAAGATCTCACAGAATGCTCAGCTGTTTCAAAATGCAGAAGTATTGTGATAGGCATGCTTTGGTATTCCCACATGATAAATCTGCTCCATGAGCTGTACTGGTTATCAGTCTGCTTCTGGATGTGGTTTAAAGTGCTGGTTATGAACTATAAAGCCATTTCAATAATATTTGATTCTTCTTTTTGTAGTGTGTATGTTGTTTCATGTTTTAATTGTGGGGTTTTTTTTGTAAGCTTGCTCAGAGTCTGCTGGAATGGGTAGCCACATCATCATCATCATCAACAACAACAACAATAACCAACCATAAAAATTATAATTGATAGATGGATAAAAATGCCAAATGTAGTCTAGACATCTGACTGACTGTTCAACCAATCACAACTACTACTATTACTGTACTAAGGCCAGTATTCTGGTCTTTCTAGAGTCAGGCACCATTTAAATTGAATTGAGTTCAATTAAAACTTTTTTTTAAAAAAAAAAAACCTTGACACATCTTTTGTTTTACCAAATAAAACAAAAATGGTATTTTATTTCCTGCTACTGACCCATCCTTGCAAATTTTTCTGTTTTGCTCCAGAAGTAAAATCCTACCGCATTTAGTTCAATATTATATACATTAACGTTCTGTTAAAACATGCTGATGTATATGGTAGTATTGAAATTATGTCATTGCTTTACAAGAAATGAAAGCGTGCTGTAATTGCTGCTTTGCTTCTGCCATTTCATCTTTAGAAAAATGTGTAGGAATTTAAAGGTCTTAATTTGCTCAGTATGACGGTTATTAATTTTCCATTTATGGATGTACTTGGAAAGAGGTCTTAATTTTTCTTCATCGCAGTCAGTATCTTAGGCTTACTTATTGCATCAAAGACTGGCTTGTGTTAAGGAAAAGATACATGTAGAATAAAAAATTTGACTATTCTAATGCTTAGAAGGAACACACAAAATGGAAACACAAATTGAAGCACAGTCCCATAGTTCCTGCAACATCAAATTAAGTACAGTTAGTAATAATTGGATAAACAATTGTCCAATATTTTTCATTTCTGGATATTGTTTGCAGGCAATCATTTTTACACGAATTTACACGAAGGCCCGGTTTAGCAAAGTGGGGGAAGTCGTGATATATCATGTAACAACGACGCAGGTTTGGCACCCCTGTCTCAGACTAATGATGCCCGCCTTCTAGGCATGTAAGGTTATTGGCTATCCTGTTTCAAAACAAATTTTGAGGAGGTAGAAGTTTAAAAATTAATTGATTGACTGTAACTCTGTTTTAATATTCATATGTTTCTGTCTGTGTCTCTGTGTGTGAGAGAGTATACATACACACATAGATAATTTTACCAGCAAGCATGAGATGCAAAACAGAAGAACATAATCCAAATGTGTGCAAAAGAAGGAAAAAAAGGACTGAATGTCAAAAAAAGTTAACATTAAACATCATACAGAATTTGCCCCATTTGGATGCTGAAACGGGGAAAAAAACCTGATAAATTCTCCTCCTCTCTTCATAACAGCTCTATAAATAGCTATAAGCTTCCCCATCCCTATTTAACAAGAATACTATATTAAATGAACAGATATTCCAGGTGAGGGGCTCTCTAGCTGAGGCTTGTGGGTTGTATCACGTTCAATTCAAGTGTCCATGAGCTTCCTTTTTGTTTCTTAACGTTCTCTACCAAGATAGCGTATTGCTATGTGCAGCCTCAGTGTAACTGTTCATTTGAATCAATGATACTGAAGCACACAGGGCTGTTTGTTTTGGCAAATGGTCTTTTTATACAGCAACTGCACAGAGCACTTTCAGTCTCGCAGATGTAGGGAACGAAGTAACCAGTCTGGGACACAGTCCGAGCAGTACCTAGCACTGGGCAAGGCGTTGTTCACCGACCATGCAGCAATGTTTATGTGGTGCTGCTGTACCTGTGTGTGCTGTACAAAGCATGTCTGTGAGCCAGTCCAGGTGAGATCATCCCAGGAAACCTTGTGGCAACTGATGGGGCTGTTCTATTTAGAACTCAGGTAGCCTATGACTTCATTGATAAGCAATCTTTTAGGAAATGTATTTCCTCCTGGCTCTTACGTTGCCTTAGCTTTTTGACTATCCTGTAATTGTGTTAACACTGGCAGTTAAGTCGTTTCAGAGTATAGAACTTCTTGCCTGAATTTGCATCTCAGTTATGAATGGCATTTCCCTTCGAAAGATAAGCATGTGAAAGAGATGCTTTCAACCTGCAAACGTTTTTTTTTGCTTGCTTTGCTTTTTTTTTTTTTCCCCCTAGCTGTACAATGTGCATTTTACAGAGAATATAAACAATACTGCCAAATCATTGATACCGGACAGAGAAACAAGTATGGGCATATTACTCTGATCGTATTATATCCCATTTTGTTTTGTAATTAAAGTACTTATCTTTTTGGGTTTTTTTATGAACTGCTACTCCAGCATGAAAAGAAATAGAAGGGCTAACAAGTTTTCTCTTCATCTATACCTCTGAAAACAAAAACACGATTTGTTTTGTAGAATACGTTCTGGAGAAGCATCCTTATGTTAGCATACATTTGTTACTCAAGGTACAGATGAAAATAGATTAAAAAGTTTACACTTGTACTGATTTATTTCCCATTCTGGAATATAAAATATGCATGCATAAGCTATTATGCTAGCTCCATGCTAATACCATAAAAAATCTGGCCCCATTTGCCGACAAATATATTGTTTATTGAATGAATGTTTTCCTAAGAAATGCCACTGTTGTTACTAATGTACTGTGTGCAGTAGCCCTCTTTTACCATAAATCAAAGCGGTTGCTTAGAATAAATAATGCACAATAAAAAAAATCACTGTAAAATATTCTGGTGGAAAGTTTCAAGTGATATTAATCCCAGTTAATGGGATCTTCTGTTTGGAATGGGAAGATACCTTGCACTTCTTAAAATCTGAAAAGGTTTTGATGAATATCTTGAAAAATAATGAAAATTTTAATAAACATTTTCAAAGTGGTTTCTAATATAATTAAGATGAACGTATATTTTATGGGCCAAAGTACAATGTCTCCCCCACTCCTAGTAGCCCCACCTCTCTAAAGATGCCAAGAATGTTCAAAATATCTTTAGTATAATTTTAAAAGAGCTGAAAATATCCAAGATAAAGGCAGATATTATTGCGCCCATTAAAAACTTGCATAAACAGTAGTGTTTCCAAATGGTTCCTGAAAACTGAGGTAAACTATAAGCCTAGTAAAATAATACATACTTAACATGCATGTATGTTGCAATTTATTCACATAATTGTACCTTGTTATTTTTCTCCCCATATCATAAAGCTGTCTGTGCTACATTGAACACAGTGGATCCCAATAAATTTTGTATTGCCATTTAACCAATGTAACTTTGGATGCCAATTTGTATGACATAATATGAACAAATTATTATTATTTAACATATGAATTTCTTGGTTATAGCCAGCACCTGATACTACTAATTCATTCCTTAGCATTGTTTTGATGTGCTGTGACAACAATAGTTTACTGATGATGTAGTGGAGGACTGTAATGGCCTGTGGAAGTGACCTTAGTGGAATAAGAACCACAGACTAGACAAGAGTCAGATAAAGGGCAGCTAAGCTTGCCGAAGCAATGGGCGTGTGGTAAATGACTCAGAAGAGACTCTTGCTAGTTTCTTGGACTGTAAAGGTGAGCAGGGAAAGAGATACTTTCAGAGTTGCAAGATTCTGTTAATTTAACAGAATTAAAGCTACATCTAGTATTTCTGAATGTGCTTCCTATGTTGGCTATCGTGCAATCTTACCATAAGTATAATGTTAGAAGTCACTTTCATGCCAGAAGATAGAAGTAGTAAATTACTTGGATAATAAGTATAAATGGTATTAATGGAAATATATCTTGTACCAAATTAAGATAATCGTAAGGTAGTTAGTTATCTTATACGATATAGGTGACTGAATAGGTGTCAGTATGAAAAATCCATATAGAATAGATGAATCGCTTTCTCAGTGCATCCCCTGAATTGAACCACTTCTGTGGTTCATAAATGGGTGCTATATGTCTTCATATTTTTTTAAGAAAGCATACAGAACAGTGGTGAATTGCTGAAACTTATATCTAAATTGGTTCCTAATTCCTTCTAATGAATCTGTTACTAAACCTTACTTAATAATTTTGTAGGTTTGATTGTTCCTGGGTTTTCAGACAGACATATGTTGATCGATTATGGATTTACATCTTAATATATGGAGAATTATTACAAGAGGAGAAAATATATCTTTTGGGGGGTGGTTTTTAAAAATACTTGTAATTAAATTATTAATTAATTTGACAATATAAATATACAATATGACACACAAACATCTATAGAAAAGGAAAGCATCACAAAACCAAACATTCCCTTAAGCTTGAAGCAGTTTATATTGCAGTAGTATTTTTTATCTTAAAACAACAAGAAATATTTAGTAGCTCAGCTCCATTGCCACAAAAAAGATGCTCATATTAGAATCAAATAAGCAGGCCTTTTACCAGCCATGTTTTTCCCAAAAAGAATCTTCACTGAACTTAGAACTAAATAATATTTAGATAAAAAAAATTTAAATAGGTTTTCATTTCCTAGACCACTTCAGATCTCTACTCAAAGCAATGGATTTTATGATTCCATGCTTAATCCCTGGAAATCCAGATATAAACATCCTTTACATTTTGAAGTCTTCAATTTCAAGGGAAAAATAAATATGAATTTAATAGCAGTAATTGTTTGAGGGGTTCTGTACAGTGTGTCTACTGCAAATGAAATTAAGAAGTTTGTGTAATTGGAAGATAGAACCCTAAAAAGTTAAAGCAGTCAGAAAACTCAGTATGCAACTCTGCATCTCCCATTGTTTGTTAACTTATATAAATGCATGCCCCATTATTTCAACATAGATTTCAATATTTCTTAGCACAAAATTTTGATGTGGAGTGAAAGCTCAGTGAAAGCCTATCTATAAAGCTTATACATAGGCGTTTCCATGATATGCTCTGATAATTATCTCTTTTCAAATAATTTCTAAAGGATTTTCACATAATGGTTCATGTTATATTTAGATAAGTAGGTATTTAGGTAAACTAAAGTGGTTTTCTTTTATGTTCCAGCAAAATTAAAAGGGCAGAGAAAACGTTCTAAATGAAAACCATACTTTTTACACCACTATCGGAGGAAAACAACTCCACAAAACGTTATTGGTAGTGCAAGCTACCAACTGTATGAAACAATTGTGCTATTGAATGTGGGGAAAAAAGCCTGTTTCTTTTTCCCTACAGCCAAATCTCCCTCCACTCCCCAAAACAGCTGATTTATAAAAACCAGTCTGGGTCATAAATAATTTGTAAAATAATCACTTGTGACTCAGCAATAAAAAAAGAATTTCCTCCATTGTGGTCAATTAATTCCTGGTGATTCTATCCATGTTGTGTAGAGAAGTGTTTTGCCACCACTTTGTCCAGGGTATGGTGATAATTGCTTGTTATGTTTTGGTGAATGATAGAAGTGGAAGTATCAGATAGGAGTTTGGGGCAAAAGTATATATAAGAAAAATTAAATGGAAAAAAAAATAATCCAGGGAAAAAATGTTCCACTGAATGTCATGAACAAATTCACAAGGTTTAAAGAAAAGTGTTCCTTCTATTTGGAAACCCAACTACAAAAGAGAATGGTAATCACCCAGAAAATGTTGGGTTTTTTTCCCCAGATAATTGATTTAGACATACTATACACTTATTTACACACAAACACACATACACAAAGGGCAAAGGAAGAAATTATTACCATTATTATTTGCTTTGTGATAAAATATTAGGAAATAAATGAAAGATAGAAGAATGCTGAGAAGCTCTGAATATGGAACAAACCATTATTTGATAGAATTGTGTGGATCTTGAAAAAAAATGGAACATGAAATAAAAAGAAAGAAGTGAAAGAAACCAGAATGAAACTACAGGAACTTCAGGAAGAGAAAATACTAATTTTCAGGGGTGGAGGGGGTGGGAAAAGCTTTAGATGTCTGAGTAATATCACAGCAAAATGATTGGTAAGAGATGATATGAAAGGTGCTTGGAACACAGTGAAAAAAGTTATACAATGTTCCAGGAGTGTGTGACACCATAGTTGTGGAAAGAATGAAAAAGGATGCTTCGTTAAATGATAAATGAAAGAAGCAGCAGATGTGGAAAACGAGAATCTGGTACTGAAAATGAGTTGAGAAAAATGTATAAGGTGTGTATAGAGAGAAAAAGAATTGCAAAAGATGATGTGGGAGGAAAGAAGTAGATTGATTTTGATGGAAATAAACAGTTACTTTGAAAATGTGTGATGAGGACTAAAAGAAGCTTCCAACGTAATGAATGGACTTAATAATAAACAAACTAAAATGAGGGTACTCTGCAGGGAATAATTTAAAGATTTGTTTTGGAAATTACAGTAATATATATTAAAACATGGAATTGAAACTAGTACCATAACCAAGAAAAGAAATGATGAAGAGGAAGGTGTAATATTGTTTGCAGAATTTAAAAGAATTCTGGAGACGAGGTTCGGAGTAGAGTAATAAAATTCTTTATTATCAAAAATCAAAGCTAATTTGATAACGGTTTGCAAAGCGTTGGTGGGTCTCACCCTGACTTCACCTGAGTCACAAAGGAGAGCCACACCCACAATGAAAGTGAGACAGCAGTTATACCCTCCCTAACTCCTCCTACTCCCATATCAGCTAGCCTGATAGGGGCGGTCACAAACTAGTCAGCGACAGTAACGCCCTAACTATTACCTTATATAGAATTATGACATTTAACCAATCAACTTCTAACATTGTTTTTCTTTAACCAATTAAATGATTACAAAGTTCTCTTCTAAAACTCTCTCTTGGCTCCCCCTAGTGTTCATACAAAATATTAACTCTTTTTCAATTTCATTCCATCAATTCCCCCATCTCTTATATGGCAATTTTCTTAATATTTTCCCTTATTTCTTTCAACCTTTCTCTTTCTATTATTGTACTTTCCATAGGGAATGTATTCATACTTTCCAATAATTGGATCTGGTCCCCAATTTCTTTTAATACCATCATTGACTTTTCATGTTGCTGAGCTTGTATTATGCTTCCCACCGTGGAGGTGACAACATTTCTTATTATGGGAATTAAACATGGCAGCATCATTAATCCAATAAAAATTATACCAACCATGAACAATGCTTGTTTCCAATTTCTAAAAATCCCCCCTAAAAAGCCCCCACCATCCAAATTGAATCCCCGCCATATCTGGTCAGGATTATGAGTTAATTGCCGCATCTCTGCAGTTAACTGCTTCACAACGGCCCCAGTTTCATCAATTTGTAAACAACAGTTAGATAGATTAAATTTTCCACATACACCCCCTTCCTTGGCTAACAAATAGTCCAATGCCAAACGGTTTTGATATACTGCGGTTCTTATTTTGTCTGTAGCAGTAGACAAAATATTAAAAGCTTTATCAATTCGTTGGCCAGCCAAATCTAATACTGCTTGGAGACGAATAATTCTATTTATCATATAAATGGGTGTACGGTACCCATAAGTTCCATCTTCTGCCCACGTTGCTTTACCATATGTACATATAATTCTTTCTGAGCTCCAAACATCACTATTTTCAAATTTCGTGTAATCACTACAGAGAAAGTTGGAAAAGACCGAGTTTGATTCTAACTCTCGTCTTCTCCTGCTCTGAGAGCCAATCTTTTCATATAGAGGGATCCCTAACACCTGTCGAGCTTTTATAGGCAACAGAAAAAATGATGGTTTTATCCACCCTAAAATACAAGAGCCAGACCAATTTTTAGGCAAGGTTTCATACGCTAATTTTCCACAAATCCAATACATAGCATTGGGTGCTCTCCACATATCATTAGTAGAGGAAGAATTCAAATAGCTCAAATTAGTCATATTAAAACGTAGGGGTTGAGTATTATTAGCCGGGGAAGACCAAATACTATAGTCAGGACTCCATGTTCCCAGACAAATTAAATTCCCAACATGAATAGATCCATTCCTAACAAAGCAATTTCTCCCTATCAGGTTGGTAGACAGAGTCCACACAATTCCAGTGAAGTCTTTTCTTGCTGTGACATTACCAGCATACGAAAGATTATTATATGTCACCGGATCAGCCTCCAGAGCTTCCCATGGCCATTGCTCTCCCATGTTAGTCCCTCCACAAACAAAACAGTTTTTAACAGTCAAGGTTTTAGCCACCTGCTCAGCCATTTCTATAAATAAATTGTTAGCCTTAGTATTTATTGGTAAGGGGTCATCTAATTTTCGTAGAGTATCATACACAGACCACCCAAGGGATTTTATTTCTCCATCTTTAATCCTCTCAACTTTAATAGTTAGATATGTCTCTGGATCCGACCCTTTTCCGTCAATTCCAAAACCATACGTCACCATGGGTGGGATATTACGGGATATTTCTAATTGGATAGTATTTCCGACACCCCTTCGGAAGGAAGTTATATAAGGGCACCCCTTATAACCACCCCCTGTGTGACCACAAACACATTCCCATCCTGAGCACTGGATGGTACCTCCACAAGGAATCCAAACATTAGGATTACCATAATTCCAGTTGGTAACAGCTTCACACAAGTATTTATGATTAATTTTATAACTATTAATCCAAGCCTGGTTTCCACAAGGCACTCCTCTCCCCCACTTAGTGGCAGTACATGCATCAAACACCAGAATTAGGGGTTGTTTCCCCTTCTGCAACTGTATAGTATAATTAAGGAAATACAGCTTACCCTCTCCCTCGGGACTCTTTCTAAAATCTGTCTTAGGCAAGCCTGCCCATAAAGTAACGTTAAGGCGAACTGGAGTGTTGGGATTATAACATACAGTTTTTCCTTTTAGAGTACACAAACTGTACATCGTTTTGTTGTGAAGGCAATCCATTTTAGTAGGTTTACATCCCTGGGGTGGATGCGTATGATATATTAAGGTGTTGATAGTCCGTTCACCCACCTTAGCCTTGGTAATGCAGGGTGAACAGTTCTCTGACTCAACCTTAGTTACAGCAGTTGGAACCCTTTTAGTTCGAGAAGGGCTTTTATTGTACCAACTGGGTTCCCATAATACTTTACACATCCCACTCCATCCTAATTGCATGTTTTGACTCTTATTATTATTATTACAGAGAAATTGTATATCTCCAGGGCTTTCTTCTGAAATTTTGCAGCTACTAGACCATAAAATTTTATCAATCCAATAACACCTTGGGTCTCCATTATCTAAATCTTTCTTAGTTGCATTTTTACATATTTCGAAAAGTCCCTTTCTCCACCCATCATTTTGATTCTCACATGACCAGGCCAATCCTCTCTTAGTTTGTTTTGCCATTACTTCTAATGTTAGATTGCATCCCTCATGTGTCATTTTCGAATATTGGAATTCTCCTTTCTGTAGTCCTCCTCCTTTTATACAAATGGTGTTTACAGGTGAGTTTATGAATTTCTTCGCATGATGGTGAAAACTTATCTCTCTTTTTGAGCGATTCTGTTTAGAGGGAGGTCCATAGAAATCCTCTACTATTCCCTCCTTATTTTGATATTCACATGCTCCCCACACCACCAAAAGTAACATACCCATCATTATTGTCATGCCTAGAAAATGCAACAGGAAATACTTGCAAGATGGTCGAGGAGCCCAATAGTCCCAAAATCCCGTTTCCTGCCCAGGTAACAGTCCTCTGATGGAAGGGCATCGTGGTTTCATCTTCTTTAGGGCCCGGCGGCGTGATAATTGTCAGAAAAAGGATTATCAAGCGCTCTCTGTACTGTTGGGGTAATACGGAGGTCTGTGGTGAGAGCAGTTGAAGATAGACTCGGATAATAAAAATATGCCGCCAGGTATTGTTCAATCAATATAATGTCACAGGGGATCCGGCAGTGGATACAAAGTACACAGTCAATACAATGGGAACAGCAGCAAGCTTCACACGGACAGGAACAGAACCAGCACATTGGTCACAAGCCAAGAACTCACGGGCCTTTTCCTTTAGAAGAATTACTGCCTTTTCAACACCAACTTCAATGGCTCCTTCTGAAAGGCCTTCCAAGTTTCCGACTCCTCCAAGTTGGCTCTCTTCGCTCTGGTGTAGTGGGTCCAGCCTTTTTCTTCCGTCCGGATGGCAGTGTCTGTGGTCAGCAACACCAGGAATGGTCCATCCCACTTCGGCTTTAGGGAATCGTCCTTCCAAGTTTTTATCCACACCTGGTCTCCCACTTCAATGGAATGTACTTTGAAGCTCAATGGAGGAGTCTGTATTAAATATCCCGCTTTCCTGAAAGAGTCAAAAGTCTGGGACAGTATTTGCAAGTATTGTATCAATCCTTTGTCTTTACTAGGTAAATTCCCCATTCGTATCCCAGCATTCCTTAGTGGCATTCCAAATAACATTTCATAAGGTGAGACTCCCACATCCCTCCTGGGTTGTGTTCTTATTCTAAATAAGGCTATCGGCAACGCTTTTATCCAATTCACTCCTGTTTCCAAATACAATTTTGTCAACATTGTTTTAATCTTTCCATTCATATTTTCCACCTTCCCACTAGAGGGCGGATGCCATGGACTGTGTAAGTCCCACTTTATTCCCAATACGTTAGCCACTCCTTGAGTAATTTTCCCCGTGAAGTGTCTTCCCTGGTCACTATCAACTCTCTGAACAATCCCATATCTTGGTATAATATGTTCTAATAATAATCTAACAACAGTTCTAGCAGTTTCATCAAAACATGGGTAGGCTTCTACCCATCCTGTCAAATGATCTATAATAACTAACAAATATTTATATCTTCCCACTTGTGGCATTTCGGTGAAGTCTATTTGTATATTTTGGAAAGGATAGAGCGCTAAAGGCCTCCCTCCCTTTTGTTTTTCCCTTAATTGATTTCTATTTACCCTTTGACAAATTATACATTTTTGAGTTACTTGTTGTGCTGCCGTATAGACTTTTACTCCTGCATATTTTTTTAATACTTCATCAATCAAGGCTTGAGTTCCCCAATGACTCCCCTCGTGTAGTCTTTCAAAGATTTGTCTCATGAGGGGGTAATTGAGAATTTGTCTCCCATCTGGTAACCACCATTTCCCATCTTCATCTTTCGTTCCCCCCATCTGTTTAATTTTGTTTTCCTCTTTCTCATTAAAAATTGGTATCTCCTTCATTTCAAATACATGGGGAATCATAATTTTAATTTGTTCAATAACTTCATTCATACCAGCTTCTTTAGCTTCCTGGTCTGCCAACCTGTTTCCCTTCTTCTCAACCTCATCTCCCTTTTGGTGTGCTCTCAAATGCACTACAGCAATTCTATGGGGCAGGGCAAGGGCTGATAACACCTTCTCGATTAATTGCTGGTGGATCAGGTCCTTTCCCTGACTTGTCACATATCCCCTTTCCCTCCAAATCTTCCCAAAGGTCTGTACCACTCCAAACGCATATTTAGAGTCGGTGTAAATCGTTAAATTTGATTTTTCCCCCAATATGAGAGCTCTTTTCAAGGCATACAATTCGGCTGCCTGTGCAGACCAATGGTTTGGCAATCTCCCCCCTTCTAGAAGAGCCCATGTGCCCTCCTGGATTATAGCGTATCCATTTTGTCTTTTCCCTTCTACCACTCGTGAAGAACCATCAATGTACCATCTTTCTCCTTTTTCCAAAGGGGTATCCTGTAAATCTGGCCTGATTTTTGTTTCTAAATCTACCATTTCACTACACCAGTGTTCAATTTCTTCACTTTCAGATGAACTGGTTTTATTGAGGAATTGGGCTGGATTCAATGCTGAGTCAGTTGTCAGGACTAGGTCAGCATGATCCAGTAACATTCCCTCATATTTCAGCAACCTTGAATCAGTCAACCACCTCCCAGCTTTTTGTTTCAACAATGTTCTCACTTGATGTGGGCTGCTTACAATTAGCGCCCCTCCCATTGTGATTTTCTCACTCTTCTTTACTAATAACGCTACTGCTGCTATGGCTTGAATACATGTGGGCCATCCTTGAGCTACAGGGTCAAGGTTTTCGGACAGATATGCTACTGGTTTCTTTTGCCCTGCCCAACTTTGTGTCAAAATCCCCAGGGCTGTCCCTCCTTCCACTGACGCAAAAAGGTGAAATGGTTTCTCTAAATTGGGAAGACTTAAGACTGGGGCACTGACTAACAAGTGCTTAAGTCTCTGAAAGTCCTCATCCAACTCCTTGGTCCACCCAATTTTAAATGGTTTTGTTTGAGTTAACTGTTCATATAATCCTTTGGTCCATTTGGCATAATCTTCTATCCATAACCTACAATATCCAATTAATCCTAAAAACTTTCTCAACTCTTTTTGCGTTTTGGGCCTTGGTTGTTCTATAATCCCTTGAATTCTTTCAGCACTGATCTTTCTTGAGCCCTGACTAATTAAATGTCCCAAATATTTCACTTCTGGTTCTACAAACTGAAGTTTCCCTCTACTTACTCTCAGACCCTGTTGGGCCAAAAAATTCAATAAAGCCACTGTTCCTTCCTCGGTATCTATTTTCTTCTTGCCTGACACTAAAAGATCATCTACATATTGGATCATGTTTATTCCTTTTGGTAACTTAAACTTTTCTAAGGTCTGTTCTAATACTTGTCCAAACAAATTTGGAGATTCTGTAAACCCTTGAGGCAACACTGTCCATTGATACTGCTGTTTCCTCCCAGTGAAAGGGTTTTCCCATTCGAATGCAAATAGACCCCTACTGTCTTTGTCTAAAGGACAGGACCAAAAAGCGTCTTTTAAATCTATTACACTAAACCAGCGGTGTTCTACAGGTATTTTGCTCAAGATTGTATAGGGATTTGGGACTACCGGATGTCTGGTTTCTACTATTTTATTTAAAAGTCTCAGGTCCTGCACCATCCTGTAAGTACCATCTGGTTTTCTCACAGGCAATATAGGGGTATTGTAAGGTGACATAGTTCCTTCTAATAATCCGTCGTTTATTAGTTGGTCTATCACTGGTTGAAGACCTTTTCTTCCTTCCATCGGAATATTATACTGTCTTTGGCTTACTACCTCACTATTGGGTTTCAATTTTATCTTTAGAGGCTCTATCTCTAACCCGCCCCTATTTCCCGGTTGCACCCACACTAAAGGGTCGATCTTTTGTTCTTTATCTTCTGTTAGAACATAAACTGTTTCACTTTTGTCAAAGCTTATTGTAATTCCCAAGGCCGACATCAGGTCTCTTCCCATGATGTTAATTCCTGCTTCAGGCACATACAATAATTTTAGAGTCCGGATCTCATTTTTCCCATATCTTATTTTCACTGGTTCTAACTGCTTCACATTAAAAGCTTCCCCCTTTACCCCACTAACTTTTATTTTTGCTTGATCATCAATTTTTCCCTCCTTTGGCATCACACACATAGAGGTGCGAGATGCTCCAGTGTCCACTAAGAAGGTATATTCCTGGGTTCCCACCTCCAAATTTATCAAGGGCTCCCGGCGGGAACTCCTAATGAAGGGCCCCTGACTTCCCTAATATATATCTTCATCTTCCTCCATCAATCGGTTAATTTGCTCCTCCCCGGCCAGAGTGGGACATTCTCTCTTAAAATGTCCTGTCTTGCCACAATGGAAGCAAGTTCCTCTTTCTCCCATTGTTCCCCTTCTCATCATTCCTCGGTTAACTCCGCCTCTGCCTCTCATTCCGAGCTTCCCTCTAAGTCCGGTATCGTCTCTCCCTCGTCCGTGTGGCACCCAGCCCCGCCCCCTTCCTTGCTCGGGCTGTGTTTGCATAGCCCCCCTTACTGCTATAGCCATCATTCGACTTGTCCTCTGTCCGTCCCTTTTTACTTTTTCCTCTTCCCTATTCACATATATTTTCTGCGCTTCCTTTAACAAAACTTCTAAAGATTCTGTAGCCCAATTCTCTCTCTTTTGTAATTTCCTTGCAATGTCTGGCCATGCTTTAGTTACAAATTGAATTTTAACTATCTGTACATTTAGGGCATCGTCAGGATCCGCCCCCGCATACTTTCGCATTCCGTCCTTGAGACGTTGCAAAAATGTAGCTGGTGCTTCTTCCTTTCCCTGCTCTATATCCATGGCTTTAGCCATGTTCTGAGTTCTTGGTATTGCTTCCCTCATCCCCTTTATAATTATTGATCTTAAATCTTGCATGTTTCTTCTCCCCTCTGCTTCATTATTATTCCAATTTGGCTTTACCAGGGGATATTTAGTATCTCCTCTATCTTGATTCCCTCCCGCCACCACAGGGTTTTCTCTTTCCCACACTGCCATGGCGGCTACTCTGATTAAATTTCTCTCTTCGGGGCTAAACAAAATACCCATTATATTTTGTATTTCTTCCCAAGTATATATGTTAGGTCCTAATAGGGAATCCAATTGATCGCTAGCTGTTAATGGATCCTCAATGAAGTTTTTCATTTCCTTTTTAAATGCCCGAACCTCCGTTGCCCTTAGCGGTTCGTGTACATATGTTATAATTGGGGCCCCTTGGGCATTTACTCCATTCAGGGTCTCTCTTAGAGGAAATTGCTTAACCTGTTCCTCTTCACCCAATTGGTTTATTAAATTCTTCCTTGCACTATCCAATTTGTCCTTTGAACATCCTGTTTTCTCATCAACCCCCGGAGAGTATGGCATTAAGGACGGGGTGGGGGGTGTGTTGCAAGTCCAAACTGGGTTCTCCCCTCCCTGTGGACTTAATACGGGCATCGGAGAACCAGGCCACTGCCCTGGGGTAACTTGGCTTATCCCTCCCTGCATTCCAGGATATAATGGGGGAGTTACTGCATTAGCCGGGTGTGGGGGATTTTGGATATGAACTGGATTATACGGAGGAGGAATATTTTTCAACAAATCCCTTTTTGGGGTTTCTTCCTCTTCTTCCTGCTCTCCGGGCTTCACCATCAGAATACGTTCTGATGGCCAAAGGTCCGGGTTCCAGAGCAGAGCATAATCTAACTCATTGTCCAAATGTTTACACTTTTTCTGTTTCACATAATCATATAGATTACGGCATTTAAAGAAATTCATAGAGCCGTCCCGCGGCCACTCAACATTATCATCTTACCACCAAATAAAACAGCATAAATTTACCATATTTTCTTTAGTTAATCCTAATCTCAAAATTTCCCGATTATAAGGTGGGGACCCCCATCCAGCCAGCATTTGGCCCAATGGGCCATTCGGGTCAATTTTAAGCTTAGGATTCTTTCTAATTTTCTTTACACACTGTGTTCCTTTCTCAGCTGAACTTGTATTCCCCCCCATCTCTTATATGGGTAGGTAGCCCTCCCTTAAGTGTGTGCTTCTGTGTCCCTCCCAGCAGCTCTTTTCAATTCCACACGTCACCGTCTCCGGATATTTACAATATCCCCATCACTCACTCCGTCCTCAAAAGGACTTATGCCCAGCCCCACTGCCAGTTCTCACATTCACACACTCCCTGACCGCCCTGGGTCTCGTGCTCTGGTGTTTTCAAAACCAGTACTCACCAGGGTCCGCGCGCAGGAGTTATCCGGTCTGTCTTCAGGCTTTTTCTTATTTTATTCACTCCCCTCCTACTGTTCGTCTATGACACAATTTTTACGGGCTTCCAAAAGCTACGTAGTCCTCTGGGTGGTTCCCCTCCTCTCAAAAAAGGAAAGGGGTGCACCTGAGGGGGACCCCTCAGAGCCCCAACGCAGATTGGATCCCGGACACGAGCCCCCAATTTGTTTGCAGAATTTAAAAGAATTCTGGAGACGAGGTTCGGAGTAGAGTAATAAAATTCTTTATTATCAAAAATCAAAGCTAATTTGATAACGGTTTGCAAAGCATTGGTGGGTCTCACCCTGACTTCACCTGAGTCACAAAGGAGAGCCACACCCACAATGAAAGTGAGACAGCAGTTATACCCTCCCTAACTCCTCCTACTCCCATATCAGCTAGCCTGATAGGGGCGGTCACAAACTAGTCAGCGACAGTAACGCCCTAACTATTACCTTATATAGAATTATGACATTTAACCAATCAACTTCTAACATTGTTTTTCTTTAACCAATTAAATGATTACAAAGTTCTCCCCCTAGTGTTCATACAAAATATTAACTCTTTTTCAATTTCATTCCATCAATATCTTGTTGAAAAATTACAAAGTTGCAGATATTGATAAATACAACTGAAGAAGTGTTAAAATATGGGCATGGTTTCCTTCAGGAATGGATGCATTATGGGATGGGATATTTAAGTGTGTACAGCAGCGTCCTTAACCTTGGTGGCTTGGCTGGGGGGGAGGGGAACTGGGTCACACAAGCCCAGTTATATAAAAAGAAATACCTAATATTGATATATCATCTAATTATGACCTTAAACTAGTAAGAGTATTAATCCAGGAATAACTTCTTGATCAACCAGTCTTAACAACATAAAAATATACTTAGGTTTTTAAGATAACTTCATCTGGAGGGGAATATAAGTGCTAATTTTCAGTTTGAGTAAAGGCAACTCCAAAGCAATTTAGGTATGTTTATTTGCGATTTGATTTTTGATTGTATTTCTCCTGCCCTCTTTTCTGAAGATGAGCATACCCTGTGTTCATATCTATTGCAATTAGCATCCATAAATATCTTTCTGTGTTTGTGAATTATTTACAAAAATATTTTATTTAGATTTATACTCTTCCTTTAAAATACATTAATGGAGTGACTCGAGTAAAATATTTAAAACACCATGCAATAGCTGATACATTACAGTAAGCTAAAAACAACTATGTAAAAGCAGGATCGAAATAAAATACATACACAAATTTAAAAGCTTGGGAAGCACTTTTTTTTAAATATATGAGACTTGCATTGGAAAGATGCCAGAGTGGACATTCAAAATGCAGGGCAAAATCAAAGTTTTTCACACACACACCCCCATAATTTGAACAATTGTATTTTGTAGGAAAACCACACTACGTCAAAATGATTCTTTGCCACTAATTAATAAAGAGTGTCATGTATCATATAAGTTTTACTACTACACAGCAAAGGGGTATCTGGTTTTTAAGTAATATTGCTGATAAATATCCATTTTAAAATTACAATAGTCTTAATATTAAACTGTCTTTAAAAATGTTCTTTGTAACAGAAAAATAAAGTGCCATTTCATTCAATTATAGTACCCAAAAGAAGTGTTAAAATTTTGAGATAATAATAAAAGCCATTTCTATGTCATTGAATAATAACCATAATAATTGATTACAGGTAGTCCTTGCTGTACCCTAATTTGGACTGGTAAATTGCTGCTGAATGAAGCAGTCACATGATCCTGACTGTGCTTTCCAACTGGAAAGAGACAAACTGCTCAGTTGCACACATTTAGCTTTTGTTTGCCTCCTAACCACCACCACCCCACCCTTTGGAATGCTCAAGTGCCTGTTTACTGTCTTGTAAGCATTAAAACAATATGATTGGGCTGGCACCTAAGGGTGGGAGTGCTATGCAAACAATATGCTCTCTTGAAATCCCTTTCTGTCTAACCTTCCAATCTGCAAGGAAGGGGGGCGGGGAAGCAAGTGATTTCAGTATGCAATGTCTCCTTCACCTAACCTTGCTCCTGAAAAAAAGAGATTTCAAGAGAGTAAGCTGTTTATTCTTTTGCACATCGAGAGCAATGCAATCATGCCAGTAGCGAAGGGGAAATTGCCTACAGAATTTACTTATTTTCCCCTTACCCCCATACAGTAGAGAGATTGGGGAAATAATTCAAGAAAATATTAAAATGTATGCATAGCGTGCCCCCAGCTTCCAGCCCCAGACTGATAGCCCAGTCGTATTGCTTTTGATGTGTAGAAGAGCGAACAGCTTACTCTCTTGAAATCCCTTCATCTCCAATTTCTTTGCTCTGCCTAATTGGTGGGTGTGGGAGGAAAAATCACAGGTCAAGCACAGAATAATATGTACTGCCTGCAGTGGTGATGATATGACTGAGGCACGTTGTGAAGATCCTAAACAAGATATAAAGATTCTTTTTCGGTCTCCCCCCTCCCTTCCCCTCCTCCTCCCTCTCCCCCCCCCTCTCTCTCTTACACACACACACACACCTTCAAATCACATCCCTCATACAGGTATAAACAGCTGAGACCATTGCATTTGTTAAAGAACCTTCATATCATTTTTCAACTCATTGGATAAATTCAGGTTTGTATAAGTCGGTTTACATAAACCCTGCGTCCTGCCATACATGTAAATGCAAAAACCATTTCATGCATGACTGTTACTCCTTTGCCCATTTACAATTCACAAAATTTTCAGCCCAAGGCAGATTAGGACATGTTCCTTCCATGTGTAGAATGATGTTTACCTATTGGTTGGATTAGTATCAGATTGAGCTTTTGAGTGTGCACTTCGTTTCTTTGTATCCCATCTTTATTGTTTTTACAAATAACTAAAAGTAACGAACATATCCAACTTATCTTCCTCCTCCTATTTTCCCCACAAAATCAACCCTGTGAGGAGGGTTGGGTTGAGGGAGACTGATTGACCTAAAGTCATTTAGCTGGCTTTCATGGCTAAGGTGGGACTTGAAACTCACAGTCAATAAACAAAATACGTTTGCTTATTCCATTGACATCAGTTTCTTTGGAAAGCGTACTCCACTGTAGAAGATATGTGCTAACATAATAAACTCCTTTAAAACATACTAGGTAGTTGTTATAATAGTTACAATTTCACCAAAATATATTTAATATGAACTATACAAATCTGACTAATTTGACTATGTATCATTCTGTTCTTTTCAAGGTAAGTGCTATACAGAAGAATGCAGAAAAGGAGTGAAAAATATCAAACCAAAGAATAAAGGCATCAAATGAGAAAAAGGAATTTGAGACATAACTAAAATTAGTTTATATCACCACCATTCACTATACCTGTTCTTTCTTGTGATTTATTCCCTCTTGTTTCAGTATTTGGCAATTAGATCCTCATTCATTCATTATTGCTAACAAAACCATGTGAATGTTCTTCTGTTATATTGATCAGCTATTTTTGTAGTCCATCCACATTCATTCAACAACAATTCTTTCATTATCTCATTTTACCATACATGTTTCTTAAGCTTCCCATTTCCACTTTACCAGCTTATTTTATGTTTCTCCTGACATTCCCAATTCTCAGTTCGAGGAGGGAGGGAGGGAGAGAGAATATTTTTAAGACCAGCTTTCAACTAAAATTAACTCCTTGCAAAGGGCTATGTATTCGTCATTACAATTCTATCAGCCCTTGTTTTTAAATTCTATCAGCCCTTGTTTTTAAATTTATCCATTTTTGGAGAATATATTTGTATACAGTCTCATGTATTTACTCTAGTATTTCATAGTTAATATATAACTGGCAATTGTACACTTCATTCTTCCTTTTGAACATGGGTGCCTTGATCTTTGATTGATTAATAATGTTCAAATACAAATAGTCTGTTTAAGCTGTGAGCTTAGAAGCCATCGTGGCACAATGGTTTAGAATGCAGTATTGCAGGATAACTCTGCACACAGCCACGAGTTCAGTCCTGACCATCCTTCCATCCTTCTGAGATCAGTAAAATGATGGCCCAGGTTATTGGAGGCAATATGCCAGTGTTGTAAACCGTTCAGAGAGTACTGTGAAGCACTGTGGCGCAATATATAAGTGCTATTGCTATTGGTAACATTTGCTGGAAATTATTCAGATTCTTAGCCAACAACACAGCATCATATGTACACATAAGTACACACATTCATATCGTTTGTTTATTTAATTTTTATGCTGCCCATCTCACTGATATAGCGACTCTGAGCGACAGAATAAAAAGGTTAAAAAAAAAGATCATACAAAGCTATTACAATTAAGAGAATTAAATAGAAAACTTGAAAAATAGAGGATGGCTGACATCTTCCCCATCAGCCACCCACAACATAGCATGCCTCTATTGAGGCCCCAGGCCAGTTAGCAGAGCCAGGTTTGCATTCACATGTTACCACAAGCATTCCTTATACAAGTATTTCTAGAACGCTTACCTCCACTGATTACTGGCATAAAATTTAAGATTATAACATAACAACAAAAATCCACTGTTACTACATCCTACTGTATATTCTACTTTCATTCTACTTTTTTAAAAAAAAAACTTATTTCCTTTGCCTCTTTTCCCCACCAAAAAACTGAAGCATTGCTTTAGTTAAAGTCTCATCAATGAATTCACATTCTTAAAAATGTTAAATAGTAACAACAGATCTGAAATTAAAACTAGTTCATTGAAAGTTATATTGGATTCCCCCAGATACTTTATTTGAAAGGATAGTTATCAGATATATATTTTTTGAAAGTGCAAAAAAAATGACATTTCACTAACTTACATGATATGGTAATGTGATCATTTGGTATCTTTTGGAGATATTATGTTAATGTATAAAAGCAGATTTGCAGGAAAATTAAAGATGTAGATGTAATGTTGAACTACATACCAAAGCTTTGAAATTTGACTCTCAGGAATTATAGTGGTATTTAAGTCCAAAAATAACTAAAAGAATAATATTGATAAATTGGAAATGTGGTATTATTCCAGATGTTAAGGAATAGTTGTTGGAAATGTGTGATCTGTTTTGAAAAAGGTAAAATCTTCAATTAATCAAACGATACAGCAATATATGTTTATTATACAATGCAGATATTTTGTGATATTTTACAATATTTTGTACTTTTCATATTACAAAATACAGAATAATAGAGTTGGGAGGGACCTTGAAGCTCTTCTACTCCAACCCACTGCTCAAGCAGGAGATTTGGAAAAATGGTTGCCCAATCACTTTTTAAAACCACCCACAACTTCTGGAGGCAAGCCATTCCATTGATTAATAGTTCTCACTTTCAGAAAATTTCTTTATAGTTCTAGGTTGGATCTCTTTTTGATAAATTTCCATTTATTACTTCTCATCTTGCCTTCAGGGGTGCTTTGGAGAATAGGTCAACCCTCTCTTTGTGATAGACTCTCAAATATTGAAAGATTGCTATCGTGTTACCACCTAGTCCTTCTCTTTGTTAGACTAGAGATACCCAATCATCATATGTTTTATCCTCCAGTCCACTAATCAAATTTGTTACTCTTCTCTGCACAATTTCTAGAGTCTCAACGTCTTATTTGCATCGTGCTGACCAAAACCAGACACAATATTCCAAGTGTAATCTTACCAAGGCATAATGAAGTGGTACTAAAGCTTCATGTGATTTTGATTCTATTCTGTTTATGCAGCATAATGCTGACTATTATTTACTCAATCAACCACCTCCATTGCACTCTTCCACATTGAGGCTTCAATTCAACTGGCAGAGCCACGTCTTATGAAAAGATAGGAGAGTTGGTGCCAGCCTCACATCAGTAGGGAAGTTGTTCCAGAGGGCAGGAGCAACTGCAGGAAAGACCCTCCTCCTGGACCCTGCCAACCAGAATAATTGGGCTGACGGGACCCACAGCATGTCTTCTCTAGGCATCTAGGCCCCCACAGTCTCCAGGCACAGCATCATGTGGCTCACCAAGAGTGGAAATATAGGGTTGAGTGTCATCAACATACAATATATACCTCAACCCATGGTAACAGATGATCTGACCTGGCAGTTGTTGAAAAGAAATGTAAAAATTCCAAGCCCTCGAGTACACCTATTCAGCGATGTACCACCCATTGGTTTTTCTTCCTAAGTGAAAATCCTTACTTTTCTCACCATTGAATTGTGTTTTGTTGGATAGGCTCAGTCTTCATGTCTGTCAAGATTCTCCTGGATCTTGAGCCTGTCTTCTCAAATGTTGGCTATTCCCCCAGCTTGATGTTGTCTGAATATTTGATGAGTTCCACCTTTAGCTTGTTATCTAACTCATTCATGAAGATGTTGAAAAGTACTAGCCTAAGATAAATGGCTTGTATTATATAAGACAAATATTATAGTTATGTATTCATTATAAACCATTGGCTATATAAAACATAACATATATGAATCTCTCTCTGTTTGAGGCTGTCTCTTCTGGTTTTTTTTCAGTTTAAATATTGTTTTGTGAATTGTATTTGTATAAAATAAGTAAATAATCTCTCTCTTATGCACATACACACACACACACAGAGAGAGAGAGAGAGAGAGAGATATTACTAAAAGAAATAACCTAGTTTTTTAATAATTTTTTTTACTTATAAAAAGTTTTTTTATTTATAAAAAGTTTTTTATTTATAAAAAGTTTTTTATTTATAAAAATTATTTATAAAAAGTTTTTTATTTTTTAAAAGTTTTTTATTTATAAAAAGTTATTTAATAGGGTATGTGCACATATTTTCCTATAGAGATCATCCCCTTTGAAATCATACATATCACCTGCAATAGTTATACATCTATGGAAGTTAATGTTTATTTAAAAATTGTTGGCCATTCTCAATTCAATATATTCACTCAATTCTGACATGAGTAGATACAGTCTCATTGTTAACAATTTAACTAAATATCACCTGTACCAATTAATAGGGTACAGCCTTTTGGAATAATTGTACAGCCTAGGATTACTGGCAGGTAGCACTTTTTCTGAAAGAGGCATAGCATCTGTCTCTAATTACACTAGTTGCAACTTCTAAAAACCTTGACCCTCTTCATCTACAATTGTAGCCTCCAGACAAAAGTGTTCTCTTGAGATGGTTCTTGAGAATGAACCAGGAAATTCAGCTGACTTTGTGGTATATCTACTGACGGAGTCGCAATTTGGAAGTTGGGCAGCCATATAAATGGATGAAATAAACAAACACAACTGAATTGGGGTGGCTTGAGATGAGTTTAGCCGTATGAGGACTCTTTATTTTTTGCCAGGGAGTTCTTTCAAACCTCGAGAACCTTCAGTCCTATGGAATCAAGAGATCTGGTAGCTTAAAACCATATTTTACTGTTGTCTTTCATTCTTCCAGCCCAGGCAAGTGATCCCCATGCTGGGAGATGGCAGGTGAAAAGGGATAACCAGCTATTTATCCACCAGGTTTAATCTCATGGATCACCTGTGGCATGGTTAGAAATGGAGGGCCTCTCCCAGACCAAGCCAGCTCTCCCAGACCAAACCTAACAGGTGAAGAAGGATAGCCAGCTTTTCCCCTCCAGGTTGCCAAGTAGGAAGCTGGTACTTAGGAAAGAGCTAGTCTTCCCCCTCTCCCTTACCGCTAACTGTCCTTGTGTTGGTAACCTATTTATTGTTCTCCTTGTCAACTTGAATACCATTTGACCAGTATTGGGATGGATCATTTGTTACCAGGGTAAAGGTATCCGTCTCCCATCCCTCAATGCCTGTCAGCTGAACTATTGCAAAGCTTTAGAAATCCTTCATAAATCTTTCACATGAGTAGGCATCCTGTCATTGTTTCTTAGAACAGGGGTGGATAGATTCCAGTGTTTCCATTATATCAATCTTTTGTAGATTTTATATGTTCTTCCTGGGATCTTTCTGTCCAACTAAAATGGCATGGTTATGTTTTCCCTCAAAGCATCATTTTCTCTATGTGTGCATCATTTTCTCTTTCTTCCCCTCTCTAAATCATTTCTATTTCAATCATTACCTTAAAACAGCCCTTACTACCTCAGTTTCTGCCTTATCTCATGTGCAGCCTTGTTGAAGGCATAGTGTAATGAAATTTTCCCTATTTAAAGTCAATCCATTATTACTACTGGAGCACGTGACCAGAAGTTGTAACCTCACAAGCATTCAGACTTGTATGGTTACTCAGAGCTTAATTCGTCCACTCTCTTAATTTCTGGCATATACAGGTACATACATGTTTGTTTCAGATAGTAAGTAGGAGGTTGTGATTCCTGTTCTCAAAACAAATTACTGCTATAGTTCTTGAAACTTCTGAACAATTACATATGAAAAGAAATGAGTAAGAAATGAGTATTTCTTCTCAATAAACTCTTCTTTTTATTTAGAAACGCTGTTCTGGATCATTCTTTCCATTAGGACCTGGATGGGCCTTTTGCCTTTAAAAACGATTAGCGTTTATATGGATACTTCACATTAGTGAACTTTTACGGCTTTCATTTCATTTAGGCAGGTTTTTTTTTAAGGAAGAAAGGAAGAGAGCTTTTATCTCCATAAAGGGCTGGCTTGTAATGAAGTCATGTTGCTATTTTTCATATGCCGGTGAACAAGTTCCCTGTTTGGGGAGGAGCTGCAGAGTAATTAAATGATTCACCAGTTTCTGTAGTGAGCTGCCTTTCTTGAAACTTAGTTTTATAACTTTCCGGCATCACAGGTGAATGAGCTTTCAGGAAAGCAGTTGTAGGCATGTTGGTCTTTTGTTCAAGTCATGCATTGGGAACAAGTCTTGCGCCTCAGGAAAGCCAAGGTAGGCTAGAATAGTAAGAATGATTTATTTGCTAGAAAATAGATGGGTAAATTACATTTTATTGACATGTATGAATTCTGAAGACATTTATTGGTTAAGAACATCTGTATGAGATGATTAAAACCACTTTTCTGTGACTATTTCCAATGCAGACTTTAAAGTTTGTGTATGTACCTTTACTTTGGAAAACATATATAAATTGTGTGGCAATTTTATTCTTGCTATAAACTGAAAGATTTTAACTCTGTAAGCTAACTAGAATTGCCTAGAAATTATACTGATTATACATGGGATAGGTGTCTTGGTATCTTCCAAATGTTTGGAACCAATTCATATCGCAGCTGGTGTTGCAAATAGCAAAAGATTTTAGATGTTGTAGTATATAACATTTGGAAGATAATAATAAACTGCCTATCTCTGCTTTACACTGTTGCTTGAATTCTCCTTTCAGTTTTTACCATTTCCACAGGAATCCTAACTGAAGTTATTAAGTTACTTGTTTCTAAACAAGCTTTTGTTGATTTGTGGCTCCTAATTATCTGTATGATCACAATAGGGCACATAGCAGGGATCATAATTGTATATTTATAAGGGACTGTGACATATCTGGTTTGGATATAATTGATAGACCTAATTGTTTTGAAATTTAAGTTTACTCTATTCACTCTCTATTCACAAAACAAAAATGTATGACAGAGTACTACATTACTTCTATCCATATTTCTTTATCATTTTCTTTATGGATGATAACAGCCCTATTTAAATTTACTGACTCTTTCACTCGGCTTGGTTTGCATTTTTTATGACATTGCCATTATCAAATCAGACTTTCATGTTCATTTTTTTTAATTCTTTTTCCAGATCGAACGATTAGATGTAAGTAGCCTAGCACAAACAACTAACGCAGTGGCATCAAGTACAGACTGCGGTATTAATGCAGATTCTGTTGATGGAACACCAGATCCACAACGCACAAAAGTGGCCATCACTCATCTGCAGCAGAAAATACTGAAACTCACAGAGCAAATCAAAATAGAGCAAACCGCCCGGGATGACAATGTAGCCGAATACCTGAAATTAGCCAATAACGCTGACAAGCAGCAGAGTGCCCGGATTAAGCAGGTGTTTGAGAAGAAGAACCAGAAATCATCCCAGACAATCCTCCAGCTGCAGAAGAAACTAGAGCACTATCATCGGAAGTTGCGAGAGATTGAACAGAATGGTATTCATCGACAGCCCAAAGATGTCTTGAGGGACATGCACCAGGGATTAAAGGATGTAGGAGCAAAAGTCACTGGCTTCAGTGAAGGAGTAGTAGATAGTGTTAAAGGTGGACTTTCCAGCTTTTCCCAGGCAACTCATTCAGCAGCTGGAGCCGTTGCTTCTAAACCTCGGGAAATTGCCTGCCTCATTAGAAACAAGTTTGGAAGTGCCGACAATATTGCTAATCTGAAGGATGCTTTGGAAGAAAGTCAAGAAGACGGGACCGGAGGAAAGACTTTAGGTGTTCATAACTTTCAGTCGAGCCCAAAATATGGCAGTGAGGAGGACTGTTCCAGTGCTACATCAGGCTCAGTGGGGGTCAATAGCACCGCAGGGGTCCAGTTGGGAGCACCAAGCTCCAAATCAAACACTCTGGATATGCAAAGCTCAGGGTTTGATGCAATACTGCATGAGATTCAAGAGCTCAGAGAGGTTCAAGTACGCTTGGAGGAATCCTTTGAAGATCTCAAGGTTCACTACCAGCGAGATTATTCCTTGATAATGCAGGCTCTACAGGAAGAAAGATACCGGTGAGCACTTGGCAGTCCAGTCTTTCATTGATACTACTAATATTAAGGCACATTCATAATTGTTTGGATGCCAGCACTCATTTATTATTAATAATCTTGGGGGCAGCAAATTTAACAATTAATTTGATTTATATGAATATATTTATTTCTGGCTTAAATATTTAAGTTTCCTCCTTTCCAAATCAACAAGTCTGTGTTTTCTTCTTGTCATAACTTTTCAGTTCTGTGAATGTCTACACTAATTTTTAATGTTGAGGTGGCTCTGGATTATAATTTCAAAATAGTTCCATAATCCTAATCTTGTTGGATGAGGAATGTTTAAACACTGCCCTTTTGATTACAGTGTTTATAAATTACAGTAGTTGAACATGTTGCAGAAAAATTCCTTGCAAAAATTTAATTCTTTATAATTAGCATTGGCACTGAGCTTGAAAAATAGTTGTCAGACAGCGCAGTATTGCTGGTGCTGGCTTCTTATGCTCCCAAGCATTCCAAAAAGTATGTTTCTGTAAAAATAAAGAATGTGTAGTATGTAATCTAGAAAGTAGTTAGATCAGGCTTCATGGGAAGAGTGTGTGTGTGTGTTTATGTGTGTTCCATTTTTTCCCCATGAAACCTGTTCCAACTACTTTCTAGATTACATACCATACAAACTATACCAATATTTATCTTGCATTAGACTTCTTTTGCTTCTAACGCAAAGCAAATTATACTTCAGCATTATATGTGATATATTTTTACACATAATTCACATTCTGAATTTTTACAGAAACGTACTTTTTGGAACTCTTAGGAGCATATTAAACTAGCATTAACAATCCTGCACTGTCTGACAACTACTTTTCAAGCACAGTGCTCATACCAATTATACAGATTAAATTTTACAAAAAAAAATTCTGCAACATGTTCACCTATATGTGATGTTAGTATAAGTCTAAATTTTGAAAATTTGTCAGTTCTTCCTTGGAGCTCCAGAGGTAGTGCTAAAGAGTCCTGACAATCTTGATGCCATTTACAGATCTCGAAGTAAATAATGTAAATAGTTATATTCTCTGTTATAGCTGTAACTATAAAATTAGGTTATAATCTGATTATACATAATTGAACTTTACTGTTATCCTTAAATATCAAGAAATAGATGTTTAACAACTCACTTAAATGAGCATGTCTAATGGCAGTCTTGAATTTATAACGTTTGAGATTGGAGAAAGAATAGTTTAAGAACCGACAAAATACTAATCTTATTAACATTTATGCAGATATTTATCATTTATAATATTAATACATATTTTTATTTAACTCTCAAAGTAGAGTCGCAACCTTAAAATTGTTTTAATATTTTTAAAGCTCCTTAGCAGTTTAGTGAAAACACATATTTGATAAATGCCAAAAGTATTATACAGCCAAAAGGTACAATTGCATGTGGTCAGATAATTAAATGAAGCATGTTTGAATTGACAGAAAACCTTTAATTAGAATTTTTGATTTGAAAAATATAGAATCAGACAGGGGAGACAAATAATTAAAAGATAGCAAATTACAGAAGATGAAATAGTTCTTGTCCTTTGAACATGGAAAAATGACTATTTCATTTCATTCAATAGGAGGATCAATCTTTGGGGAACTGAAACTTTTCTACAATTTTTAATCTATTTATCTGTAAATAAAACAGAAAAGGTTATCTTATTTTGAGGTATACCATTTAACCATTTGTTCTGGTATCCTCTGAGATGAGAAGAAGCAGAGCAGAATGGAGACAATTTTTTTTTACAACACTCATTAAGGAGTTTTAAATTAAACATTCTACCAATTTCATGGAAAGGCTAGTGGTTTTTAAAAAATACTATTATTCAAATAGTATAAATTATAATTAATTTATTTTACCGTTTTTCCAAGTTCCTTGAAAATTACATCTTATGCACAAATCCCCATTCCCTTCAAAAAATTTCTTTAAATATAATTTCATAATAAAGGTAAACATTAATGTTGAAAATAATGGTCGTAACATAGATCAGTGGCCCCCAACCTTTTGGGCATCAGGGACAGGTTCCACGGAGAAAGGTTTTTCCATGGACCGAAGGGGGTGTGGTTTTGCATGCTGCCTGCATCTTGTGGATGGAGCTTTGCTTGTTTGCGCAGCCCAGGTGCTGCCATGTTACGGATGGTGCCGGTCCATGGACCGAGGATTGGGGACTCCTGACATAGATTAAGTAAATACATGTGTTGCAGAATTTTAAATTGTATTGTAAGATTTAGGACAACTTTTTGACATGCAGAATAATATTAAACACAGACTTAAAAAATATATATGGTTTTTACCCCTAATAAATATCATTGGAATGGCATTAATTTGACAGTTATGGGAGTTTCTTTATGGACAATATTTGCTTCCCAAAATAAAATACTTATAATGAAAATTGAGAGTTTAATTTCCAGCTGCTTTCAGAAACGCAATTTTTGTTGGTTAGGAAATACAATATCAGTAGTGTAAGGCTAACATTATTACTAATTCCTCCCCCCCCACACACACACATACACCATATCAAGGCTCTTTTTCTGAGCATTGATATCACCTCTCTCGAATTGCAGATAAATCGAGAACATTATATCAAAACCTTTCATATTAGCTAGTATTGGAAATAAAATGAAAAGCAGTTTGCGTAATCCTGCAAATAAAACCACTGTTGGAAATTAAATTAGCAGTCACGTTTTTCTTCTCACTCTAATATACCAGCCAAAGAAGTTTACCAAAGGATTAGACTCCTGAGGAGGACACCCCCCCCCCCCCCCGGAATAAGAGCATTTCTTATTTTACATCAACTGTATTTGTCATTCTCTATTTTTCTGTGGCTATCTTTGTTCTTGGTCGTATTGTGGTTTGTGTTCACTAAGGCTTGATTTTGCTAGAGTTCTCTCTCCAGTTCCTACTCTTTGTTTCCACCTCCACATTTTTTTTTAGGATGAAATTATTTCTTAAGTCCTCTGTTCCTGCTTTGTAATGTAATAAATAGTTAAAGCTTGAGCAAAAGCTCTGCTGATTTTCTATTGGACATTTGATGTGGCCTCATTGTTGAGAGAGACTAGCCACACCTTTCTCTTTGGAAATCCAGTTCTGCATCTCTGTGTTCTTTTTACACTGGCAGGCTTATCAGCACAACCAATCCCAAAACAAGCTGTTGCTTATCAGTTTTTAGAGCTGTTAGCAGATGTTTGTTTGATAAAAAGGTCCTTTCTGTACTTTCATGAGAATTCCTGTTGAGTCTCCCTTGAAACTGTTCATGACTCAATAGTCTTTCTATACACAGTGAATTATGAGTTCACATAAATATGATGTACTTAGTTGTTTTGTTCTCATACTGTCTGTATCAACTGAAATTGTATATATACTTTGCCTTTTTTTGGCAGACTGTAATTCCCCGAACTCGCATTTCATGGAGTTTAATCAAATCCATTAAGAAAGCCTTGCAATAAATTCTTCAGCATTCTGTCCACTGTTGCTATGTGGACACCTAGATAAAAGTTTTCGGCTATAATCTTACATCCTGTTATGTAGATTAAGAGTGTCCTTGGGACATTGAGTTTTTAGAATAGTTAGATATTCAAGATTGCAGCCTATGTTTCCAGCACATTATTATGCCCAAGCATTAATTGCCATTTTTTAATTTTAAAAAATTCTGGGTATGTTTGATACCTGAGAGTGTTGTAAACTATTTTGATGATACATTCCCGTTGATTTGCTGTCTTACATGTCTGTCTGATGGCAAGGGAACTACCCTGTTTCCCTGAAAATAAGACCTCCTTGGATTATAAGCGCAACTGGACTTTTGAGCGCATACGCTAAAATAAGCCCTCCCCAAAATAAGCTCTCTCCGGAAATATTGCAACACAGCAGCAGCCATGAGGTGATCATGCTCACCGCTTTCTGCACCTCAAAAATAATAAGACCTCCTCGAAAATAAAGCCAAATGCTTATTTCGGAGGTCAAAAGAAAATAAGACCCTGTCTTATTTTCAGGGAAACACGGTACTTGTATGGTGGGAACTGTTGAAAAGTCAAAATAGCCAGGTTAATAAAAAATTTAAAGCGTTAAAAGTTCAGTTTGACAGTCTGAATTTAGTCTAGAAAATATTGGCAATAGTAGATGATCAAGATGTTGTTTACTTTGTGGTAGATACTAGTTGCTGGTGAGTAATTGAGGTCCGGGCCCTTAATGTGTGTGATGCTTCAGGACTTGATGCTTTACCCCTTTCGTTTAAATCTACATGGGGCTGCTGGGTGAGGATAGCCATCCATCAGGTATCATTAGTATGCCTATGGGATCAAGTTATATATCTTGACCTTGGACCATCCAAATGATGCTGTCAAAAGTTCTATCCCAAAGTCTGGATGAGGAAGAATAAACTCATGCTCAATCCCTGCACAGTTAAATGCTTCGGTCCTGGAATTTTTAGTTTTGGATAGGGTAGCATTTAGTCTTTGGTGTTGGACGGGATAGCATTTTTTCTTTCAGTATTAGTATGCAAGTTGGAGGCATTTCTGAACCGACAAGTCACCTCGTGTACCTGTTCTGCATTTCCTTAGCCAGTGGGCCCTCCAAATAGTTACTCATATCCTAATCTACCCCATATATTTGGCTATTGCAGTGCATATTTATGAGACATCCTTGGAGCTATGAGGTCAGTGATGAGCAATGTATAATATTTCCATGTAATATCATTGCTTTGTGATTGGCTGCTAGTTAGCTTTCAGGTGCAATTAAAAGTTCTGACAAAAGATATATAAACATGTTCAGGTAGACCTAATAACTGCCTCAAGTAGCAACAGTTTGCAGTTACAACTTTCCAACCACTGCCTGCATTTATGACTGTCACAGCATCTATCTCAGTAACGTTTACCATTATTGTCCTATAACCGGTCCATTTTTTCTCCGTCCCCTCACCCAACTTGCAGAGCAGATTGCCTGAACAGGATAGCTCTTGCTGAGTTGCTTGTCTCCACAGCACAATGCATCTCTAAAAAGAGCTAACCACAAGTTAACAAGCTCAGTTCTGTGAACCAAATTGATGCTAGCTGGTAGTTGCTGCCAGTAACTGACAAGACTTAAATCTTTAGCTTTTGTTAGCCTTCTAAGGGATTTGGGGTTCAGAGATTGAAGCATGCCTTTCTTTTGATGTGTATTCCACACTGTGTGCCTGCTTATTCTCTTGTAATCCCTTCCTCTTCAATGAATGCAAATACAAACATTAGTTTACTCCTTGCTAATTATCCCAGCACAGAGTGAGCATTCCAAAGCATTACACTTACTGACTGTGTCACTTAAAAACCAGATTGTGAGTCCAAAATTGTACAAATGAGGACTACCTGCATGACAAGGAGAGGTTTTTCTTCTCTCACAGTATTAGAACCTGGAGCCATCCATTGAAATCAAAATTAAACAAGCTATTTATTTGTCAATGCATAATTAAATTATGGAATTTGCTGCTATCAAAATGATAATATTCTCCAGTTGTAATGGTTTTAAAAAGGTATTTCAGTCTCTGTTAATACTGATAGCTTTATATTCTCCTCTGAATCCCAGGGAGAGCATATGCTGAATGCCAATTGTTGTTCGGCCAAAGTAGAACAGGATTTACCCTCCTTAGGTCCTATTTGTCCATTTTCGGGTTGGTGACACATCCTAATATTGTGGACTGAATTGGTTTTTGGCCTTCCCCAGCAGGTCTCCTATATTTTTATCTTTTGTAACGCTTTGGATTTTTAACAACCCTGTAATTCAGTATATTCTCCTTGGACAGATTTTAAATTTGTAAAGATTTAGAAAATAAATGTTATGCTCGCATGTATGTTTTATCTCCCAGGCACTCAAGATGTCACATCGTTTGTAAAAATAAAACAAAAGAAAATGTTGCTGTATTTTGCTAACCTTCAGTGCTTGCCTGCAGAAAACTAAGAGGGTTCCCTAAAGTTTTCATCCATGAAAAAGTTTCACCATTTCAGCAGAAAAATCCCTTTTCCCTTTCCCACAGCAAAGGTAAGGTGAGCAGAGTTGAGTAGAAATCTCACATCTGCTTTCTAATGAGGATAGCGCATCCCTCATACACTGGAGACTATTTCCTAAACCACATAAAGCAGAAACACACAGGATTTAATTATATTGGGAGAAAGAATGTAGAAAGCCTCTGCTACCTCTAGGCAGAGCTCTCCAAACCATCTAAGTATCTATGGGTTTACGTTTCTCCAATCAATAGATGTGTCCTAGTGGGCACTCCCATTTCACTGAGTTAGTCATCTCTAGAGCAGGGCTGTCCAAACTTGGCAACTTTAAGACTTGTGGATGTCAAGTCCCAGAATTCCCTAGCCAGCCTGGTGGGGGGGGTGGAATACTGGGAGTTGAAGTCTAGATGTGTCCATTAGGACACATCTATCGATTGTGAGAAACTTAAACCCATAGATACTTAGATGGTTTTAAATCTAGACATTATGGAAGGTAGCGCCTGACTGTTGGTACACTTCATATTCTTCCTGTTTATGGGATATGAGGAAAAGCATATTGGCTTGCAAATTAGCCTCTAAAGTAGAGATTCTAGTTACATAAAATAGCATTAGCATGCTTAGGAAAAAATGGGTGGGTTGCACTTACAGCCTGCTGGTTAAGATGTGTGATAGCTGACTAGTGTTCTCCTTATTGCTATCTGCATAATGAAAGAAAAACACATACATCATCCCCCATTTGTGAAATTAAGAGAAAATGTGAAATAGAACTGAATAAAGGCAGTCTGATTTCTGGAGTGAAGTGGACAAGTAAAGGTAGTCCGTGACATACGACCACAATTGAGCCCTGTTGCTAAGTGAGACATTTGTTAAGTGAGTTTTGCCCCATTTTACAACCTTGCCACATTTGCTTAGTGAATCACTGCAGTTGTTAAGTTAGTAACATGGTTGTTAAGTGAATCTGGCTTCCCCATTGACTTTGCTTCTCAGAAGGTCACAATGACCATGGGGATACGGCAATGGTCGTAGGTGTGAAAATCAGTGATAAGTCACTTTTTTCAGTGCCATTGTAACTTCAAACGGTCACTAAATGAACGGTTGTAAGTCAAGGGCTACCTGTATGCACAGGGAAGTGATGGTATAGATTCAGAGTACGAATTGGTATTTTATATGTTGTGGGTGTGTATAGAAAGGAATCAATAGATTGGTGATAGTTATATGTTGAATAGAGATAATGGAGGAAACAGATGACAACTCTGCAACATTCTGAATAAATAGAATCCAAGGAAGCTAATGGATGGTAGGAATAAGGCGGAAAGACACACAAAAAAGTATTGGTCTATTTGGAAACTCCAAAAGCAACAATTTGGCAAATAAGTGCTTAGAAGACACTGTTTGTTTTGGATGTGTGATTTAATTATAAATGCAGTGAATGACTACAAATATAAAAGTATAACTGATTTGATTTTTTATAATCGAAGAATTTTAAAAAACTGTAAAAGAGTAATACAATACATTACAATAGCAGAGTTGGAAGGGACCTTGGAGGTCATCTAGTCCAACCCCCTGCCTAGGCAGGAAATCCTATACCATTCCAGAAAAAATGGCTGTCCAACATCTTCTTAAAGACTTCCAGTGTTGGGGCATTCACAACTTCTGGAGGCAAGCTGTTCCACTGATTAATTGTTCTGTCAGGAAATTTCTCCTCAGTTCTAGGTTGCTTCTCTCCTTGATTAGTTTCCACCCATTGCTTCTTGTTCTACCCTCAGGTGCCTTGGAGAATAGTTTGACTCCCTCTTCTTTGTGGCGACCCCATAGATATTGGAACACTGCTATCATGTCTCCCCAGTCCTTCTCATTAAACTAGAGATACCCAGTTCCTGCAACCGTTCTTCATATGTTTTAGTCTCCAGTCCCCCAAACATCTTTGTTGCTCTTCTCTGCACTCTTTCTAGAGTCTCCACATATTTTCTACATCATGGCGACCAAAACTAAATGCAATATTCCAAGTGTGGCCTTACCAAGGCATTATAAAGTGGTATTAACACTTCACGTGATCTTGATTCTATCCCTCTGTTTATGCAGCCTAGAACTGTGTTGGCTTTTTTGGCAGCTGCTGCACACTGCTGGCACAAATTTAAATGGTTGTCCACTAGGATTCCAAGATCCCTCTCACAGTTACTACTATTGAACAAGGTACCACCTATACTGTACTTGTGCATTTCATTTTTCTTGCCTAGATGTAGAACCTTACTCTTTTAATGAATTATTCTGTTTTTTTATTTTGGAAAAACAGACTTGAAATAAGACAAAAGTAGCAAAAAAAATATGAATGCAAGGTCAGAAATTATGAGACAATGAGAGAAAAACTGTGAGAAATACATTAAGAAAAGGATGCAGATTGTAACCAAAGTGAGCAAGGAATCAATCAGATTAAAAGAAGCAGAGAAATGCAGAGAATTCTTGACGGGTATTAAATTGTTTTTGAAGTAGATAAAAGAGCTTTGAAACTGAAATGAGGAATGCTGAAAGGAATATTTTAGAGATTTGTACAGGAATGATAATGATAGGTTGAAGAATAGAATTCAAGTATACTAATATCTAGAACATAGGTGATAAATATTGTGAGACTCTTGAAGAATGGCAAAATTTCAGTTATAGATTATGTAGTTGGAGAAAAGGTAAACTATGGGTTATTTCAACACTTGTGTAGATTGCATCTGTACCTGAGCATTGGAAGAATGATGTGATTGCTCGCTTTTATACATAAATGGAAAATTGATAAGGAATTTGTGTTTTTTTTAATGTGCCTAGGAAATGTTTGGAAAAATTCTGATTGAATTGGTGTAAAGACCATGAGCAAAATTTGGGAAATGAAATGTAGCTTTATGGCAAGTCAGGGATTGTGCCTGTGGACAGATTTTTTTATTCCTCCTCATTAAGAAACATGACCACGGGAATGCTGAAATGGTTGTAAATGTGGAAAACGACCCTAAGTCACTTTTTTCAGTGCCATTGTAACATTGAATGGTCGCTAAACGAACTGTTGCGTCAATATTCCCGAATGAAGCCAAAATGGCAGCGTTTCACTTTGTTATACTGAGAGGGTACCATAAGCAGTTTATGAATGCTGTCAGGTTTCTGGTTAGGCTGTTCTGAAAACTGCTTCAAGAGACATCTGTACTACTAAGCCAAGAAGCAGTATGGAAGAGTGACTACTAAGTATCAGAGTGAAGCTCTAGTCTTTCGTCTCTTTTCACTCACCTGTATTTTGTAGCGAACCAAAAGGACCTCTTTTTTGTGTAGGAAGGCCAGTTTCATTTTGTCCCTTGTTTGGACAGTGGCTAGAATTGGTATCAGCTGTCTCACAGATGTGACGGAACAATTTGCAAGGCTAGAAAGTTTGAAGAAGTGTAATGAATGCTGTTGGTGTAAACTAGTTTTAAGTATGCTTCCTTTTCTTATGTCTTTTAATTTTTTTTGGTGTGTTATTTCTTCCTCCTTTTTTGTACTCCGCATGTACCCCAAAAGACAACACACATGAAGGCATGCGTGTTGGCTGCAGAAAGTTTGGAGGTTCACAGTAGCCACACAGCTTTCTTGAGAGACAGCCAATCAGCAATAGCAATAGCATTTAGAATTATATACCGCTTCACAATGCTTTATAGTCCTCTCTAAGCGGTTTACAGAGTCAGCATATTGCCCCCAACAATTTAGGTCCTCATTTTACCGACCTTGGAAGGATGGAAAGCTGAGTCAAGCTGGTCAGAATCGAACTCTGGCAGTGAACAATTGTTCTGACCTAGGCTTCCTGATACAGTAAAAAGCACACACTTATTCCCCAAAACCCTCTTTTTATATCAAAGGCTGTGAATTATGTTCATTCACATCCTGTAATGAGTCCCAAATAGTTGTTAAGAGTCCTACAGTAGGCTGCCGAAGTCTTTTGGGATAAGGCTCATAATGTTATATGTCCAGAATGCGGCCGCGCGAGTGATCGTGGGCGCACCACGGTTCGCCCACATAACACCGATCCTCCGTGAGCTGCACTGGCTACCTGTCAATCTCCGGGTGCACTTCAAGGTCCTACTCACCACCTATAAAGCGCTCCATGGTAGTGGATCTGGCTATTTGAGAGACCGCCTTCTGCCAATTACCTCCCTGCGTCCCATCAGATCGCATAGAGTTGGCCTCCTCCGTATTCCATCCACCAGTCAGTGCCGACTGGCGACTACCCGGAGGAGAGCCTTCTCTGTTGTGGCTCCGACACTATGGAACAATCTCCCCGTGGAGATTCGTACCCTCACCACCGTCCAGGCCTTCCGCACAGCCCTCAAGAACTGGCTAGCCCGTCAGGTCTGGGGCTAAGCCTATTTTCGCCCCTCCCGAATGCTGAGTGAATGTTGAGTTTTATTGTTTAATTTATTTTTGTTCACATTTCTTTTTGCACTGTCCTACACTCCCTTTCCCTTGTGATTGTAAGCTGCCCTGAGTCCCCTCAGGGAAAAGGGCGGCCTATAAATGCTCAATAAATGAAATGAAAAATGAAATAAGCAGCCACACGGAGCAAAGAGTCGAAATGGCGCTTCAGAAGGTAAACTGACCAGCAGGAACCAAGTTGCTTCCTGCAAAGGCTCACATGCCTTTGTTCCTCCTTTATGTCCTATGGCAAGGACCAAACACCTCCAAGCCTTACTCCCGAGTCATCCCTTCTATCTGAACTGTTCTTGCCTTCTGGCAGCTCTGCGCATATGTGCACTGGGAAAAGGGGGGAGCCTGTTCCTCTGCCTCGCTGCTGTCCGGCTCTGGAGGCAGCACATAACACCCAGATGGCCCTGGCCCCCTCTCTGCCTCCAACACAGAGCCCTCATCCGAGCCTTCCCCAAACTCCAGGACTAGCCCATGTTCCTCCCCAACCTCCTCGCTGTCCGACTCTGCTTCCAACTCCGCAGGCGGGCGGCGGACCACAACAGTAATGAGATGGCCTGCAGTACTGCCTTCTAACCACTGCACCACCATGGCTCCTATCCAATTAGGTGATGTCTGAGCTACAGCTTGCAAACATTGGGTAATATTCAAGAATGTTAAATAGGCAACATTAAAACTGATGAGGCAACTCTAGGTTCCTGCTTACTTATATCATTTCAGTTGTGCTAGTGCATATGATTACATGTATTGCATGTGTCACAGGGCTCGTGTGTGCCATGTGAACAACAGCAGTTCAATTATGTTCCTCCTGCATTCAAGTAACATGCTACTTCAGACACCTTGCATATTCTTGGTGCTATTCTAAAACTAGCAAGCAAAGGAAAAGCTCTCGCTTCCCATGTTGCAGAACCAAGTATATTTATTCACTTAGCAGCAGTTTGGATGAAGGGTTTATTAAAAGACTTTTTCAGTGCCGTTGGAGCTTTTCCCCTGTTCAGAGGTTTGTATACAAACAAAAGGTGAGTTTCTTTCATTCTTCCTCTGTATTTCTGCCTCAAGATAAACTTTGGAAGCTCTCTTTACACACCCATATCCTGTTTGCTCCTGTTGGGTTTGATTATTTGAACATATACATACTTAAATCGATTATTTTCCCTTCTCCTAGTACACCTAGCAAACTGTTTCTAATTCCTTTATGAGCCTGATAAATCAGAGTAGGATAATTCTTATTAAAACTGGATTATTTTCTTTTTTGTCTCTCTATCACTTGCAGGTAGGATTGTTGTTGTTTTTTTGTAACTTTGCGTAGATGTAATTAAACACGGCTTTTGTTGCCTAACATTATTTTTTTCATTCTAGATGTTTTATGGACAATCCAGATATTGCCCTGTATTTTTTTTAATACTGTAAAAAATATTTTTCTAACCCAAGCATGGTTAGGAAAATGCACAATTGATTCCCAGAGGAAATATACCCAAATGTTGGGAGTATCAATTACTGTCATATAAACCACAGGATGGAGAGCAATTTCACAACGTTCAGAGCATATCTTTTTCCCTTGCTGAAAGGATTTCTGAATGTACAATTGTTCTTAAAGAAAAAGCATTTTAAAACAATGAATTCAGCTCTTGGCAATAGGTGTGGGCATAACGGGTGTGGGTGGGTGTGTTCCCCAATCCTCGTTGTGAAAACTTACCTGACAAATCAAGAAAGCAGTTTGAAATTGATGAGAAAGAAGGAGCAACATAGTTACTATTAAGTTACAAAACTGATCAGAACTGAAAACACTCTTTTCACCATGCTTTCTTTCCTCTGCCCCTGACATCAACCAGGTCCCTATCCTCGGGGTCGCCCCAGAAGCTCTTAAAGAGTTTTCTTGCCCACAAGTCTTGATGTGATGTATGGCCAGAGCCAGAGCCCAGGAAGTCTCTTCAGTTGTTTTTCATTTGTGTATGTTTGTGTGTTTGGTGCCCTGGGCACGCTCTGTTTGGCTGATTTTTATGCTTTTTATTGTCTTGATTCTTTTATTGCTGTTGTAAGCTACCCAGGGTTATGTTACATATACGGGGCAAGTATACGATTTTTTTCAAAAAATAAACTCTATATGAAATTGCACCGCTTCCCTCTTCCGAGATCCTTCATTATGTTTTCCCTGGTATGTTTCAAAGTGGTGACTTTGCCTAGGAAACAGACGCAAGGGCTGAATTCAGATTCAACTGTTCAGTTTGTTTTGGTATATGCTTCAAAATTAGGAAACCTAATCCAGGGGTGGGTTCCAGCTTCTGTTACTGCCGGTTCGCTCAGGGAGGCGCATAGCTCAGGGACACTACGCGCACATGCACAGTAGTAAAAAATTTACTTATGCGCATGCGCAGAAGCAAAAAACAATAGAACCGGTTCAGGGACGTAGCCGGCCAAGTTTCTGCCTACTTGGCTGAACCAGTCCGAACCAGTAGGAACCCACCTCTGGCCTAACCCCAAACTAATTGGTCAGATTCATATTGAAGATTGTACATGTTGGGCTAATGATAGAATGGAAATAGAGGTGATCAATAGAAACACTTTGGATATCATTTTTGAACATTTTAAAATCCTATCAAGAGAGGAGTCTGACGCAGCTTAGAATAGTCCAAATCGTTTTATATCATTGCAAGTCATGTTCACAAGCTAGATCCTGTTTTAAAAAATTATTGTAACTGTTTTGATACCTAGTAAATTGTACTAATATCTTTAAAAGAAAAAACAAACCACATGGGTTTGTTTGTTTTCCTGTTCTAGATGTGAGCGACTAGAAGAACAGCTGAATGACCTGACTGAGCTTCATCAGAATGAAATCCTCAACTTAAAACAGGAATTGGCCAGCATGGAGGAAAAAATAGCTTACCAGTCCTATGAACGAGCCAGAGATATCCAGGTTAGCCATTGTTTATATTTGCACTTCATTTACTTATGTCTGTTGAGCATTTTTTTTCATAAGCATTGTTCTATTTCAGTTTATATTTTAATCTTCATTAAAAGTAGAATTGAGGTACTGTGTTTCAAATCCTGAATTATCTCAGTTTTGTGAGCTGAGCTGGAGCTGTAATGATTATACCATTGCAAAATTTATTCAAATCCTATTAAGAAATTCCTGGTAAAGAAAAACTGGCAGGTTTACAATACAAATCAATTCATTTCCTGGCAAACTCGCTTCCATCTTTAGAGAGAGTTATAATAAAGATGAGTTGGGAGGCATGTTTATACCATGCCAGACAGTATTTTTTTATGGTATTGTCCCCAGTAAGGCAATATTTACTATTAATTTTAATGAAACCATGCAGATATAGAAATGAAAAAGAGTAACCAATGTTATATGTCCATTTCTTCAGCAAGTAGCTTTTTCTTGTTACTTGTCACAAATAAGGAAATTCTCGAAAGTGATTTTTTTTTTAATTTGGGTGTATAAAATATTTAAAGTTTTTAAAAAATCTGGAACGTTAAAAAACTGAACTGCATGTTCTACTCAGAATATTGGTTTATCCCTTACGAGAAGGCTAATTCCATATGAGGCTGGTAAACCTTTGCAATGACATAATCTCTGCCACATGGACCTATCCACCAGAGGATTTAGGGAAGGGGGCTGATTTTCAAACCCGTGTAGAAAAATTAAACTATGTTTGTCCCAAAGGGTCTGTTCAAAAGGCAACTGGATTTCCTTGGTTGTTCCTTGAAAACATTTTGCTTCTTCAGTTCTGAAGTTCAGTTCAGCTCAGTTCCAAGGTGAAGAAGCTTCTTGGATAAGAAGCAAAATGTTTTCAAGGAAAAAAAAAATCAAGAAAGGCCAGTTGCCTTTGAATAGCACCTTTGGGGCAACTATGATCTGGCTGACTGAGAATCTCCATAAATTATGTTTGGCCTCCTCCCAGCGATGCTTCCAATATAAGAATACACAAGAGCAGGAAACAATGGGGGAGACAGATTTATGAAGAGATTACTTTGGAGGAGAAATTTAGCATCCCCATTTTCAATCATCCTGTCATTTGAAAGTTTTGTTTGGTGGGAATATAACATCAAATGCAAAAGCATAGCAGCAGATACACTTTTAATCACACAATCTATCTTTTCCTTAATTATGAATCTATATAGGCAGCTCACTTGAGGAGTAGCGGACATCTTGAGGTTCACACTGATTGCAGATGATTCAGTGGGTTTTTTCACCACTTAAAACTTTCAAATCCAGAAAAAAGGGGGCCCTGCCCGAGTCCTTATTTAGAGAGTGCCTTGCAAATCTGATGTGGGTCTCAAAAGCTACAGAGGTTGAGCACTCCTAACCTAAAGGAATTTATTTACACCAGTGGCATTATTTTTGCTTCAGCATAAATTATACTTGGGTGTTATTACTACAACTGGGGCATTTACACCAAGAATGTCACAATGTCAGGTTCAAGATCTAATTGTCTGTGTGGAGGAAAATAAGCAGGTAAGTGAAATCAAGAGACAGTTATGCTAGCCTGAAAGTCTTTTGATTCCTCGCTCCATATTGTTCACAACAGAAGATTCTAACATGATACCATGAATTGTACGTTACTTTTATGTGGGATTTATTGCCATTCAAAGCTCTACAATTTTGTGGAGATTATGCAAGCCGTATTACAGATTGGGCAGTAGAAATCCTGACAACTGCCACATAATAGCAGGGAGATACAGAAAACTAATATTTGTTGGTTGTCCACGTTTTTTTGCAACCCAGTTCTGTAGGAAGAAGCCTGGAGAAACCTTAATTTTGCTCCTGGATATGAAACCAAAGGAATTAGTCACATCCTGCAAAATGTGATTGCAGCTGCTGGAATCCCAAAGGCATTGTAGGGTGTGTTTAATCTTTTATATAGGAAATGTGCCAGGCTGCATTTCTGATTATTACCCTGTCAGCTTCTGGCACCTGATGTTTTGCCAGTGGACTGCTTGACAACATTTATGCCTAGAGGTGTATTCTATTTGGGTAAGAAAGATCCTAGCATAGGGCCTCATTGATCTCTCCCTCCCTCCCTTTTGAGATGACTAAGCAGTTTTCTTATGCTCAACAGGAGGCCCTGGAAGCCTGCCAGACCAGAATCTCCAAGATGGAACTGCAGCAGCAACAGCAACAAGTTGTCCAGTTGGAGGGCCTTGAAAATGCCACTGCCAGAAACCTTCTGGGCAAACTAATAAACATCCTTTTAGCGGTGATGGCTGTCCTGTTGGTGTTTGTCTCTACCGTGGCCAACTGCGTGGTCCCCCTGATGAAGACTCGCAGCAGGACGTTCAGCACTTTCTTTGCCATGGTCTTCATTGCCTTTCTGTTTAAGCACTGGGACGCCATTACCAGCTACTTGGAACGCTTCTTTTCACCCCCCAGATGATGACAAGGTGACATGCCACTGCCTCGCCCACTCGAGCTGGAACTGGCAAGGAAGTGCATCAAACTTAGTCGGCAGTTCCTTCCTCCACTGAAGACGTAACGTGTCCGAGTGTGAAATTTGTTTACAGTTAAAATAATATTTTCTCTCTGAGACATATTGGCAATAGTGAGGGTTTTTTTTAGAATTTATTAAAGAACTCTTTTTTTTGTCAAAAAACTTTTTATGTAGCATGGTTCTCTTTGGATGCAAATCTTAATATTCTGTATGTGTACAGAGATAAAACACAAATCTGGAGCACACCAATGGGCAAATTAAATTATAGCTCAGCTACTGTACTAAACCTGATCGGAAGAGGAAAAGACAATTACATAAATTCTAACCAAGATAATCCGGTGCATAGTGATACTCCGATTATCCTACAGTGCTACTGTGAAACCTGACCACCTTCTGTGTCTGAATGTATAGCTTCAGGATGGCTTTCTCTAGTGAAAGACCAATGCAATACATGGAACTTTCTGGATCTCTTCCTGGGTTTGCCTCTTCTGCTGTTTAAACTTTCTGGCTAGATATATGAAGTGGATTAGTTCTACTGTGTACAGTTCCTGCACAGTTGTACTACAGTATTTTGAAGTAGCCCTTTGAATATTTTAAACAAAAGCCCTTGGTTGCACTTTGACTGTTTTTTAATGTATGTATAGTCACAGATTTAAAAATCCAAATGGCATACTTGAAGAGTGTAATACTCAAACTCTCAGTGCTTCCTTATTGTTTCTAATAGGATTTTTTTATTCTTATTGGGGATTGTTTTTGAACTTAATGGTTGAGAGCATCATCTCTCTTTCTCTCTCTTTTGCTCTCTTTGAATAAAGAAGTGACGTTCTTAAATGAAGAAGTGTGTGAATAAATATGAGCTACCTTGTTCTGAGATGATTTGGAAGGTTGCAAATAATGTTTAATGTAATCTCAAGTGCAAACCTGCTCAAATGTGATCTGTTTCCTCCTTAACTTCCAGACCTCGCATTAAGAAAACAGATGACCTGATCCCTCCTTCCAGTTCATAATGTGCTTTTGCTTTGTTTGGAAGTGAATGGGGAAACTGGGAATCTTGTCCCTGGTCCTATTGTGTCTAGACCAGTTATTTTAACGAGAAATAAAGAAATCCTGGTTTGTTTTGAGAAAAATGAACAGGAAGTTTTGAAAGCATGAGTGAGTGAGCTGTTCTGAGAAGAAAAAATAGGGAGTCTTAATATCAATAATAAATAGGACTTAAACTTTTAAGTTTAGGCTCCTCCATGCCAAAGTTGGAGTGGTAGCTAAGATAGACTACAGTCGGTCAGCTTCAGATCTATCATAAAGTTACCCCATGTCTCTTAAGGAAGGCAGAAATGCTTAAGGAAGCATCAAGTCATAAGGCCAATCCTTTAAACAGTACCTGAGTTAACGTGTTATTCAAATATGCTCTTGGGAACTGAAACCAAAGCTGTACTACTAACAAACTTAACAGTGTTCACCCTATTGGTACTTTTTTATATTTAGAGTCAGCCTGTTCAACCTCATTGTGTTCCCATATAGGACATCATGAAACCTCTTGCATTAGTAAGAGTTGGTGGCAGCTGAGCATTGTCAAGATGTAGAGAAACAAAAGAGCAAGTGAACTGTATTTCCCCCCCCCACACACACACACACACTCTTGTTACTCAATATACATGCTCAAAGCAGGTTCTTCCTGTTTCAAAGCATGTAAAACAAGAACTCGAGCAAATTACATAGGTAAGTATTCCAAACAGAAGTTGCCCTTGCAAGGCACATTTAGAAAAGCAGTGGCATGCGCTGCTTGTACCTCTACTTTTATTGCTTTTTCAAAAAATGTAAACACGGCCTAGAAGTATAGAATATTCATTCTGTTAGTAAGCCTTCAGCCATGGTGTCATGTTTTTCCAAAACTTCTTTAATGCTGGCCAACAAGTTTTATATTTGTGAAATTCAGAATTAAAATTCTTAATTCTAGCTGTTTACGCTGTGAAACAGTTAAGTATTCTTTCACATTGCCAGAATATAATTATTTAATTCTAACTTGACCAGTGTTTTATCTAAGAGCCCTAACAATCCCAAAATAACCTACATAATGTGGAATTTCTTACGGAAGTTCTTACTTATTAGGTTTTATTATTTAAATTTTAAATGTGGAACTTGGCCTTCTGACTGTCAACAAAGAAAACTTATATACATAAAACCTATATAGAGAAACTTCCTTTTGCTTTAGAATTAAATCGTGATTCAAGAGTTCTAGCATATCATTTTCAGAATCACAGTTCTTTATACAATCAGATTCCTAATGCTAACATAAACCACAGATTGGTACTGGAACAAAAATCCACTTGTTCCTCTAAGGAATTTGTCAATTTGAAGAGATTCTGGATAACAATTAAGCAGTCTGTTGCCCTAGCCCTGTAGATGTAGATTGTTTGTTAATATTTGTTTCTATTAACATTTTCCTTGGCCTGCTATTTCAAATTTTTATTGAATTTATGATCACTGCTCCTAAATATCTCTATACCCCTCCAGTTTTCTGCATGCTCTTAATGGTAAACTAAATTCCTTAAAAGGGCATGGTTTGGTCACAACATGAAATGCTTGATGTGATTCCTAGGGTTACCTTTGTGAAGTACAGAATTTTCTGTAGACAAACTTCACATATGCACAGCATATGAACAAATATGATCTAGATGAGTATTCATTATTCAATATTCACTGAAGTCTGTTAGTGAATACTTCATTGCTTTTTCTTGTAAACATTTATGATTTCTGAATGTGTATTATTAGATAAATGCTATAACAGCTAGCATCTGTTTACCAGCAAAAGAAAGAAAAATATGGTACAGCCCTAATCTTCAGAATTTTTCCCAAAAGATGTTTTGGTTTGTGATTAAAACAGGCTTTCAATGCATTCTAAAGGTTTCTGTTCATATTTTATGAGATTGCATCCAATCTGTTGAATATCCTAACATGACTCTTTTCATTTTGCCTTTTTTTTTTGGCTAACATTCGTTCATTCTCCTCACTGCATCAAATTAGTTAACAAATGTTTATTGTTTTAAAAAATGCGACTATAGCTTTAAACCCCTAATTCCATTTGCAAGCATTTTGGATTATTTGTTACAGATAGTGTTTGCAAGTAAGTGAGTATGTGCGTGTAGCATTATTACTGATGTGGCCCTCCTCAGTGATCTATTTGATTTTCCACATTTTCCTCTTTAGATCAGGTGATATGTATCATATAAATAACATATCAGATGGTCACAAAAATAAACGAATGTAGCAGATTGTATTGATGGGAACAATTAGCCTAACACATTTTCAATGGTTCATAACATATCTAACCTTGATGGTTTAAAAAAAAAATCTGAAGATACTATGTTCAAACATTGTTCCTCCAACCATAAGCGATATATACACAGAGTATGATCCCTGTAGGAACTCTTGTGATAATATCAAGCATGTTCACAATTACTAGTTTCTAATTTGTTTATTCTGCATCAGTGGCCCCCCCAAACAATCCCATTTGGCCGGGGTGTGTTGTAGGTTAGAGGGCTGGCCAAAAGGCTTGCTGCCTTTCAGTTCTTTGGATGGACTTTCCAAAATTTAAAGGGCAAGCATTGGGAACCAAGTTGCCCGATGATGGGCAGTTGTCAAATTCTCTAGCAGTTTTGAGAAATTCCGAATGTGGCAAAAGAGTTGTATGTGCGTGTGTGTGTGTGTGTCTGTGTTGTGTAGGCCAGGTTGACATTGTGCATTAGTAGGCAACTGACACAACTGTAAGTGTAGTTTTTTTATTAAAAAAAGCGTAAAATAAAAACTCACTTGCATGGGATGACGAGTATGGCAGTGACACTGTAGTTTGTAGAACTTTTAAGCTGCTGTTGAGAAGGATTGACATTTGTCTTGTCTGGTAGTCACGGGTTTGTCTGTGACTCATGTTGTATATAAAATTCAATAAAACCTCAGATATTCACTGTTGTGTGACTTAGTTGTTATGTGAGAAGGAGTACACACCAAGGAAATAATAAACGGTAAGATAAGATTAAAGCAACTTAACATCCTGAGGACAAGAAATTGAAATTGCGAAAAAGGAGTTCAGTTGTTATAGTGGGTGACGTCTATTGAAACCCAGGCGTTTGCCATTTTCTCCATGCTGCATGACTACAGGTTAAAATAGGATACAGAAAGTCAGACTGTCAGTCCTTGTAGCTCAGTCTTCCCTAATGTTATTTACATGAGACTTTCCCGGGTCATAGGCAGAGAAGGTGTTTTTTTCCTAAATTAGCTCCCTAAGATTGCTTCATGTTGGAAATGCAAGCAATCATAATTGAGAATATCTATAAAATGAGCTCTGTAGCCCTCTTCAGCAATGGGTTTCAAACTTTTACCTTGAAAGAATTCTACGCTGATCTGTCTATCAAAGATCACCTGATGTTGGGTCCATAGAACAGTTGTGTATGTGGAGATATGGTGAAATCTCTTGACCCTCCTCTAAAACCTCTTCCAGCAGCTGCACAAGGTTTCTTTGAAAACAGGTTTTTCAAAAAAAAAATTGGCTTAAAATGTTCCAAGCGGTTTCAGAAATTCATCATCTGTTCAGCAGCCTGAATGCATGCTTTGGACTGTTTCAAATCCATTGTTCCAGATGGCCTTCAGGAGGGAATTGCACTTTACTTTAAGCAATATTTACCTGTCTCTAATAACATGAAGAGTTGTTTTCTACGCAATGATTTAAAATGTAGCAAATTTGCAATGCTCACTGAACTGGCAATTCCCTAAATCATATATTTGTGCAACATTGATCCATTCCATACACAGGTAGTCCTCGACTTACAACAGTCCGCTTACTTACGGTCAAAGTTACAACAGCACTGAAAAATGTGACGTATGACCAGCTTATGAGCCGTGGTGGCGCAATGGTTAGAATGCAGTACTGCAGGCTACTTCTGCTGGCTGCAGTTTGGCAGTTCAATTCTCACCAGGCTCAAGGTTGACTCAGCCTTCCATCTCTCTGAGGTTGGTAAAATGAGGACTCAGATTGTTGGGGCAATATGCTGACTGTAAACTGCTTAGAGAGGGCTGTAAAAACACTGTAAAGTGTTATATAAGTTGCTATTGCTATTTTTCAGTTATGACCTTCGCAGCATTCCCAGAATCATGAAGAAAATTCAGATACTTTGCAATTGGTTCATAGTTATGACTGTCGCTGTGTCCCAAGGTCATGTTACCACCTCTTGTGAACTTCTGAAAAGCAAAGTCAATGAGGAAGCCAGATTCACTTAACAACTGGGTGACTAACTTAACTGCAGTCATTCACTTAACAGCTGTGGCAATAAAGGTCATAAAATGGGACAAAACGTACTTAACTGTCTCATTTTACAAAAGAAATTTTGGGATCAATTGTCATAAATCGAGGTCTATCTAACCATTGCTTTAAAAAAACAAAAAACGAGAGGGAACATAATAAATAGAAAACGGGATCCTCCAGTATTGAATACCATTTCTCAATACTTTTAGGAAAGAAAAAATCAGAATTGGTATTCTGCGGGTTCATCCCAGTTCGGGCAAACTGGTAGCACTGGCGGCAGGAGGCTCCACCCAGCCGCCCAGGCATCACAGACGCTCTGCCTGCATAGAAGCACCAAGAGCCGAGGTGGCGCAGTGGGTAGAGTGCAGTACTGCAGACCACTTCAGCTGACTGTTATCTGCAGTTCAGCAGTTCTAATCTCACCGGCTCAGGATTGACTCAGCCTTCCATCCTTCCGAGGTGGGTGAAATGAGGACCCAGACTGTGGGGGCGATATGCTGACTCTGTAAACCGCTTAGAGAGGGCTGAAAGCCCTATGAAGCGGTATATAAGTCTAATTGCTATTGCTAAGCACCGTGTGTGAGCTGCCGGTTGCAAACCAGTAGCAAAGATAAAGATGATTTTGTGCCTGGAAAAAAATGTATAACTATATCTAGAGTTTATGTGTCTCTTCAGTCCAGTGGAATTCTGAGCAATTTACATTTTCTCTCTACAGTAAAAAAACAAATTAAACTATCAATATTATTTTAAAGCTGTACCAAGTCCAATGCCAAAAAAAAAAAACCCAACACCACACATCCCTGTTAGATATTTTGGAAGACACCGGTAAATACTAACCCTGATGGCTCCGCCCCCATCTATTCTCTGTCTCCCGGGTCCCAGCTAATTGGGAGGGAATGGAGATTTTGCATATCCTTCCCTGCCACGCCCATCAAGCCATGCCACACCCACAGAACCGGGAGTAAAATTTTGAATCCCACCACTGCTGAGAAGCAATCCCATAGGTATCCAACTCCTAAACTGGCTATGTTCTTCATAGAAGTTCTCCAGTAAAAGGCAGTCCAAGCCTACCTTTTATGCCAAAGAATATCTTGCTTGCATGAATAAATCACAGCACAAAATTTACTTCTGATGTATTCCCCTTATCTTTAAAGCAGCCTTTTCCAGCCTCGAGTCTTTGAATGTATTGGAAAAAATGGTTGTGAAGTCTAACCATTCTGGTAGATACCATTCGAAGAAGGGAACGATGAGAAGGCATATTGAAATTTATGCAACCTAATGAAACCTAATCGGGAGAGCAGAGCTCCAGACTCAGAATAAAATAAGTTGTACATTTAGGAAAAAAAAATGTTTTGAGGTCATTCTGTGTTTCTCCAGTACAGTGAACTTTGTATTCCTATTACTCTATTATAACAAAGGTTGTAAGTCTGCCTGAAGCAGATGACCAGATGTTTGTGTTCGGCAAGATCATGCAATATTTTCTCTTTAAATGTTTTGAAATACACACCACTATATTTTAGACTTTCATTGAACCCAATGCAACGGAGAGCTACCTTATTTAGACTGCAAGAATCCAGATGATAACTTGATAACAACAATGTTGGAATTTTCCATATTCCTTTCCTTACTTCTAGGGTACATCTGTATTTTCCCCAACTTGCTATGCAAAAGACTTCCTTCTCCCTCTCCCCCCCCCCTCCATAACCTTTGGTGCTAGCCCCAGAACTGCTCCAAGATATCCTCTGTTGTGGCTAAAGATTAAAAAATTAAATTAGAAGGAAAGAATTTCCTTTTGGCGGCAGATACTATTTTATCAGTGGAACAGCACCATTTAGATATATCTATAAATATGGAGAATATATTCAACTTGGTGAACTAGAAATTGAAATTTTGAAAACTGAAAATGTAAGTTGTATTATATGGTTTGTGGATTCCCATCAGATGCCTCGTATAGTCAAGGCTATGGTTTTCCTAGTTGCAATGTATGGCTGTGAAATTTGGACCATAAGAAAGGCTGAGTGCCAAAGAATTGAGGCCTTTGAACTAACTATGCTGCTGGAAGGCGATCAAACTAGTCAGTCCTAGAGGAGATCAACTCTGACTGCTCTTTAGAAGGCCAGATCCTGAAGATGAAACTCAAATACTCTGGCCACCTAATGAGAAGGAAGGACTTCGGGGATAGTTTGCTGCCAGCATTACTGCCGGTTCAGTGTATGCGCTCCACGTGTGTGCGCAGTTGCCCATAAATAGTTTTGCGCATGCACAGAACACTAAAGGGGGGGGGACATGCTGCGCCGACTGGGCAACCAGTTCGGTGGCCTGGCAGGCCTGGGTCGCTGCCAATTATGGTGACCCAGGCCAGCAAACCACTACCGGTTTAGCTGAACCAGTCCAAACCAGTAGGAATCCACCTCTGAAGGACTCACTGGAGAAGAGCCTAATGCTGGGAAAGATTGAGGTCAAAAGAAGAAGGGGATGACAGAGAATGAGGTGGCTGGATGGAGTCACTGAAGCAGTAGGCGTGAACTTCAATGGACTCCAGGGGATGTAGAGGACAGGAAGGCCTGGATGAACAATGTCCATAGGGTCGTGATGGGTCGGACACGACTTCTCAACTAACAACAACAATCAGATGCCTGGGGAGTTGATTTTCCATTATCCTTTGTCCATGACAAAAGATAAATTCTTTAAACTGTAAAGTTCCACAAGGTAAGGGATTGAGGTAAAAGCGAACCTAAATCTTCATTTTGCTAGTCTATAGCAAGTTGATTTGCTGCTGGCTTTGCACACCACCTAGTGGCAGAATTTTATCTTTTCTGCAGTTAATTTCATTTCAGCAATTTCGTCCAATCACTGTTAATAACCCAGCTTGTTATTGTACTTGCCGAAATATATTTTTTAAAAATATGATAGGATTATTTCTAAGATCCTTGTTCTTAAAAGATAGCCCTCATCTTCAGTTTCAGAGATTACCACCCTTTGAAAATTACCCCCAACCTTTCAAATAATATAAATGTGCAGCTTTCAGATCTAAAACCAAAAAGGACATGTGATTCTTCCAAACAATTCTTTATTGTTTCACAAAATCATGCCATACAGAGCACTGTATTATCTGCACCTACACAATATTCTCTTTGAACTATTTGAGATAGGCTGCGTTTACCCTTTTATCTCACACATAGTATTTAGACTGGGTTGCCTCTTACCCACCTGGCATTCACCTTCTTTCTCCTGGTGATCCATATGTGTACTACATACCATCAGAGCACTTCTGTCTAGGCATGCATGCTAAAACAATATTTAACTCTCTTCAGTTTGGTGGCTTTGTCAAATAAATCAGATTGATGTAGTCCTTTTAAATTGGAGAGTCTGTAGTCCTAAATTCATTTGTTCTGCTTAATTATGTAGCATGTCAATACATAATTTTAAATATTACAAAGTAATTACAGAGTCCACACACTGAGAAACCAGAATCGATATAGAGATGCAGCCCAGTCCTGTTCTTCAAGGCAGTCACGTTCCCAGTTGTTCATTTAGATGCCAGACAGTAATAATCTAGAAAGGGTGAGCCTTAAAATCATACTTCCAGCAGTATACATCTTACCACCTAAGACACAATTTGTGTGTCATCTTACCATAAAAGTCACATGCACACATTGTGTAAATAGCATTTGAAAATAATAAGATGGGGAAATAATATGAATTTATTTATTTTTCCAGCTTGGGATTATGATTCATATTTCAGGACACCCAGAGTCATGTTTTGTGAGATGATAGCAATATAAGTATGATGAATAAATAAATATACTCCACAGGAGCATGTAGGAATACAAAGATGGGCAAATGATGAAATATGTATTGCGATTTTCCCTTTATGCATCATGATGTCATGTACAAGTATGTAAAGGCAGAGCATTATTATGTTGTTAATCTTTGGTGGGATTCACAGCCTTTGGGGCTCGTTGGTGGCTCAACAGCTCGAGTACTAACCAAGGACCTAGGAACTGTTAAGGTAACAGTTGTTCCAAGTAGGGTGGATTTTGTAGAATCAGAATGTTCAAGTCTGATAAATTTAGAATTTCCAAATAGCAAGGTAGCCTTTTAGGTATTGCTCCAACGGCTCCAATTACAATCGGGACAACAGACGATTTCTTTTTCCACAGTCTCTCAACTTCAATTTGCAAGTCCCAGTACTTTGTGATTTTTTCTTGCTGTTTATCTTCAATTCGTGCATCTCCAGGTATTGCAATGTCAATGAACCATACTTTTTTCTTTTCAACTATTGTTATGTCAGGTATGTTGTAGCCAAGTGCCTATCAGTCTGAATTCTGAAATTCCACAAGATCTTGACTTTTTCATTCTCTAGAACCTTCTCAACCTGATGTTTCCAGTGGTTGCTGCTGCACTCAAATCCAAACTTCTGGCACAATTTCCAGTGAATGATCTTAGCAACTCGGTCATGGCATTGTAGGTAGTCAGTTTGGGAAATTTTACTGCCCTCACTGATCAAATAGTCAACTGTCTCATCTTTCTCATTACAGAGACGACATGCTGGATTTTTGCCTTCATATAATTGGTGGCTAAGCCTTGTTCTTGAGCTGCCAAAATAAAGCCTTTTGTTTCTTTTTTTCAGTACTCCTGATCTTAACCAGTTCCAAGTTAGCTTTTGGTCAGCTTTGCCTTCAATACTTTTCAAGTATTGGCTATGCATAGCTTTGTTTTTCCAATTTTCAGTTCACTTCTCAATTACTTCTTTCTTATATTCAGCTTTTGACTTTGTTGTCTTCAGAAAGCCTCCTTTATTTACTTCCTTAATCATTGGTTCTTCACTTTTCTGGGTGTAGTCATTCAAGCTGTGTCTTTCTTCTTCCACAGTCTGCTTTACTTGTAGGAGTCCTCAACCACCTTGGTAGATATAATCGGTCAACATCACTTTTAGGGTGCAGGGCATGATTCATTGTCATAGGCTTCCTTGTTTTTCATCATCATTATTATTATTATTACTAACCCCTCCGAGGAGCTTTACCTTGTTGTGGTGGAGGGGCTTGCGTGCTCTAATGACCCTAAGGGAAATGCTGAACAGGTACAACCATATCAGACAGGTCTTAGGTGAAGGGCCAAACAAAATTTGCTCCACAACCCATATAAATATGGTGAATATGAAAAAAATGAAATTTATGCCAGATGAACCATCGCCTGGATTAACAAGGGTTCCATTGGATGCTATGGCTCCTGGGTATTCTGCGCAAAATGAGCTACAGGGCTCAGCTCCCTCTGCTAGGCAACCAGGGCATGAAGCTGACAAGCTACTGGAAGAAAAAGCGAAAAAGCGAAAAATCTGGACTAGGGAAGAAAACATCTCTATTATTATTATGTGGTTAATCTTTAGTGAGATTCACAGCCTTTGGGGCTGGTTGGTAGCTCAACAGCTCGAGTCCTAACCAAGGACCTAGGAACTGTTAAGGTAACGTCGGAGGATATAAGCTATTCCAAGTAGGGTGGTTTTTTGTAGAATCAGAATGTTCAAGTCTGATAAATTTAAAATTTCCAAATAGCGAGGTAGCCCTTTAGGTATTGCTCCAAGGGCTCCAATTACAATCGGTACAACACATGATTTCTTTTTCCACAGTCGCTCAACTTCAATTTGCAAGTCCCGGTACTTTGTGATTTTTTCTTGTTGTTTATCTTCAATTCGTGCATCTCTAGGTATTGCAATGTCAATGAACCATACTTTTTTCTTTTCAACTATTGTTATGTCAGATGTGTTGTGGGCCAAGTGCCTGTCAGTCTGAATTCTGAAGTCCCACAAGATCTTGACTTTCTCATTCTGCAAAACCTTCTGAACCTGATGTTCCCAGTGGTTTTTGCTGTGCTCATATCCAAACTTTTGGCACAATTTCCAGTGAATGATCTTAGCAACACAGTCATGGCGTTGTAGGTAATCAGTTTGTGAAATTTTGCTGCACCCACTGATCAAGTGGTCAGCTGTCTTGTCTTTCTCATTACAGAGGCGACATTTGCTGTTGGTGGTAACATGTTGAATTTTTGCCTTCATGTAGTTTGTGGCTAAGGCTTGTTCTTGAGCTGCCAAAATAAAGCCTTCTGTTTCTTTTTTCAGTGATGATGATGATGACGATTCTTCTTCTTCTTCTTCTTCTTCTTCTTCTTCTTCTTCTTATTATTATTATTATTATTATTATTATTATTATTATTATTATTATTATTATTATTATCCAGCCTTTTGAGAGACAGAGACAGAGACAGAGAGTCAACTTAAGATCAAAAATTTAATCTATTCCTGCTTCCTATGACACTTAGATATTTTATAGCGATCTAGACCTCACTCTCATTGTGCACATGTGGGAGTTTTAAGGCATTCCTATCACTAAATCTGACAACTTCATGCTGTTGAGGCCTAGTAATGTACCAAGAAGAAAAGTAATTCCATTCCCCATGCTGTCCACCTAGAGCAGGGGTGTCAAACTCAAGGCCGGGGGCCGAATCTGGCCCACGGGGCGCTTAGATCTGGCTTGTGGGGCCATCCTGGAAACACTGAAAAATCGGCCTGCAGTGCCTCGGTCAGCAAAAATGTTTTTGCTGGCAGAGGGTTACAGGAAGCCATTGCAGCTGAAAATGGAGGTGACGAGGGCTGTTTTTGGTCCTCCTGGGCTCCATTTTTGCTGGCAGATGGTTGTAGGAGGCCGTCACAACCGGAAATGGAGGCCGGGAGCCTGTTTTCACTGGCAGAGTGCTCAGGCCACCAAAGGCGCCCCCAACACAAATGATGTCAAGGTGGTTACACCCACCCCAGTCCCCCGAGGTCAAACACAACCCTGATGCGGCCCTCAATGAAATCAAAGTTTGACACCCCTGACCTAGAATGAATGCGGTTACTGCAAGATTGCCAGTCACAGATTAAAACCTTACTCTGAAGGCAGTAGAAATCCTTAGTTGTCCTTGCTATGAATTTTTAGTAAAATTGGGGGAGATAAGGGATCGGATTGTCATCGATGTCAGACCCAAACCCAGAAACAAGACATAGTGAGATCCAGTCAAGTTCAATCCTTTATTTGCTAACATCCAACAGACAAAATGCTGCCAAGCTAAAACCATAATTTTCTAACCTGCTAAATATATTAGGAGAGATTTTAGGCTGTGTTTACTCTGAATCTCTCCCCTTCTTCAATTCAGTACTGGACAGCCTCTTAATCTGAATCACTTTCTAGAAAAGATTTGAATTGACAAGATAGACCTCTTCTACTGCTGCAGGTGCACATTCCATTCCACAAATGATTTTAACTCAAAAATAGGCACTGGTTCAAATTCTAAATGGTGGGTGAATCACTGCATATACTTTATTCCAACACCTGTAAGACATCTGGTGAGGAACTTTGACTGCAATCTTGAACTACTTTGTGTGTTTCCTCTCAGGAAACACACAGTGTATCTTTTCACTGAAAAACTGTGGTTATTGAAAACCTGTAAGCCTTATCTTCTAAGGTAGACTTTTTAAAGTAAAACTATTTTATGAGATTTCTCTTTTAGAGAATTTTCAAAGTTTTTACATTGTTGACTCTCTGGTTCAACGTGGGTTTTGGCTGACATCTAGTGGTCATGAAATTTCATTGCAAACAATGAATATTGTCCACTATTTCAAAGCAAAAAGTCTGTGGGATGTTCTGAAACCTTTTGCTCTTGCCCCAAACATTGCATTGCCTCAATTTCCCATAGCAGAGGATGGAGTGCAAAAACCTTGCAAAGCAATATCATATCTCATTGTCCCAAAGGTGCTTTTTCAAGAGGCAACTGGGCTTTCTTGCCTTCTTGTTTCCTTTAAAGACATTTTGCTTCTCATCCAAGAAGCTTCTTCAGCTGTGACAAGATAGTGGGGAATTCCTTCCATTCCCCACTATCCTGTCTGGAGAAGCTTCTTGGATGAGAAGCGAAATGTCTTCAAAGGAAAAATATAAGAAAGCCCAGTTGCCTCCTGAAAAAGCACCTTTGGGACAAAACTGTTGCAAATTTTTGAGTTTCAAGAATCTTCATCACCTCAGAAAAGGAGGAGGCAACATATGTGAGCAATCTGATACCATGACTGTCTCTTGTTATAATGTCAGACGGAGGTTCATATGTGTAATTTTATGAGATACTGAGTAGTAGTAAAAATTGTAGTGTTAAAACCTCAGAAAGCGTGCAGGGATGTACAATTAAGTTTTATACATTCTTTATGGAAATATGTTATGTTCTCATTTTTTTAGGGTCTCTGGGTTTCTTATCATTTCTTATCTATTAGTCCTGTGAAACATTAAACTGCAAGAAATTGACTTATTGTAATTTTATCACATTTTAGCTAGCTAGAAAATGTATATTAATTGCCATTTTAGATAAAAAATATTATCCTAACATAGAACAATCATTCCAGCTACTAAAATGATATTTATGAAATACAGGAATTATTTCATACAAAAACACAGGGATTTTTTTTGCTACTCCTTTAACTTTTTGATAATGAATCTGATGGAGGAATCAGGGCAGCCTAGTGGGATGAGAAAGATTCAGTTATAAAGTCCTCAGTCTTATCTTTCTCTGTGAGATACTGTAAGTAGAGGTGGTATTCTGTAGGTTCTGACCAGTTCTGGAGAACCGGTAGCGGAAATTTTGAGTAGTTCGGAGAACCCGTAAATACAACCTCTGACTGGCTCCATCCCCATCTATTGCCTCCGAAGTCCCAGCTGATCGGGAGGGACTGGGGATTTTGCAGTAACCTTCCCCTGGAATGGGGAGGGAATGAAGATTTTACAGTATCCTTCCCCTGCTATGCCCACCAAACCATGCCCACCAAGTCATGCCACACCCACAAAACCACACCCACAGAACTGGTAGTAAAAAATATTGAATCCCACCACTGGCTGTAAGGATAACCACTGCAAGGTGTTGCAAGGTGCTGTGTGGGGAGGGAGAATCATATGCCCTATCTTGACCTTTTGGAGAAAATGGAGAGAGAAATGTCAATCATAAAAAGTGGCAACAAATCAGTATCTGTGAGGGTGAAGCAGTGATGCTTAGGATCTATTTCCACACTGGAGGTTTATGATACCATCCCCCTTGTTCTGGTCATAAAGGCAAGCTCTACATCCTGCCCACAATGGCTGGGAGATAGCCTAAAGGAAAAACATGGAAATGACCTAGATTTTGTCAAAGATTCTGTTCAAGGTTTTGGAAAGAAGACATGCTATGTTCTTCATAGAACCAGAGTATTTCTGAATCTGCATTTTGTTTCTTTGCCAGGTCCAAAGCAACAAGTCTTGGGATTCCTTTGAAGGCCTACACATTTATTATTACTTAAATTTCTAGTGTTTCAAAGAAGTCAACTTTGTTAAACAAGAACTTACGTACTAATAAGTGCATCAGTCTTTAAGGCTTGAGAATTAGTTCCTCTAGAGTTTTAACCAAAAGAGTTGTATGCGCTGCCCAGAATCCATTGGAGTCATGTGGCAAGAGAAGAGAAGAGAATGATCTGAAAGAAAAAAAGAGAAGAAAATTAGAAAACCCGAAATCACAAAGCCCACAGAAAACAAGCATCTCAGTGCTCAGAAGGTATTCCAAAAAGGAGAGAAATGTTGAAGGAAGGGACTTGTTATTGAAAGGGTGCGTATGTGTGTGTGTAGTTAAGGCAAGAGCTGAGAAGCTGTACTCAGCCAATGTAGCAGACAGGAGATCTCAGACAGACAGAGCAAACTCACCTGAGAGAGATAAAGATTTGAAGGGGACAATCTTGTAGTTTTCTGAAAACCTTACCTATGCAGAGTCCATTATGATGATGATAGACGCTGGGCCAAAGAAAGAAGAAGCCCGAAAGCAGCTGAGTGGAGTCCATGCATTGGTAGGAAAAGCGCATTAGATAAAAGACACACTGCATTCCCCCTTTGGAGAATTCTCACTGGAAAGACAGGTCAACACAAAAGGGAGGAATGGTGTTGCATCACCAGAAGTTTGAGCAACTTATTTTTGTTATAAGCAACCAACTTCCAAAATCAAAACAAATTACTCTGGTCAAGGGTAGCTTATAGAACAGTTTCATGCTACAAAAAACTAAAACTCATCTGGATTCCAGACATGTCTTTAACACCTTTTGTATCAAATATTACTGCATATAGGAAGGTTTAGCATATCTGTGCTGATATTACAATATCTTTGATCTTCTGACACTCAACCATGATGAGATGTGCAAAGCAGCTCATCAAGAATGCAGCAACTAGGTGGGGCCTCACACTGGATGTACATTAGTTGTGTTGGGAATAGCAATAGCAATAGCAGTGGACTTATATACCGCTTCATAGGCCTTTCAGGCCTCTCTAAGCGGTTTACAGAGAGTCAGCATATTGCCCCCAACAATCTGGGTCCTCATTTTACCCACCTCGGAAGGATGGAAGGCTGAGTCAACCCTGAGCCGGTGAGATTTGAACCGCTGACCTGCTGATCTAGCAGTAGCCTGCAGTGCTGCATTTAACCACTGCGCCACCTTGGCTCTTAAAAAAGCTGAAGGAAAACAAGCTGGCCTGAGGACAAAGGGCAACTGTAAGTTTGCATTTCCTGTTTCCCACACAGAACACAATGTGGCTAACAGAGAAGGAGCTACACACAAGTTATTCCTCCCTTCTCTCCTACAGAAAGATCACGTTGTTCCTGATCAGAGTGGGCCTTTTGATCAAAGAAGGCCTTTTCCATTACTTTTACTAAACAACCCAAAGTTGCTAAGAAGTTGCAGTGAATGAACTTTGGTCCAAAAGATAAACAAAACAAAAAATAATAATGAATAGTATCTCTGGCAGTTCAAAAGACAATCAGAATGAATGAATGACATACACACGCACAAAAATACATAACACATATATTTTCCGCATTTAGATATTATCTCTAAAGACAATGGGCAGATCCTTCTTCCATTGTTTTGTTTCTGGTAGGTTCAGTCAAGTCAGCTTCCACCACTTCCTTTCCACTGAGTCAGAGTTATTCTTGTCCTAAGAACCCCCTTCTCATCTCATCTTTAAGGTGTTTGTATAGTGTGAGGTACTTCCTCTTCTGGCCCAAGAGAAAGCTGGCTGGAGCAACAGAGCTGATGCAATTCATGTAATAGTTGGTGGGGGGGGGGAAGAGATCAGAGTCCGTGCATCCTGTACAGAGGGGTTAATAGAAGTTCCACCTGGCTGTAGAATGCAGTAATGTAGGAAACCCAGGAAAGTAAAGTTGTCCTGATTTCCTGTTGTTTCAGGCTCTATCAGCTGACGATGCAAGTCTGTGTTTCAGATCAAAAGAATCATATCACGCAAAGCTTCATGGATACTCTGGAGAGCAAATTCCACAAGATCTTCTGAAGAAATTCAGCATCTTGCAATTATGTCCACATTCATGCATAGCAATTGATATCCTTTATGCAATGGTTTAGCCATTTAGTTTGGCATGTACTTTATTTAATTAAAATCTCTCTCTCTTTTCTCTCTCTCTCTCTCTCTTTTTCTCTTTCTCCCTAGTTTCATGAAGTGCTATCCGCAGTTGGGAGTAAGGCAGTGGTGGGTTGCAGGCGGTTTGTCCCGGTACAGGCGTAATGGAGCCTGCCCGGAGCACTGCATACCATTCCAGTATGGTGCTCTAGAGGGCCCGCCCGCCCACCAGCTCCTTATCGGTCTTTTAAGTCTTCCCGTACCATTTGGAACAGGATCCGGAACCTATCACTGGAGTAAGGGGAAGACTTATGTAAAGTGAAGGGTATAAAGGCCGTAGAAATCAAAAACAGTACATCTGCTATAGAATACTCAGAGCCCTAAAACACCAAGGTAAGGAAAAAATGGACTCCTGGTTTTGATGTGCTATTATAATACTTCAAGGAGATCTATTTTCTGGAGAGGTAAAGGCGTTCCTAACTTTATTTCAATCCCCCAATATGAATTTGCTCATAAATGCCTATTCTGGCTGCACTGCTCCTGAATCAAAGACCCCTTTAAAATCCCTTTATGTTGCTATGACCATCTGAGGTCAGCAAGAGCAAACCCTGGTGAATTAAAGGTTATCCTATTTCTGAGCCAGTTTACTGTTTATTTATATTCTTGAATAGAGAGTGACCTCTTTGCCCTTTTCCTTCTCAGAAATCCATTGATTACAGTTTAGTGGGTTTTACCTTAACTGTTGTCTTATTAAAACAAGTAGTATAGCTTTGAACATTTATTTTGATTAATAGAATAGAATGGGATGGGATGGGATGGGTTAAAATTTATAGGAATAGAATGCTTCTAGAGATTAACCATTCTAAGATAATCAATACGTACAAGATGGTGGACTAAGTTCAGAATCAAAGCCTGGTCTTTATTGTATATGCGTGCATTGAGGATTCCCCTGAATATGTTCATATACTAAACTTCTGCTACTTTTCATCTTTGCAACTTGGCACTAGGTTTCACACAAGGCCAACTCTCTGCAGTAGAATTGGCTAAACTTCTTCCTCAGAAGTTGGAAGCATTGATTTTTTGGTAATGGGTCAGTCCTCTGGAATGGCATCCTAATCATGGGTTATCTCTGAAGACTAAGATTGGGGAATGGGAGGGGGTGAGTGTCAGTAGCTTGATGTTATGTGCTATATCTAGATTTTAAATGTTGTTTGCCTTATGTTTTTACCAGTGAAAGTCCTGTCGTTTCAATGAGGTAAAAATTGGATGGATGGATGGATGGATGGATGGATGGATGGATGGACAGATGGATAAGAGAGAGAGAGAGAGCAATGTAACAATCATGTACATTGAGCATTCTTAGGGCCACATGACTAGGGGGCTCAGTGGCTAAGACACTGCGCTTGTCGATCAGAAAGGTCAGCAGTTCAGTGGTTCGAATCCCTAGTATAGGTCTCCTGCATGAGCAGAGCGTTGGACTAGATGACCTCTCTGACCAACTCTGTTACTGTTAGCTCCCATTTTGCATCAAGAAAGCTAGCTGAACAGGACTCCAATTGCCAGTTTGTCCCATCTGAACATTTTAAGAAAGGGAATTCAAAAGTCATATTAAAAAGAGAAGTAGGTTCATTGCAGCTTGCAGTGGGAGTATTTTCTTCTTGGGAATGAGAAACCGAAGTTGTAATTGACTGGCAATAATAATAGTTTTGAAGGCAGAAAGGCAGGAAAAATACATTTGTACATACATTCTGAGGTATGTATATATTAATTTACTAGTATAAAAACCTATTCTGAACCTTGAAGACTAATACGGTGTGAATAAGCATTTTTCCAAACATCAGACCACCCATACTTGCTATTCATGCACCATCTACTTGTTATTATTATATGCTTTTTGTTTCTCCTGTGTATTTTCAAAGCGTCATGTGGCTATATGAATCCCAGCATGGTAAGATTACAGGTGGTCTGATTATTAGTACCAAATGTCATGTATTCTCTCTTTTCAGAATGAACCAACCTGTTTTCTTCGTTACGCAACAGAATGGAGTATATATCGAGCGAGTTCAGAGATATTTCACGGGAAGAGTCCTCCATTCCTCTGCTCACAACAGAATACCTTATACCACCAGGCTTGAAATTTTGGGCTTGGACAACCTAGAACTACAGTCTGACCTGAGCGTAGTACACAAAATTATCTGCTACAATGTCTTACCTGTCAATGACTACTTCATTGCAACAATACACAAACACACAATAAATACAAACTTAAGGTAAACCGTGCCAAACTCGATTGCAGAAAATACGACTTCAGCAACAGAGTGATCAATGTTTGGAATGCTCTGTCTGATTCTGTAGTTTCATCCGCAAACCCCCATAACTTTAAACTTAAACTGTCTACTGTGTACCTCACCCCATTCTTAAGAGGTGTGTAAGAGGGGTGCATAAGCGCACCAACGCATCTACCATCCCTATCCTACTGTCCCCATTTATTCGTAGCCATTTCCTGTATTCATAATCATGTTTATACTTATATCTGTTATCTTATACATGCTTGACAAAATAAATAAAATAAATGCTGCAAAAATAGGCAGTCTGATAGGGTGCAGATATTTCTGAACTATTATTCCCATTAACCCTTCCCATGGGATTGCAGTTTAAATATCTAGAGAAAACTGGTTTGCCCATGCCTGATAGCCAAGTAGGATTCCAAAGATGGAGAAAGAACAAGATAAATCTCCTTATATATACCAAGGGGATTTTTCCTTTCTTGATTTCTGTGGAACCTCATGTCCTATCCTTGCACAGAATAAGTCCAACATGGTAAATATATCCTGAGCCATGTACTGTGCAGATGTGCAGATTTTAAATCCAGGATTTTCCCAGGCATCCTGGCCCTTATTGAGAGATTTGAAACTCCAATGTCCACTCATCCAAGGTTTCCCAGCTTGGGGAAGGCTGCCATAAGAAATTGGGTCTCATTGCTATCGATCTGCAAATTGAATTTGCAGATATATATATACAATATTTTCATTTGTTTATTGGGCCTTTTATATCTCTAGTCCAATGGCTCAGAGCAATGGGCCGAGTGCCAAATACATCCTTATTCAAAACCAATGATAAATCACGACAGCAAAAGCATTAAAGCTGATCTGCAATAAAATAAAAACAGAGGCATCGATCATTAGCCATATGATGCACATATGTGGATGAAACATTCATTTTTTCATGGAGAGAGAGCTGGGGGGGGAGTTGAGCTCTGGAAGCAGAACGTCCCATCACGTCTTTTGACCTGTGCGTTTCTCACAGGTCAAAACTATTCCGAGCTGAGTAAAATGCAGTCATCCAGACATTTCTCCACCTCCCAGCCATTCAGCCACAGACTTTAGAGGAAGCCCAGCCTCGCAAAAAAGAATTTCCATCACGTTCTTGTGACATTTCCAACCACTATCTGAAAGGAAACAACTGGGTGAGATCTCTTGAGAAGTAAGGAGTCAGGCAGCCCCCTGCCTGGGCAGTATAATGGCTGATAACAATGGTGAAGATGATAAGGCTGTTCTGGGGTGGGTGAGATAGGCAAGGGGCTGCTTTAGATTGTGCTGGAAAGCAACAATCTCCTGACTACACAGGAAATGCTGCTAATCCAAGCACGCCTTTGAGGTCAGCACGGCAGGCCAGGACCACCATTGGGGGACCAGGATCTTGGGAGCCCAGCAGGGAGTTGACTGTCCCACTTACCCATTGTAATTCAATATAAGATGGGCATCTATATAAATCTTTTGGATAAATAAAGAACACTCGTTGGTGACTCAGTCCTAGGCAACCCCTGCACTGAGGCTTGGGGCACACAAATGTGGGGCAGTAGGAGAGAAGATACCTGCAACTGGGACCCAGAGAAGAGGAACATTGGAGCCTTTTAAAAAAAGAGCATTGTTTTAAAGCAGGTGGATTTTTTTAGATAGTCCTCAACTTATTACCAGTCGCTTAGCAATCATTTGACCTTACGACCAACCTCCCGAGGGTACTAATGACCCAGTTCTGAGGTTCTGATGGTTGCCTGCCCCATGATTGCATCACCGCATTTCAGGTGCTTGGCAAACCATCTGCATTCATAGCTGCTTGTCGTGCCTGGGACACATGATCATGTTTGACCACAATTTTGCCGAAGGCCACCATTTACTTCTGGTTTTCAGCAAAACTGGACACACTGAACAATTGGTTTCCTCAACAGCTGTGGTGTACTCTTAATGACTGTTGGAAAGCAAGGTTATTTAATCAGGTCAACCGCATGATGAGCCACTTTATGTCCACCATGATTGATGACCATAATGACAGGCTCCATTAGGACCTAAATGAAGGACTACCTGTAGTGGCTCTCTTTGTACTTGAAGCCTCTTGACCTTGGTGTCCTACATGTCCTGCTTTATCTGACCTCCTATATGCAAGAAGGTGAAGGGAGCACAAAGCACCCCAGAGACTTTTGGGGAAAATGTTTTTCCCCCCACACAGAACTGGCACACTGAGCTTTCACCTGGAAAAGAAAAGGCCAAGAGCAACTTTTCAAGAAAACCAGCCCTGATAGTGACGGTGGAAGGCTCATGATCCAGAAAGCCCCCTTCCTTTTTCCCTCAATGCAAAGCCAACTTGCAAGATTGTAGGGCTATCCCCTCCTCCCCCATTCAGATCACAAACCACTCATACAAAAATAAATAAAAAAGAAAGAAAGAGAAAGAAAGAAAGAAAAAAAGAAAGAGAAAGAAAGAAAGAAAGAAAGAAAGAAAGAAAGATCAGGTTATTCCTTGAAACAATCATCTTTTGCACTGCAAACGCTTCCTCGCAGTGGCCGGATTCAACATTTTTTACTACCAGTTCTGTGGGTATGGCTTGGGTGTGACTTGGGCATGGCATGGCTTGGTGGGCGTGGCTTGGTGGGTGTGGCAGGGGAAGGTTACTGCAAAATCCCCATTTCCTCTTGATCAGCTGGGACTCAGGAGGCAGAGAATAGATGGGGGCGGGGCAAGTCAGAGGTGGTATTTACCGGTTCTCTGAACTACTCAAAATTCCAACTACCGGTTCTCCAGAAGTGGTCAGAAACTGCTGAATACCACCGCTGCTTCCTCGGCTAGATTTGGATAGCGGTTATTGCTTAAAGTGTGTGCGTGGGACTGTAGTTTTAAATAACCTAACAGCTGCTTGCAGAAAAGAAGTGGAGGTGGACTAACTTGCAGTTCAGTAAGCAAAAACATAATCGGTGCATTGCTCAGACAGAATCCTCCCATCATTATGTGGGTTTGGTGCTTCAGGAGACCATCATTGACTAATAAGGAAGAACAGAAGCCATAGAAGCCGGACAGGGACTGGCCAGGAGGTCAGGAATATCCATTTTGGTCCTGTATTCTGCCATCTCAAGGATGGAGATGGAGCAGAGGTGGGTTCCTACCTGTTTGGCCCAGTTTGGCCGAATTGGTAATAACTTGGCAGCTTGAGTCACTGGACCCAGCAGCAACCCAGGCCTGCCAAGCCCCTGGACCAGTTCTTGGTTTTGCCTTCTGTGTATGCACAGAGGAATTTTTGTTGCACTGCGCACGCATGCACAGCGCATATCAAGTGTGTGTGCCTGGCGTGTTCCTGAGCAAACCGGCAGTAGTGGCAGCCAGAACCCATCCCTGGGATGGAGAGTCATTAACTCAAGACTGGGCCTCTCTTTCATGGACACTTAGACCAGGGGTCTCCAACCTTGGCAACTTTAAGACTTGTAGACTTCAACTCCCAGAATTCCTCAGCCAGACACCTCTGACTTAGACTGTTACATGAAGTCGCTTCTTTTACATCTGAACCAAAATCTCCTGAGGAAATGAGTCTAAAGCAGTGTTTCTCAACCTTAGCAACTTGAAGATTTCTGGACTTCAACTCCCAGAATTCCCCAGCCAGCGAATGCTGGCTGGGGAATTCTGGGAGTTGAAGTCTGGACATCTTCAAGTTGCCAAGGTTGAGAAACACTGGTCTAAAGCATCTGTCCTCCTGCTGGCCTGTTCTGATAAGGACAGCTAAGGCTACGATTTCATCCTCTGCTACTAGTGACCCCAGCAAGGGGAAATGGCAATTAGACACAGTATTATTGAGAAGCGAGATCTAACCTCCTTTTCCCTGTTGCCAGCAAGGTCTCTGATTTTCTGGGGAAGATAAGCTTAAAGTCTCTTTCCCAGGATCCTGCTACTGCAAAAACGGCAACGCAAGGCAAACAAGCTTCTCATCTCAAGACTCACTGCCAAGGAACATGCTACGGGGTCAGTCAGAAGTCTGTTTGGAAAACGGCAAAGCAAGCAGGTGCCAGAAAGAGTGCGGAGAAGTCAAGCGGAATCTATCTCAGGTGACCAGAGTTGCTTTTTCCAAATCTGCCCTGGCGACAGGCCATCTTCACT